>NW_009954311.1:160971-178353 GCF_000747805.2 Chaetura pelagica | reverse complement strand
GGAAAGAGAATTATTTACTAACCAGGCTGAATGCAATAGCAGCAGTGTCAGTAACTGCACAGTATAATTTACAACAGAGGAAAAGACATCATCTGCAGACTGGTTATTACAGAATGGGAGGGTATTTGTTATGCTACAGCACTGAAATATTACTTTGAAGCTGAGCACTATAGAGGTACAGGGTATTATTTATACACCAAACACCATAGAAACTATTTTTCTGGGGTAAGTAATAGTGACAGTTAATCATTTATATGAAAGTCATCCTGTAATTTCCAATATGTGAAATACGTGATTATTTCAACCTTGAAACTGTGGTGCAGATGATGTAATGTTAATTACACTTGGACCTACGGCTGCTGTACCACAGCACTGCTAAGCTGGAGCAATCTTCTGAAGTCAATAGGTCCTTGCCAGCAATGTCTGAATCTGTCCCTGTCCTGTGCAAAGCCTGTGGTGCCTGGGGATTTCCAGCATTCTGGGGCATTTATCCCTGGCCCTGTGGAAGATACCAGCAGAAGCAGCATGATTTGCTGTGGATTACAGGTTAGTCCAACCCCTGGAGGAGGTTTGGATGAGTGGGAGCTCCAGCTGGATGGGATCATCACCATCATTTTCATCTGTTTATCAGTTGCTGACCTCCATCTTTTTTTTACACATCTTTTTCCTTTAGTCTGTGACCTAACCTAAGCCAGGAGATGTTCATTGGTTATTTTTTTGCTATTTTCCTCTACAGATATATATTTTTTCCTGTCAAACTATTCCTATTTAAATTTCTCACCTATTTAGTCAAATCTGTACCTCCTGCAGCCATTACAGACAATTCCTTCTGTCCTTCAGTGGTTTTCCACACTACTGCTACTAAAGTGCCCAAGTCCCCTGCTCAGTGCTAAACCCAGGGCGCTTGAGAAGCCGAAGGCACATGGAAATTGCCAGACCAGATGAAACCAATGGTGTGTCCAGGCCAGTATCCTGTCTTGGACAGGATCTATATCACCAGCTTCACAGCAAAGTTCTCATCATCGAAATATAGGGAATAAATTGCTGAGGAGGAAGTTTCTTTTTAACAGTAGGCATTTAGTGGTTACCTTATGCCTTGAAGCCTGAATATTTACATTCCATATTCTCCTGCTAATGTAAGCGAGGTTTATTGGGCATGGCTTAATAGACAGTTTTACTCCTCTCAGGCCTAACATGTGGGCCCTACCCTGCCAGAAGAAATTTCCTGTCCTGATCACTTTGTCCCTCTGATATGACTTGGTGGTCCTTGCAGATCATAGAAAAATTTGGGTTGGAAGGGACTTTTTGTTGCCCGATGTGGCCTTATTGAAGCCAATGTCTGTCCTCTGGGACCTGCCCTGCCCATCACTGCTCACAGAGGAAGGCTGGGTTCAGCTCCTTAGACTCCTGTGCGGTACTAAGGTGCTTCAGAAGATCCCTGGTTGTTCCCCAGTAACATGGTGGAAACCAGGACTATTCCTGTGTTCCAGGTACATGTGGTGCCTCACTGCTGCAGCAAGTGCAGCTGCCAGGTCAGACAGCATGGACTTGCCTTTTCTGTGACATCCCACCACCCCAGCAATCACTGCTCCTTTCCATCATAAGCCTCCACACACTTAGGACATGGTGACAATCTGGGGGGAACTGAATAACAAGGTAAGACCTTTCAACTGAGTTAATTTTGGGTCTCTCTCAAAGTTTCCCCTACTTGAACCAACCCAGGTGTCCTCTGGCTTGCACTGGGGTTTATAGAAAAGCCATAAATTTCCATACCTTGGCTGATAGAAAGAACAACTACTAAGGTGAAAGCCCAGATGATTATGCTTGTCAGAGATCTCTCATTCCCCTGCTTTCATCCCTTGCTCTCTCCTCTCAGTCAAGTCCTCTCTGTGGACTTCAGCTTCCAGGCACAGCCAGGCTTCCTCCTCAGCCAGCCTTGGGAAAAGAAGATCCATGGAAACCCAGAGGAAAAGCCAGATCCCTGGCTGCTTCCACGCAGCATTTACAGTAGGAATGGGGACCTGGTGGCTTCTGGACTTCACTACATGGCTAATGTGCTGGAGTCACATCATCTCCCTTAGCCTTGCTCTGCTGTGGGGGCAGTGAGGTGGCTCTGGCTGCCTCCATCCATGGGCTGAGGCCATTGGGAGCCTCAAGTCACTAAAGCTGACTGTGCAGCAGCTGGGCTTGTAAAGCAGGGGACGGAAATCAGAGTGAGCTGGTCCACAGGCTGCTGCTTAACACCTCAAGCATTTCAACAGCTAAAGCACACAAAGGCTCTTGGGGTACCCAAGTGGATTGATTCTGATATTTCTCATCCTTCCCCTCACCCTTCTGCTCTCTGGGCTGTACAAAGCATCACATGGGAGGGGGAACATCATGCAAGGGAGAAATGGAAATTTTTCTTAAAAAAGGAAAGCCCAACGAAAAAGTTCACAAAACAGAAAAAAATCCTCGGTGTGAAGCGCCTGTAAAAGCTGCTCGGGTAGCACGACAAAACCCCCTGCCTATTCATCAGGCCGACAAAAAGCTTCTTTAGATTTATACTGTGAGCCCATTGAGAGGGAGGGGAGGGGAGGCAGCATCACACACACACCCGCCCTTGTGCACAGGCAGAGCCCGCAGACCTGCCCCGCGCACACAGGACGGGCTGTTCTGCCCTCTCAACAAGGCAGCACTGAGTTTTTAAAATGTAAACTGTAAGGTTTCCGTTGTTGCACTGGGCTCAACTATTTTTATTTTTTTATGTTGGGTTATTTTTTTTTTATTTTTTTATTTTTATTTTAAATATATAACAGCTCCCTCTCTTTGCTGTCTCCCTCTCTCTCTCTCTCACTCTTTAAACAGCCCCGGCTGCTCTGGGCTGCCCGGCAGCCGTCCTGCTCTGCCTCCCTATGTGGTCCAGGCCCGCTATGAACACGGCTTTTGTTGCTGCTGCTGGGAAGCTGCCTGGGAGCAGCACACACAGCCCGGCTTGTTCCACACGTGGAGGCTGCAGCAGGTTTGGGGGGAGGAGAGGAGGAGGAGGAGGAGGAGGAAGAGAGCGGCTCGGGGAAGGTTGCTTTGCGGTAGAGCAGCCATCCCACCACTGGCGAGGGAAAGGGGGAAGCAAGGAGACGGAGGAGGGTGGAAAAGATGTCTCAGGCAGCTAAGAAAGGTCCCGTTGATATTTAAAATGGGACAGTTTGGCCCTCCACCAACCCACGTTCCTGCCGGGTGTCAGTCAGCATGGAAAGGCCATGAAGTCACTGGATCTGTGCAACTTAAGCCTGCAGTGCTACCAGAGAAGAACTTTCTGGTCTTTCTTCTCATTTACAGATTCATTCATTTGCTTCTGTCTTTTAAGTGATATCATCCATCCTCTTCTCCTCTAAACCCCTTAATGCTCCTCACTAATTAGGTAGTATTTTATGGTGATGAGCTGCTGTTTGTTCTGACAGTGCCAAGTCTGGTGAACTTTATTTAATATCCTTTTCCTTAGTCAGTTTTCCCCTCTGTCTCTTTCATGCCCTCAGTTTCCTATCTTGTCAGCTCTCTTTGCCCATCCATCCTCCAGCCCTTGTGCTGCTGTCAAACCCTGCTACTGTACACGGAGGTGATTACAGGAAACATTTAACAGTCGTTCAAGTGGAACAGATGGAGTTTTCCCCCGTTGAGGCTACTGAGAGCCCTCAGTCAGCACACTACACCGCCAGCCCTCACCCTCTGCCCTGTCCAGTGATGGTGGGAGGAGATGACTCCCTCTGCCATGCTCTGACAGCAACTCGAAACATCTCAGAAAGGGGCAACATCTCCCCTTTGACCTGTCAAGCAGATACGGTCTCTTGAAGCCAGCAAGAAAATATAACATCAAACAACCAAAGCAAAGATACAAATAGCTCAGCTTCCAAAAGCACATGAAATTGCATCCTTTGCAGGATCTGAAAACCCACCAACCTCCCTCCCCAGACCACCAGCCCCTCTGCCCAGCCAATATCCTTTACTGGGGGCTTATAGACGAAAACCAAAGTAGTGAGGAATGCTGAAAAATTCCTCTCTCCCAACTATTTCATTGTGGGATGTTTGCCCCTTTCCGCATCTGGCAAAGTTATTTTAGAAAGCTAGGAAAGCTTTTCAGACTGAAGTTTTTTGGCTAATAATTTAGAAGGGAAAGGTTAAGGCACATGCTTCTCGCTGTGTTACGTGCAGACTGCTGCTTAGCACAAGGGTTACGTGAAAAGTCTTGAAACGTATCACATGAACAAAAAGAAGACATTTCTGATAGAGATTCTGAAAAATAAAATGTTTTTTGCTCTCTCTGCTTCTGCAGAAGAGCTCAGATCCTTGCACATTACTGCTAAAAATACGCTTCATCTGTGAATGGGTTTGGAAAGAGGGCAGGTATGGAGTAACACCCGGAGCAGCTAATTGGAAATAACCCAGGAGACTCTGCCAACCACTGGTCCGCACACTCAGGGAATGTGCTGTCAAACCCTTCAGCATCCAGGCTCTTTCTATTTTCTCACTGGACCTGCCAGCCACTACTCAGAGCTTAACACCCCTCTAGCTCAGGGATCCCCTTTTGTAGCAAAGCCATGACACCGATGCAAGCAATAACCAAAAGAAACCCCACAGCCATTTAGGATACTTGCAACAAACCAGCAGGAGAGCAACCACCTTCCCCAGAGCTCAGAAGCAGGACCAGACACATCACTGGGGTGCAAGCAGTAGCTGAGACCCATCCCAACAAAACACCCATGGGTTGGAGGGTCTTTTGGGGAGGGAGAACAGAGATAACCCCATCTCTGCTCTCCCACCTCATGGTCTAGGATCTCTTTAAGCCAGTGGCTTGGTTTCCTTCCCTTCCCCAAGCCAACTAACAAACTCAACACATAGTGGTTGCCTCTGGCTCTAGGGTTGCTCCCCAAAACAGGTAGGTTGTTGGTGAGGACCATTGTGCCACGAGGCACCCCGGGCTCCCCTCTCACAGCAGCGCCGTGTGCAGGAGGGAAACTCTGTGGAGGAGCTGGGGCTCAACCACTTTACAACTTTTCTCACATTTCTCTGCTGGCTGCTCACCAGGGAAACAACCAATCCACTGAGTGAGAGCCGGCATCTTTACAGCACTGAGGAAAGAAGGAGGAAAGTGAAGGAAAAGCGAGAGGAGGTAGGAAAGTGCAACACATTACCTTTAACAGTTGAGTGCAGTGCTTCCAGAATCTAAGTCCCATACACCTGGCAGAGAAATGAGGTGTTTTTCGGCGTTCAAGAAGGAAAGAGCTTGCCACTTCTTGCTATTACTGTATGTCTTCTTCACAATCTCCAGATGAGTTTTTCCTGCCTTTTTTAAATTTTGTTTTTTCTTCCCTGGTTCCCCAGAAGAAATCAAAATTCCCTGTGTGGTATTTCAGGTCCTTTCAGGCAGTGGCAGCAGCAGCAGGCTTGAAGAGTAAGTACTGTGTGTGAATGGCAAAAAAAAGAGAGAGAGGGTTTCAGACCACATTAGCTGCCACTGGCTGCAAGAGAGACCATCAAACTCCTGTCAGCCTCCTTAGATACCTCTCGAAGAGCTGGCAAACTAAGTGTATTGGATCCTCCTCTGGATTTTAGAGTAAAGGTAGGCAGGCATCCAGGGGGCAGGGGGAAATAGGAGGGCTTAAGGACAGAAAAGGAAGCCCAGCCTCTCAGAAAGAAGGAAAAAAAAACCAACACAACCCACCAGAAAAGAAAAGAAAGAAGGGAAAAAAAGTACGACCAAAAAAATACTGTAAATGGAGAAAGCTGAATGGGGAGTGGGGGGATTAAATTTAGCCCTCTGGTTTGGAAGCAAACAGGCTGGAGCACCACAAGTGGTTGAGAGAGAAGAAATAGTTCATGTAATAAAAAGAGAATGTGGTTTATGCAAACTAAAATAAGATGAAGCTAATTAAGGAACCTGAGCAAAGTATGTGTGTCTGCAATGCAGTCAATATCACTGCAGTCTGTGTGGAAATGAGCAGATTTCTGGGTAGCCCAAAGAGAGAAGAAAATAGGAAAGTTTATGTACCTCTTGCATAGCTCAACTGCCTATTGCAGGGGAGGAAGCAGGTAATGGCAGTGGAGCTCAGGGAGAAGCTTGGGAGGGGATGCTCAGCATTAGGAAGTGGGAAGCACCTGGAGCATCACTGACTGATAAGTGATGTAAAGGCAGAGCAGGGAGGTTGTGTGGAGTAAATTTCTCTAAAAGCTGTTTGGGGTGAACTGGGGAGAAATACAGAGCCTGTGGGCACCTAGGAATGGTGGAGAGGGAAGCAACCACCCCAAAACTTTGAGGAGGATTTCTTAACTGAATCCTTGGCAGTTCTGAGTCTGTGAGAATGTGCTGGAGATGCTGTAATGAGTTTAGATTTTTTTTTTCCAATTTATTATTTTTTTTTTCCTCTGGGGGATGTTGGTACCTTTAAGTGAGAGAAAAAGCTGTGCTTGGGGAAGAGGGAATGGGTCTGTTGCTGCATCCCCACACCTCGGCTTGTGAAGGGGCCAGACAGCAGCTGAGAGGAGGTGGGAAACTCCTGAGATTTTCACAGTTAAGAAAACCTCTTCTGGTTGAAAGACCTGTCGTACCTTAATGGTGAAACCTGAGGGTCTTGAATTTCCTCAGGCTTTCCTCAGCTCAGGCTGAGGCTGTCCACACTGTGACCCAGTCATTTCACCTCCCTGTTTATCACCATTTCAGCTGTTCACAGATCTCCAAGAGATCAAGGTGAGGTGACCCTGAGTGCAGAAATGCAGCTGTGTGATGCTGCCTGGGTAGCAACAATTCACCAGTTAAAGTTCCTTTGCCAGCACATCACCACAGGAGATCCTGTACCTCTAGCCCAGAAGAAAGCCTCTGTGCATTGCTGGCATTTTGGGAAAGAGGGAAAAGTTTCCAAAGCCCTTAGATTTTTAAGAGTTTTTAAAAACTGGGAAAACCTCTGGTCTGAAGAGAACATCACCAGTCTAATGTAAAGGTAAAATTCAAAACTGCATGCAGGGAAGTCCACAGACAGGATTTTTCCTCTCTGTTGCAGTATGCATACCTTTCCTCTGGGCCCCCCTTGCACTCAAGCCTGCCTTCAGCCTCTCTCTCTTTTACCACAATCTTCAATATCTGTGCTACCTCCTCTCTTTCCAAAGCCCTCCTTTTCTTTCTAGTTTATGATATAATAGTTCTTCCTCCCTCTGTGAATTATTTTGGTTTCGTGCCTCATTTCCAGGCTTGCTTCCTTGACCATCTCACTTCTAATCCTGATGTTCATAACCCCTTCCCAGCATTTGTGCCCTCTCCTGAGAGTTCTACATCCATCATCCTGACAGGTAATGCTCCCAGATCACAGAGCATGCAGACACACTTCTTCCCACAAGTACCTAAGTTCAAACCCAGATTTGGGTTGTGAATCTCACCCTTGGATCATACCCTCCCCCCCCTTTTTTTTTTTTCAGCAGTGAAGTGCTAAGTGTTAACTTAAAAACTTTCCAGTTGTCCTTATGCTAAAAGCTAAAAGTGCAGTGGTGGAAAACTCCACAACCATTAGAAAGGAGAGCACATTTACAGCCCCATCCAAAACTTCTGGACTTTACTTCCCCAACCTCATGTGCCTTTCAGTGTGGGTGTGCTGCCTGTCCACATCAAATTTAATCCTCTCTCTGTGGAGTTTACATGGGGACCTCCCCACCAACCCAAAGGGCATCAGTTTCACCCCAGGGGTTCCCACCACCCCAGCGGGTGGGTGGTTGGAACAGGCAGAGCAGAGGGAACAGGCAAAACACACTTGGGATGGGGCATGACAGCTCATGCTTTAGGCAGGACTCGGTGTTTCCAGCTGGGGATAAAAAGCACGTAGACCAGACTATAAAATCTGACCTGACTGATTTTGTTGTGACTCATGTATGGGAGAGACTCTGACACACCTCATGCCTGACCTCAGCCCTCTCTCATTGTAACATAAAGACTTTTTGGAAAATGTATATGTTAGTTGTTTTGCTGTGGAATAACTGTGAGTCCTGTGCACCCTCTGCTGCCACTGTGGTTTGGCCAAGAAAACCCTATCTAAACCTTTGGTGAGCTGAAGCCAGGGAACAGAGAAAATTCCACTTGAGAGCTGACCAGCTAGGAAAATGTGATGCTCCACACAAAGTGGTTCCTTAGCAACTTCAGGAAAGGGGTAGAAACTACTCAGTACCTGCTGGCTGTCCCAGTTTTTGGGCTGCATCAGGAACCATTGGAAAAACGGCTAAAAATGTTCAGAGAAATTGTGATTCACAAACTGCTCTTGTGTTTGTTTGTTTTTCAAGCTGAGGAGAGACCAGGTCAAAAAAAGTCACATAGATGGCTTTTGTTTTTTCTTTGAAGCAACAATTCAGAGCTCTTTGAAATACAGGTAACACATTGCAAAAGCACTTACAGCTAGGTAAGATTTCTACATGCCATTATAAAGTTCAAAGGAGGCTTATGTCTATTCCCAGTGAAGTTCAGCCTTCAGGGAGCTCAAATATTTGAACAGAGAGCAAACCCTGTGGCCAAAGGAGAGTGCTTTGCTGGGAGAACTACTGAATATCCAGAATTTGTACGGTGGAAGCAATCACCAAGTGAGAAAAGGCAGAAAAAAGGAAAGAAAAAAGTGGATGGAAAAAGTTGTATCAATCAAGGTGATAGTTGCTTACAGTTTTCCAAAAGCAAAGAAAGGCAGGCTTGGTGGTCGCGGCGGGGGGAGGGGGAGGGCTTTCCAGCCAAAAGAGGGAGAGAAAAAAACCAAAAAGAACAGAACAAACAGTAGATTAAAGAATAAAAACCTCAAACTGCTTTTAAAAATCACAGAAACCAAACAATTTACTGCTGTGAACTACTGCTCCTTCCCTGCAGCTGTCAGTTCAGCCATCAAACAGCTTTCAGCTCAAACCTTTCTCTTACTCTGGGGATGAAAAGGACGGTTTTGTGTCCCTAGAGCACTTACCGTTTCTAGGGTTATTGTGTCCTATTGAGAGCTAATTAGGCATTTAAAACAAACAAACAAAAACAAACAAACAAAACAGCTGGGCCATGGAATCCCAGATACTCGTTGCAGAGGTAGCTGAGCAGGTGATGGACAGCTGAAGACTGTGACCTGTCTTCAGATGGAGTGGAGATCTAGGGGCAGCCCAGGAGGTTGTGCCCAAAAAATACTGTTTGTGCTTTTACAGTCAGTACCTGAAGAGTTCAAGACACTTTCCAGCAGACATTCTTTATCAGCTGTCACAGGTTCCTTTAGGTAACAGTATTTGAGATTGTACTGCTGACGCTGTGGCACTGTGTGGAACTGAGGCACGTGGAGGCAAGAGGATCTGCTCGAGGCTGTAGATGAAACCAGAGTCAGAACATCTCCATTCCCAGCCCTGTTCCCTCTTTTAAAGTCAGCAAAGACCTTGATCCTCTGCAGCAGCTCAGGAGAGGGTTTGCCTGCACTGCTTAGCTGTCTTTTCTCAAGCAGAGATGGGCAGTGACGCTCTGCGAGGGGCAGGCAGCCACTTAGAAACCTCTGCTGTGCTTTCATCCAGGTAGGAAATAAAAGTCAGCTCCCACCTACCTGCCACTCCAGATCCCTGCTCCCAGCAGTGGTTGCTGAAAAATAGGGAGCAGAGGAAGCAGTCTGAGAACCTCCACACTTTTGTAGTGAGACAAAGGCTGTCAAAATGAGCAAGCTTTGTGTCCTGACTGCTGAAAGGAATGACTCTCTAATTGGGAGGGTGGGGAGAGGGCTGAGATGGCCCAGGTACTTGACTCTTTGCATCCTTTCTGGCTTTCAGCTCAAGAATGCATGGGCCAGATGGTGGGGTTTAGGCACTGACACTTGCATTCACACACGTGCACACTTGTGTGCATCCCTGGGGGCTGCTTGGTACTGTTGACAGCCCAGAGCACCACGGGTGCTCGCTGCACAGGTACTGCAGGTTCCTCTTGCTTGCCCAAGGGGCAGCCTTGGGTGTCCTGGGAAGCTCCTGCACTGGGGCGAATCCCCTGGAGAGCTGGTGCTGAGGCAGCACTGTGGGCACCAGCAAGGCATGTCTCCAGTATGTCATGGGCCAAGCCTGAACGTCTGTTGTCCATGTGCTGCTCTCAGGGTGCCTCAACACCAGCTTTAACTTTACATTTGGTCCTGTGCTTCTCCAAGTCAAGATTCCAGGATATGGAAAGCATGGTGTGATGTTGAGGTGTCTGTGTCCCTGCATAGCCTGTGTCACTGGGATCTGGGGGGTGACCGTATGGTTTTACTTTGGGATCCCACTGGAGGAGTGGGAAGGGACATTGTCAGAACCTCTCCAGACAAAAATTGGGAGGGGTCTAAAAACTCCCAGGAGAGGCTTTACCCACTGGGACATTACCCTGAGAACATGGGAGGGGACTGAAAACAACTGAGTCAACATCTGGAGGTAAAAAGGGCATGGAGAACCTTCCTCCCCAAAGGCAGCACCTGTACCCCTTTATCCTGGAGTGAATATCAGCCTTGTTGGTGCTGATGGAAATCTCACCCCGTATTTAAAAAGCAAACCCCATATACACACACAACTTCTCCTGGCCCCGTTCACATCCCGGATTGGAAGCGGTGCCCTCCCTGAACCTCCCACACCAGACAAAGCACCTATTCAACCCGCAGTGACCAGGACCTGCTGAATGAGCTGCTTCTGCTCAGCGTGGCCGTCCCTGGGCTGGCAGATGTAAACAGCAGGGCTCGCCCTCCCCCCCGATTGTGGCTTCTTCATCACTTGACAGAAATAGAACCGGGGCCAGCGGGACGGTGCGCACAGACCTGAGCTTGTCTGGCAGGGGATTTAAAACAAATAGTATTTTATTTTTTTGCTTCTTGCCTGTTCTCTTGGTGTCTTTCCTATTGCTCAACAGCGGGGATGGGCACCTCTGGCCCCAGGGTCGGGGCTGGGCAGCCCAGGTGAGGCCCAGGTGAGGCCCCTGCCCCGCTCCGCTCCACACGCTGCTCGGGCAGGGCCTGGCACACAGACAGATGGGCTGGCACCCCGGGGCTGCTCCTCCCTCTGAGCTTGAACAGGGCACTCCTGGGGAACTCCCTCCTGTCTCTGGACTGTATTTGGGGTGTTGGGAAGGGCTGGAGCCCCTCGGTGACAGGAGTGGGCAGTGGCCGGGGCTGAGGCCTGCCTGGGCTACCTGAGGCCTGCCTGGGCTAGCTGAGAGCTGCCTGGGCTAGCTGAGACCTACCCGGGCTACCTGAGGCCTGCCTAGGCTACCTGAGGCCTGCCTGGGCTACCTGGGGCCTGCCTGGGTGGCCCAACCAGTTCCATCCATGGTCCCCCCCCCAGCCCCATGCTCAGTGTGCAGCACGTGTCCACCCTTCCTGGCCATCCTGGGAGATCACAGCATCACATCATGGTTTGGGTTGGAAGGGACCTTAAAGACTGTCTCATTGCAACCCCCTGCATGGGCAGGGACACCTCCCTCTAGACCAGGTTGCTCCGAGCCTCATCCAGCCCGGCCCTGGATAGTGCACCGGTCCTCTAGGAAGGTGTCTGAGGGGCAGCACGGGGGGAGGGTGACAGGGCCCTCTCCTTTCATTTGCAGTGCACCGTGCAGATTGTCCCGTTGGTGCTGTACCTCCCTGTCCCTGCACGCTCCCCTCACACGCTGCCTGCCTTCAGACACAGCCCCCAGCTCTCCCTTTCTCCTTTTTTCCCCTTTTGCACACATATGTGCCCTCACCTCACCTTGTTAATCAGCTGCCTGGACTGAACCTAACTCCGGCCCCCTCCCAGCCTCCCTGGAAGAGCAGGCTCAGCAAGGAAACATGGGGGTGGGCACCACGCAGAATATTTATACAATGAATGAATTAAAACAGTGCTAATTTTATGTTCCTCCCAGCCTGGGACGGAGCAACACGGGAATACAGCACCTTTTGTACAGGCATAGGACATCTCTTCTGTTTGCTTTTCTCCCAGAATGCCTCTTCTCGCCCGGTGCAGTACAAACAGGTTGCTGTTGACCTTGGAAGCTGCTGGAGAGATTACGTCAAGGCCAGTAGGTTTTCTGGATATTTACGGTCTCGCACCCTTTTGCTTTGGCTGCAGAGGTGACTGGTGTTTGCAGTGCACACCCAGCTGTGTGCTGGGCTCTGAAGTGGGCCCTGCTGCCTGTCCCAGCAGGGAACCCGGTGGTCTCCCTGAGCCCCACTGAAAGGGGCTGCTCAGGAGAAACCCTGCACAGAGTTTCTCCGTTTGCTTTGCTCGTGTGTTGTTGTTGTTGAACAGGGGGTTTTGTGGTGCTTGGTTTGTTCTGATGAAAGGTGTTTGCTAGCCTAAGCTCACTGAGGAAGAGGTGGGGAGGGGATGCAGGAGTGCAAAGAGCAAGCAGCAGTTAGGGGCTGGCAGCAGTGTAGCTCCAGCTGCCTTCTTCAAAAAGCTTCTCTGACCTTGGTGGGCTGCGTCAGGCCCTTCAGCTGCAAGAAGGGTACACTTGTCTTTTGGAGGTCAGTCTGTTATTTCATCCCATTAACACAAGAATCCCCTTGAGCCTTTTAACCCTCTCAGCCCTGCCCTAGAGTATTCATTTTCCCTTTCCCATTTAAATCTCATTTTCTAATTTGCAAATGAAGCAGGTTTCATGCTGGTAAATTAGAAAATGTTGGGAAAAAAAATCGATCTCAAAACCAAAATCCCACTAAAAGTTCCACAATTTGACAGTAATATTTATATGGACATGGAGATGACAGATGTGGAGTTAAGAGCATTGCTGGACCTTGCTGTCCACCACTGGCCCTGGTCAGAGCTCAACAGCAGACTTGTAGGGAAGAAGAAGAGTGTAGGGGACTTCTCCAGGAATGACACATGGACACCATGACAAATTACTGAGCCCCAGGATTGACAGTGAGTTGGCAGCTTATTCCTTCCACTCCTCTTACATTTATTATTAGTCTTTCTCTTTTTTGGTTTATTTACCTGTGAAACCTCATCCTCTGGTTTCAGCATTTCACTCCTTGCTTTTCAGTCTTCAACAAATGTATCTTTTTGTTTGCTGCAGAAGAGAGGACATTTCTCTCTCTGGATTGTAGGATGGGTGGGTGGAGCTGCAGTTTTAATTCAGAAGGCCCAGAAATATCCTCAGGATTACTCCTAATAGCACACAAGGTGTCTCACCTTTTAGCTCTGAGTATGTGGGGGTTTGGGGGGAAATATCAAACCTTATATTAAAAACCCATAGTTGAAGAAGAGGTTGTGACTCCCACATCTGGCCTCCAGCACTGGAGTGGCTCTCTGAGGAGCATCCAGAGTTTAAGAAGTACTTGTATGGTTCTCCATCACCAAACACGCCTCTGCGCAACCTTCTCCCTTTCCTTAGCTCCTTGCAGCTGAGCCCTTTGACACATGCTCCTGCCTTTCTGTGCCCTCTGCTCAGTTTCCAGGCTGATAAGGTGAATGGTAGGTGTTTCAGCCTGGGTTGAGGCATGGGTTGTGTGGCTGGTAAGAAAAGTTTGCCTTGGCTTGAGCTTGTGTTAGGAGAGAACAATCTTGAAATGCCCTAGGTTTTTGCATCTGTGCTGGGATTAGATTCATACTCACTGTCAAATAACAAACTAAGTAAGGATGCAGGGGAGAAGACCTTAGGACACCTTCCCAGAAGTCTGTACGTTTCTACTTTACTGATTTCTGTTGCTTTCTTAAAAACCCATCTGGAACTGTACTCGAAGCTCTTAACAGGTCTCTCTTTGACTACTGCTGCTTCCTGGCATCAGTACTTTTTTGTGCAACATCCTTCATCAGTCTGCAAAGTGGTGTCTGCACCTCCAGGAGTTGTTTCTTCAGTCTCCCACAGGTTCCTGGTGCCTGAAGCTGGTTCAGGGTTTGGCAGGTCCATTTAAGGTTACTACAGTGGAGAGGAAAGCAAGAGACTAATATCCAAATCTCCTCCCTGTTAAATGGAGAAGTTCTACAGATCCAGGGCTCTCTGAAAATTATTCCTCGGCTGGGATGCAGGGTCAGTGTCAATATTTGTGAAGTAGGAAGGGCCCTGCCAGCTGCAGCACTTCCAGAAACAAGCCTCTGTGTGCAGGGCTGAGGCAGGGGCTCTGGGCTCAGCCTGGGACACCTGGGGCTTGGAGGACCCCTTGGCCAGAGCTGCCCTGTGAGGCCGGGGCAGGCAATGGTGTGGTGGCTAACCCATCTGGAACTGTACTCGAAGCTCTTAACAGGTCTCTCTTTGACTACTGCTGCTTCCTGGCATCAGTACTTTTTTGTGCAACATCCTTCATCAGTCTGCAAAGTGGTGTCTGCACCTCCAGGAGTTGTTTCTTCAGTCTCCCACAGGTTCCTGGTGCCTGAAGCTGGTTCAGGGTTTGGCAGGTCCATTTAAGGTTACTACAGTGGAGAGGAAAGCAAGAGACTAATATCCAAATCTCCTCCCTGTTAAATGGAGAAGTTCTACAGATCCAGGGCTCTCTGAAAATTATTCCTCAGCTGGGATGCAGGGTCAGTGTCAATATTTGTGAAGTAGGAAGGGCCCTGCCAGCTGCAGCACTTCCAGAAACAAGCCTCTGTGTGCAGGGCTGAGGCAGGGGCTCTGGGCTCAGCCTGGGACACCTGGGGCTTGGAGGACCCCTTGGCCAGAGCTGCCCTGTGAGGCCGGGGCAGGCAATGGCTCTACTCACACCCCTAAAGTGGCCCTTGGAAAGCTGGGTGAGATTCATACTGTTCTTCAGAGAAGCAGGCAGAGAGCATTGCTTTGAGGTTGGGGTATATCTGCTTCAGCAAAATGCATGAGTAAGGAGTTGGCTTTGATATGGCTGCACAGTTGCTTGAGGGCATGGGGGAAAAGCCTGCAAAGGAATAATGCAGCCCTGGCCCTGTCACCATGTCATGTTGTCATTCATTGGAGGGATGAGTTAGCAAGGAGTTGAATCTCACAGCCCTGAAGCAGGTGAGAGCAGGCAAGAGCTGAGCCTTGACATAGGGATGCTGATGGCAGCTGCAGGAGTGATGTCACTGTCCCCAGGAGGGAGCCAGCCACCTCAGGAAGAATGGGCTGGGAGCCTGGACCTGATGTAATGCCAGAACCCGTCAGACGAGTGAGTAACAGAGCTGGTGCAGTTACAAGCTCATAACTAGCTGCTTCCATAGCATAGAAACTTGACCTCCTTCCTTGCCTTTTTTCTTCTTCATGGTGTTTCAAATAAGTCTGAAATATGTGGATAATGTTCCCTTAAGTGGTAAGTGCTTGGTTTTGGTTTTGGAAAAAAAAGATGTAAGAGAACTTCCCTGTGTGGAAGGAGTGACAGCCATTCTTTGTTTTGAAGGCCATTTACTTTCTGGACACTCTTTTTTTCCAAGTACTATTAGAATTCTAAGGCCAGTTACATGGCCTGGATGGCAAGCAAAAGCAAGAGCCACTGCAAGGGAAGCAGCTACTGAGGGCTGTGAAGAGGGCAAGCAAAAAACACAGAGGAGAATTAAGCAGATCAAGGAAATCCCCAAACTGGGTAGTGAAGTCTCCAGAGTGGTGGTGATGCACATGGAGGAGGGCTGGGCTGGAGCAGGGCTGCTGCAGGCAGGGCAGGCCTAGTGCTGCTGTGGAGGAGCACCAGGAAGGGTGCTGGGTCCATGACCAAGGTGCATTGTGAGGGCTGTGTGGATGCTCCTAGGGATGGAGCAGCAAGGTGTTGAGATGCACTGGTGTGAGGAGGAGATTAAACAGTCCCTTGCTTCCAGAAAACAAAAGAATTTCCCTTTCTCTTCCTGGATGCTGTGAACACATCTTGATCTTAGTGAGAAAAAAGGACTGAGTCACCCATCCCTGCCTTTAAAGGGTCCCAGATTGCTGCCATCCTGCCCCATATCCCTTCTTCCTTCAGAAACACCCCTGGCACACAGCACACATATTCTGCCATTCAGCAGCCAACCTGTCCTATGGTTTGAAACTATTCAGGTGGGAAAGTAGCCTTTCAGGGCTTTGGGATTTGTATTACCCTTTCCTTTGTTGGGTCCTTTTACAGGAACCCAAAAGTAGCTGTTGTGAAAAGACAGCAGAGACTGTGTGGACCTCAGGTAACTTTTTTGAAGACTGTAAGACCTGCCAAACAGCCCCAGAGAAAGGATCTTACTGTGTTGATTTGTTTTCTTTGGTTTATGGGGGGAAAAAATATTTCACACATAATTAGAGCAGCCACAGAGAGATTGTATTAAAGGCGCTTTACTGGAAATTTCAAGGGACAGAACAAGGGAAACCTGTGTTAACACTAGCAATCAGGAGAAGGACCTTGCCTGCAAAATGGTGGGGAAGGACAATGTGGAGTGTTTAAGTTGCAAGAAAGAAACTGTTCAGAAGGGCAGCATGTGTATCAGGGTCTGGAATTAAGCTAAGCTTCTGCAAGCCCTGATGCTCCCTGCTTCCCTTCCTGAGACCCTGCGAGTGCTGCAGGCTGCCAACCTGGGTGGTCAGGTGTGGAGCCTGAGGGTAAGACAACTCTCCAATGAGGGAGGAGAGCGAGGACCAAGGGCTTGACTTAATCCTCTGGTGTCCAGAACCTTGGTGTCTCCTTTAGCCAATTCTGCTCTGTGTCAGTGGGTAAAACCAGCCAATCCTTCTGTCATGAAGACCTCTCCCAACATGCTATAAGATCTCCTCTTCCATCTACCAATCCCACTTCACAGTGAACAGCAGCTCTTATAATGCAAAACCTCCCAGGACAGACTCAAGTTGCTAAACCTTGTCCATGCTCCAGTGACAAGCCCACTGTAGACCTTTTTCTCTGTGAGTGTGTCCATGAAACCCACCACGTTGGGCTCTGCATCCTCCAGCATTTTGAATCCCCTGGTGGACCTTGCTCTATGAGGGTGTGTGTGTTTTCCTTCAGAGAGTGAGTGAGGTATGACCTTATTTAGGAGGGTTTTTCACTGCTATAGTGAATTTTGGATTCCTTGGTCTCAGATCCATGAAAAGTAAGCTCTTAGTTTCTGTTTTACTGTACTTTGAGGGAAACTGATACAGGGAACAGAGAACTGAAGTGTCCGTGAAGCCCATGTTGCTACCTTATTGCATGGCACCTGTTGTTGATCTGTATGAGCTCTCCACCTACGCTGAGGTATCACTTTACCTTGTGACACACAGAAGTGCCTTTATTCCTGCTTTAAATGTAGAAAAGTGAAGTGCACAGCTTTGCCCAGGGCCACGTTAAAAATCTCTGCTTTTTACGAATTTATGTGTACAAATAGCCCTACAGTGGCCCCATATGCTTGCTCCTGGGCAGGGGAAGCAGCATTTAGACTCTCCTGCTTGCAAACCCTGTTCTTCCCTAGGAAAATGGCTGGCCTGCCTTCCTTATTGTTGTTATGTGCTTAATTTTTAAAGCTTACATCACTCTGTAGCCAGGGATGTCTTGAGTGTCATACAAC
>NW_009954311.1:137921-160692 GCF_000747805.2 Chaetura pelagica | reverse complement strand
TGAACAGCAGCTCTACAGAAGGCACAAATATACTGTGGCTGTTTATTTCCTACTGTGCTTAGGAGATGAGTGAAGCATATTTTTGGTGGTTGCTATTAGACATGAGGGTGGAGGATTGCCTGGTGGTCAGCATAGGGACTGGTTGTCAGGGCTTCTGAGTTATATTCACAGCAATGCCACTGATTTGAAGGCAAAGTGACATGACTTGGTCTCCTTATCCTTGACAGGGGCATCAGAATATTGAACTATTCCACAAGTGAACTGGCTGCACCTGGATAACTCAGTAATCCATCAGCTGCTCAGTTCTTGCTGTCTCTCAGCTGCTATGCTGTGTTTCTCTGACTCTAAGGTGTTGCTTGGCTAGAGGACATGTAAAGTCAGGGTTGTTGAGCATCCACAGTCCACAGAGGACTGTGGAGGAGAAGCAAAGCACATGAGTCATTCAGCACCACATTCTGGTTGTGCCCATCCCTTTTTCCTGGGAGTTCTCCTTTCTTCTCCTTTTGGAATTTGTACCTTTCACTGCTGGAATATTTTCTCCCAAAGTTTCTGTCCTATCTCCATGCCAGAAGACCATTTTTTTGTGTGCATCCCCAAATCCCTGCCTGTGTCCCCACTGTCTTTACGTGTGCTGTGTGGCAAGAGGCAGCCAAATGTCGTCCCTTGGTGTTAGATGCTGCTTGCATGGAGGAGCTGAGGAAGCTGAGCTTGAAGGCTGTGTCTGAGTCAGCTGCTGGAGACAAGAAAGTCCACGGAAAGGACAAAAGGCAGAGGAGCAAAACCCAGATAAAATCCAGATTGTGGCAAGGAGGAATGTGAGCAGGAAGATCCTGGGACTTAGTCAGGCAGGATCTGCTTGGTGAGCCCAGTCTGTCCCAGGTGAAAGAGGGATGCCCTGGTGAAAGGGTCTGAGAAGGGAGCCAAGGAGCTTGGGACACATTTCACCTTTGCTGGCCAAGGAATGCTTGAGCATTGGAAATTAGATTAAGTAGGCATTTCTGCCCATTACTAAACTGTTGCCTGAAACTCAGGATGCTGATTAATTGGGAAACAGTACCAGGAGGCAGGGAAGGCCCTGGGACAATGTTTATAGGATTCCTTTTGGCACAAGGAGAGGGTGGCCAAAAATAATCCTCTGTTAGCCATTAGCAAGGGGAGCTGGTTGGATTTTTCCATTTGCCCTGTGTGTGGCTCTCATCTTTGTCCCCTGACACATGCCAGTCCTGGAAATGCCACTGCCCTGGTGGTCCCCAGGCAGGCTTCTCTATTCAGGGCTACTCAGCTCATGGGGAGGAGGCTGGGGTGTGAGGCAGGACAACACACCTCCCCAGCAGCCCAGGAGACACTTTGGCGGCAGTGGTCTCCTCGTTGCCACTCTTCCCTCCTTTAAAGCCATATTGTTGACTTTCCACTCTGGATGCAGAGGTGGTGGGCTGGCAGGCATGCTCTGGCTCATGGTACCCTCAGAGGAGGAGACAAAAGGTGAAGGAGGGAAGCAGGGTTGGTGGCAGAGCCAGCCAGGTTGGCAGGGATTTTCCTTTGATGTGTGTCTCTAGGCAGTGGTGTTCCATGCTCCCTTGGCCACTGCAATTATACTGCTCTCTTCCCTGCCAATTTTCCATGTCTGTTAGTGCTGAGGCTGGTTTGTGACATTAATTCTTTCTCTGCTGAGGTGGGTGAATAACCTACTGGCATGTCTCTGATTTCAGAAAGCCAGTAGTTCAGTGCCTTTGACACAGCCATGCAGTGTGTGGCACACCACAAGCAGAAGGAAACTCATCTGAATAAGACTTAGCAAGTGAACATAAGCATACAATGCGACATAAAAAAAAATAAATTAAGTTATTCCAAGTTCCCTCAAAGCACCAAGCCTGGAGAGAGTTGACAGAAAACTTCTGCCCTGAGATCAATGTCAGAGATAAAACAGCTAGAAACCAGCTGAGAGAGTTCAGGTGGATTGAGAATAGTAACTTTTCAATATAGCAAAAGAGAGATGACATGAGACATTTATGAGGCTGGATGAAGAAGAGACTGGTCTTTTATAACATCTTCTGGCTCTCTGGACAGCAATATATTTCCCTCCCCCACCTGATTCTGACATCCCCATGGAGCCTCTCAGCCTGTGCTGCAGTGAGCTCCTGCTGAGAGAGCTTCAGGATGTAAAGATGGAGAAAGAGGTTTCCTTTCTAGGCATGACCACAAGCTGCAGGTAATGAAGGAACTGGTTAATAAGAGCTGAGACCTCAATGGGATGCTTGACACAGCTCAGAGCAGACTGACCTCAAACACCCTCAGACATAATTTTCTGTCCTGGGGCAAGTTCTAGTTCTGTCTTCTGAGAAGCTGCCAACCTGCTGCTGTTGGAGACTCACAGATCCTAACTGCAGGGCCTGTGGCCTCCTCCGCATTTCATTTCACATGTCAGAGATCTCTGCATAAGCAGCAGCTTCCAGTGAGACTGAAAAACACCAGTGGAGAGAGAGCAGGAGTGAGAAAAAAAAGAGATTTAAAGATTTAATCAGAGATGTATTTCCATTCTCTGTGTTGTGTGGAGAAGCATCTGCCCTGTGTCTGGGATGAGGGATTGGAGTAGCTGGACACAGCAGAGCTTGGGCACACTGTATTATTGCACTCACACATTAGATTAAGGTGGCCCTTGTCTGACCAGAGAGCATGGAGCAGGGCATAACCTGGACTGCAACAGTGTGACTCCATGGGCCAAACAGTGTGGTGGGACACATCTCCTGGGGACAGCCGGGTGTGCTGGTACCTCCTGCTCACCCTGCCCCAGCTCCCTGGGGTGAGCCTGGAGCCCGGCTCATCGCTGCGGAGGAGCACCGGGATGTCTAGATCTGGGCTCCTTGCAGCACTTGTTATGACTCATTTAAAGCTCCCAGAGATAACAGGGGCTTTGCTGTGCTGCTGGCAGTGCAGACATGCCCAATAGCAGCCCCCTTATGGAAACTCACAAAAAATGGACTCAACAGATTTCAAGGATGGGACCAAGGCTGCACACAGCCTCTGGGCTGAAAAGCAGGAATCTGGTTCCCAGTCCACTGCTTAATTCACTAACCAAGCCACTTCAGGTCATTGAAATGCTCCTCTTTGAGGCCAAGGATCACCTTAGTGTCTCAGTAGAAAAGCTTGTTGAGCTCTGATAAGGTGTAGAGAGGGATTTTATGAAGGATGTCTTTCTGGGCCCTAAGCATGGTTCCAGCAACTGGTGGTGAATCTTCCTGGTGAATCATCAAGGCTGATATAATGGATGTCTTAAGCTGTTCTGGCTGGAGTGGGGGGTAAATGCCCTATTTTCAGAAAAGTCAGGAGGAGAAATCAAAGCAATAGGGTACTCTTCAAGGCTTTTGTATGAAAATAGCCAAAGCTTCTGATGCTCTTAACCAGAACTCTACAGGGGTCTTAGGGCACTTCCCTTAAATCGTGCCTGTGTGGGCAAGGCAGTGGAGATATTTTGGGAGTGGACTCTGTGGCCCTAACACACTGCACATGCTTAGTCTGTGAAGGTACCAAAGAGGACATAAACCCAGGGCAAATTCTGATGACAGCAGGAGAAAGTCCTTTGGGAGAAGGTCAAGATTAATCTACAAAATGGTGTGGGGTGCACAGAGCTGGGTTTCTGGGTGATAAAAATAAACTCTAGGGACTATGTGGGGCTGGGGTACAAACTGGATGAGCAAGGATGCTCTCTTTGCCAGTCTGCCATGATCTTCTTTCAGGCCACGGATAAAAAGGGTAGGAATTGAACATACATGCTTGGTCTTAATGGTAGCAGGGATGGCATTGCAACCTTCTGGTAAAAAAAGAGACCTGTGTTTAATCTAAAGGAGTTTGTTAAGCCAGTGAACAATTTGCATAACTCTGTGATTTGAGAAGAGGCAACTCTGGTCATCTTGTCCTGGCTGCCAGTGCCCTGGAGCTGACGACCACAGACATTTGGCAGGGAGCAGTGGCTCAAGACCTGGTCCTCTGGAAGAACTGCAAGTTCTGCAGCTCTCTGTGCACAGAGTGCCCTTGTTCAGCGAGGCTCAGAGAGGGCCCTGCACTTTGCTGCACACTCCCTAGGTTGGTTGGACAGCTGGTTGCTCCCTGTCACCTTCCCTAAACCAACTGGCCCCTGTGCCTGCTGCTTTTCTATTTTTCCCAGTAGAACTCAACAAATATCTGCTGTTGAATCCTTTATCTGAACTAAGTGTGAGTTAAACTGTTACCTGGGGTTAAAATGCTATCTGTGTTGTGTGACTGCAGCCTTGCACTTGGCCAATGCTGAGCATTGAGCTACAGCCACATACCATATGTCATGAAGACAATGCTGGTCCTCCCAGATTAGCAAAGCTGAAAGTTTTGGTGGGTGGCTGGAGGTGTGAGGACTTCTGCTTTCTAATTCCCTCTCCTCCCATATTACCAAGCCATGGTGCATGCACTGGCATCTTGAGAGACAAGGGCAGGGTTGCTGATGGGACTGGGAGATGCTGCAGCTCCTGATTACTCTCAGCATCTTCCCCAGCTTGGCCATAAACATCTGTACCCCTCTAGCCATGAGTATCTGTGCTGGAAAAGAATAACACTGGGAACTTGGCTGACACTAAATGGCAAATCATCCATAAATGATCCTAAAGATTGGTATGAGTCAGCTTTCAAGTTGTGTTAAGTGCAGGGTACTTGGTGAGAGATATAAACTGCAGTGCTGTCCCTCCATGGGTTACCTGTGCTCTGGCAGGAGGAAGGATGCTCTGCGTAATACAGTGTTGAGCTGTAACAGTTTCCTTCGGCTCCTTGCATTGCTTCTGATGTTACATTGTGACCTCTAGCAAGTCTCATTCTCTGAGTAACGAGATTTCCTATTACAGGAGAAGTGGCAGAGCTTCCCTAGCCCAGACATGTGGTGATAATGCCTTTGATATGGAGCACTCAGATAGTCTGATGGTTGTAAACTCAGGAGTAATGAAATTTGAGGAATGAATGAAGCATTGTCTACCTACTGCCTAGGAAGGCCAAAAGGGGAATAATAATTTATCACTTGAGCAGCAATACAACGTTACCTTTCCCTTCTCCTTATTCCAGACAGAAGGGACATGCTTGTCACAGTGTCTTCTGCATCTGAGTGGGTGATTCGGACAGGCCCCAGGACTCTCTGTTAGCTGCAGAGGTGAAGAAAGGATGGTTATGACATTAAGTCACAGGAAAATCATCAAGCTAAATGTTCTAGATAATGCTGTTTTGAGTAGAGGACTGTGGAACTTACAGAAACTTCTTTAGAATTAGATGATCTCTCAACACACTTACCAGAGAGCTTGTGGGACCTGTTTCAGGTTAGGAAATATAGCCATAAATAATGAGCCAAGAGAGCTGATCCAGATCCAGAGCATTACAACCCCAAACACCCCCTCTAAGGATGTTGAAAGGCAAGGAGCTAGTGGGGCTGCATCCACTACTGTGATTACCTGCAAATGAAGGCAGCAGCTCTGACTCATGTGCTTATGGAGGAGAATTCTAAAGAGATCTGTATTCCCAATTACTGCCTGGACTGGAGGGCAGGAGCTGGCAGATAATGGGCAAATCAGATTCAGAGGTGGCAGGAAGCTTTCTCTCCCTCTGCATAGCTGCATGAACATGGGGTCTGAATGTTCTTATCTCTTACACAGCAAAAGCTTAATAAAACATGGGCATGCCTCCACTGCCAATATCCATACACATGTGCTGTCCTGGCATGCTTTTTGGCACCAGGATGAGCTATAACTTGGGTACTGATCCATGCCACACTGCAGACAGGGCTCCAGGCAATGGCTGCTCCTGATTCAGGAGACATGCTCTGAGCCCTCATCCTAAAAACTGTGCTGAAGCTGCCCAGCTTTTTGGAAAAAAACCCCAACCAAACCAAACCAAAAAGATTTAACAAATCAAAGCAAATGAAATTTGGTTTCACATAATGCCCTCCAGCTTCTCTCCTGCTCGTTGGCAGAGAGGAAATGCTTGACATATGCCAGCTGGTGACACTGCTTCATTACAAATTGCTCACCTCCCGTTTTTAAGTCAGGACTGCAAAATATGCAGACAGCTCTCAGATCAGCCAGTCTGTCACCTCTGGGGCATCTGTTAGTGCTTGGGCTTCAAGTTTGATAAGAGTTTGACCTATAGATTTAACTCCTTTTCCTGGAGACAGGCTCGGAAATCTTGAGATTGCCCAAACAACACTTCCATCATCCTTCTTGGGTACCAGATCAGCTGTGGGGATAGGGTCAGATAGGGACCCATTTCTAACACCACCTTTGAAGGGACCAGTTGACTTGGTCTTGTCTCCCCTGCCTCCTCCCCACTCTCCCCGCAGTGCCTGTGACCTCCTGAGGTCTGTGCCCTCCAAAAGCCTCATGTCATGTTCAACACAGGAGTGTATGTGCATGGGGTGGGGAGGAGGAGGGCTGGGAGTGAGAACTCACTGGTACTTTTCCATCCTCCTCCTCGCAGGCTGCTGGCTGCCTTGGTGGGGGCTGTTTGTGGGGCTGCAGCCAAAAAGTGTCCCATGACGTGGCAAACCCTCCTTTGCCAGGAACCACCTTTGCAGCAGCATTTTCTCCAGCCTCATAGTAATTTTATTTTCATTTCTCTCTCCCAGCTAGGCAGGGAAGGGAAGGCAGCCAGAGAGCCTAGAGACTGCATGGGGAGGGGCAGAAATTTAGCACCCCCTGTGCAAACTCAACACTTCTGAGGGGCTGGCTGCTGTTTGTACCCTTTTGTGGATTCCAACCCCTCCACCAGAGTTTAACTCCTCCAACACCAGGCAACCACAGCGCCAGGGAACTGTGGTCTTTTCCCTCTCAAAAGACATCTGCTTTCTTGATGCTGGTGATGCAAGATTTTGCACAGGACAATGTTGGGAAGTTCCCCCAAAGCAGGATAAGGTGGTTTCTGAGCCTTTTCTAAGAGATCTAAATAGTTTAGGTCTGTGTTTGGGCAGCAGTCAACAGTGTTTTATTTCATAACAGTAAATTTACCTCTGAAAAAATATCAGAGGTAAATTATAAATTACCTGTCAAAATAAAATTGAAAAGAGATCCTGAGAAACATCTTCAGCCATGAAACCAGAAGATTTTTAGCCAAGTCCTAAGGCCACTGGTGACATTATAGGTGGGTGTATGGATGTTTATGAAGATCAGTATAAAATCCTGCAAGACAAAGTTGACAGCATCATGTAGTAGACATTTTACAAGGCAATAAGCACTTTGAGGAGGGAAGAGGAAGGCTGTTATCTAGTTCTTCAGCTAACTTCAATGCACCTGTGAATTGCTGTTGAGTCATGAGGCTTCGTGTAGCCCAGCTACAGTGTGAGGTGCAGAGCATGGTGCATGGATGGCCACCACTTCAAGGCTTTACCCTTCAAGGATCCCTCATGGGCTTGCATAGCTAAGATAGTTTCTTGTCCTTGTGTGAGGACAGAGACAGCCTGAGACAAAGAGCTGGACTCTATCCAACTTTACCCTGATCCTCCACATCACCTTGAGTACATACCTTATGCCAAATTTTATGATGGCTTTTAGCACAGATGTCATTCCAACCTCTGCATTGACATGACGAGGCAGGGGAGAGAGCCAGGACCAGCCTGCCACAGGTGAGCCACGTTTCCTGGAGAAGAACAAACAAACCAAACCACTGATGTCTCATTTCACCAGAGCATGCTGACACCAGCTTACACACGCTCTGCCAGTGGCAATAAACAACAGGGACTTTTTTTTCCTTGCAGGAAAAGTACAGACAAAACCAGTCCTGGATGAAAAATCCCACCATGAACAACATGGTATTTTGTGTTCTGACTGGCAGCTGTGATTTGGTGGAGTTTTTTAAAAAACATGATGTTCCCTTGAATGAACAACAGAAAGCTGTCTGAGAAAAGTAGAGCTCAGCCCAGCTCCATGTCCCCCTCAGGCCAGTGTCCCCATGAACTCATCCCCTCCACTTGCCATGTTCTGGATCTACCTGGGTCTGTAAGTCACTTCTTCTCTGCCTCTGTTTTCCCCCTCTTTGCTGCTCCAGACACTGCATGGTCTATGGCTCCAGCTGGGGAACAAGTAAGGACCTGTGTGTGCTCTGACCAGAGCCAGTTGCTATGTGTAAAGAGATTGAACGTAAAAATTAGAAATGAAAAGGGGGTTAGGGTGAGGCAGCCAAAGCAAATACACATAGCAAACGTGGCTGAAGAAAGGCTTGTAAGATCCCTGAATTGGGTAGCTCCTGGAGTGTTGTGATGGACCTCAGGGAGAGAAACGTGGTCTGGTTTTGCTCTGAGGGGCTGTTCTGCCAAGATCACCAGGACAACGTCTGGTTACAGCATGGTGGGTAGCAGGGCTCTTTGCTCCAGAGTTGTTTTGGAAAGCAAAGCTGGGCTGGGGTGGGATTTATCAGAGGAGCTGTCCTCAGGGAGTGTTTTAGCTCTGGGTGATGCTGTAGGAGCAAAGAACTTTGTTCCTTTCCCGCAGTTTGGCTTATTGCAGGACATACCCCCAACCTGCCATTGCTCCCCATCTCCTAGCCAAGAGCTTGCACATCCCTAGCTTCTCCTCAGCTTCTTTATTTCAACTGGCCTGGAGAAAAGATGAGGATGGGATGGAGTTGATGGGGGCATCTGTTCAGCACCCTGCCACTCCCATCACAAACCCTGACATGGGTGTGGATCCCCAGCATGTTCTCCTACATGTTTGTAAGGAACTTTTGAGTCATCTCAGCCAGTCCTTGCATTATTTGTGTGCCTCTTCCTTCATTTACTTGGCATCTACATTCAGTGACTGGCCACCAGAGTGCAGCCTCCTAATTGTATGAGGCAAGTTTTCAAAAACAGGACAACAACAACAAAAATAGTAACAACAACAATAAAAATAAAAATTATGTGCTTCTCCTTAGACGTTTCCTTCACAGGTAAATCTTTGTGCTCTTTGTGCTACCACATCTACCATCATTGGACTTGCCAATATTTTTGCAAGCTCCCAGTGGCTGGAGGAGTGTTTGTGTCACTGCACTCTATGTCACAGCAAATAGGCCTTGGTGCCTTTTTGGGGGGAAAGCAAGAAAAGCAAGCACTTGAGAGAAGAAAACACCTTTGCTTTAGAGCAGTGGTCCCTTTCACACCATCTATGTCCAGAAACCATTAAAATTTGGCACTATTTTTGGTTGCAGGAGTTGGGGGATCCCAGTTTTGATCCCGGTGACAATATGCTTAAAAACCTGTGGGGTTTGACATTGCTTGGCTTGGTGATTCTGCAGAAGGATCAAGGCCACCTTACATGCTCCAGAGCTTTTCCTGAACTTCTGCCAGCAGGTTGAACTTCCCTTTGAGCTGTTTGATCAGTGAGAAGTTTCTGTCCCACTTCCACCCAGACTGTACCTGCACTGATGAGCAGAGGCTACATAATCCATCTTTGTCAATCCAGCCCTTCCCTTGAAGCTGGGAGTGTCTTCAGTGACTTGAAATACAGTAAAGAGATTTCAAATTTCCTCTGAAATTCAGCTTCTTAGAGATTATAGAGACACTAGACATGTGTTCATACATGTCTATTAAGTAACTGGACATGACATGAGAAGTGGTTGTGATATCCAAAATCAACCACACTCCAGTGACTAAGTGGAGTCACACTGGTTTCTCCCAGCTGCAGATCTGATTGCTAGGACACAATTTAGTATATTATAGAGAGCAAGAAATTCAGCTTCCAACAGGAAAAAAACCAAAACCAAACAACCTAAAGAAATTGTTTGCCCAAATCTTAGGTTGTTCTGCATCCATGAGTTCAGGAAAATGGAGGTGGTGCTGGCTTGGGCCTATATTAGGAAGAAGGGGATGTCTCTGTCAACCTGTAATGAGAAACATGCACCCTCCTGTGTAAATATCCATCAAGTGAAATAATGTGGACTCCAGCATCTCTTGGGAAGAAATGAAATTGTTAGAATAAAAGATCAGCATGGGATTCAAGCCTCTCCTTGAAAGGAAACACGCTGGCTTCCCTGAGGAATTTCTTTAGCAGATGGAAATCCTTATCCTTAAATATAAAGATCATCTCTCCAAAGAGAGTAAATACATTTTTTGGGTATATTTTTATCTTCCAGCCTTATTACTCTTAGTAAAACCTGAAGGTACTATTTCTTTACTTGTGGCTCTCTCTTACTGTACTCCTGGCTCAGCTTGTCCCATTATCTGTAAAGACAGAGGCAATATATCTAATCAGAAAAAGACAGTGATGAGATTAAGCAGAAAGGATGTTATTTTTGTTCAAGATTTGATAGGCGTAACAATAAAATCCGGGATGTGAGTGGGAAAGATCCCTACTGAGCTTTCTGCAAGCTCTGAGAGGAAGCTGCCCCTTCCTCCCAGCCCTGGCTGATGTTGGGGGGGCTCTCAGTTATTGCTGGCAGCACCTTGTGGCTTTGGAAATCTACAGCAAACAGCTCTTTGCATTTCAGCTTTGAGAAAAAGAAAAGACTATTTCACTGCTGGCATGTTCACCCCCTTAACTTGTATGTGGTTTGTTGCATCTTCAGAGATGTGAATGGTGACACGTCCAGCTAACAGCAGGCAAGGAGCCTTTAGCACCTGCCCCTCAAAACTGCCCATGAATGGACATTTTCCCATCTCATCACTGAAGGAAGCAACAATCTCTTTGATCCACTATAAGGAAACACACATTTGTGTTAATTTTCCATTTTTGCACTTGTTGATAGTGAACCAGCTGCAAATGTGTTTCAGGAGCAGACACCAAGGGCCATCTATGTTGGTTTAGTGTTTTCTCAGGAGTGAGGTCATGGGAAGAAGGTGCCACTTCCCTGGCTTATGTGGATATACAGAATTCAGCCAGAACTTACACAGGCTGCAGCTCTGCTGCCTGGTTGCTGCTGTGGTCTCTATTGCAACAATTAGCATCAAAAGAGGAAAGGAGTAAAAAAGAAAAGCCTGGGGGAACATAGTCTGAGTGCAAGAACTGAAAATGTTAACCCAGGCCAAGAAGGATTTTTGTCCTGCTGAAATTGTGCTCAGCCTGGAGCTGGGAGCTGGCGGAGGGGCTGGAGCTGTGTCCGCATCAGCGAGTCTCCCTCAATGGCCCTTTTCAGCTGTAGTTTGTGAAGAAAAGTGGGAAGGAGCCAAAACCAGGGCAGAGTGATATATAAATACTATGTGTAAGCAATGATGTTTTTTATTTGGAAGCAGACTCATATAGTTGAGACTCACCTTGGATAACTCACAGCAGGGGTGGGAGAGCTCCTCCCATCTCCACTCACTACTGAAAAGTGAGTTTTAGGAGGTTTTGGCTATTTGCTGGGATTTGGGAACTGCCTGTGCAGTGCAGAGGGACAACTCAGAAATGCTGCCAGCAGCTCCCAGGTGCTGGGGTGGGTTTTGCCATCTCTAAGATGTGACAAACATACTCAAAGCTTTCCCATGGGTGAAGCTTCCAGGGAGTATTCCTAGCATAAATAATGTGGAACTTCCATGCAGGGTAGCAAGAGCATCCAGCCAGTGAGCAGATGTGGTGTCACAGAAATAATGTCATGCTGAGCATGGCTTTGCTGTGAGTGTGAGTGTGAATGTGAGTGTGAGTGTGGCTTTCCCCCTGCTGGGGACCTGCTCTGGTCTAACAAGGGGGACAACTTAATCTGATGTTGTATGCAGAGAATATGACTTGGGTAGAGTCATTAAAATGGATGCACCTTCAACCCCCACTGCACCTCCAGCTATTCTCTAGCCATTTATTCCCAGAGTGCTTAATTAGAAAATATTCTGGTTTAGGTATTTATGGAGGACTTTTATGCTCAAGCTAAGTGCTCCACAGAAAGTTACAGGAACAGGGCAAACACAGTAAGTGTCCTGTGCTCAGATTGGTAATGGAGATGTGTGGAGGAGGTGTGACTGTGGAGTAGAGCCAGTTGCCATGTGTCCCTGATGCCTCCCAGCCCCCAAATCCTGCAGAGCTTTTCAGTGTCTGGTGCGGGGCTGCTCTGCACCAACTGTGCGCTGTCCCACAGAGCAGAGCAGGACAGGAAGGGAATGGGAATGGGAAAAGCCAGCAGAGCTGGCATGTTCACAAGAATTAGATTTTTGTAGACTTTCTCCCTGTGGAAAGATCCATTCTTAATTCATTGGGGATGACAACCATAATTAAAAAAAAAAAAACCAACCTTGCAAAGTCAAGAATAGAAGAGACATTTTTCACGTGAAGTCAATATTTTGGGCTTGTCTTCCTGTGACAAATATCTGAAGCTGGTGAAGGCAAATGAAAGATTTTTTTCTTTTTTCTTTCTCAGTTTCCTCATTTGGACCAAGGACCATGTCTCAATATGGACATCTGCAGTAGAGCAGGGTGGGTGGTTGTCCCTCAGCTCAGTGGAGACTAGTTCCTTCAACAAAGAGAAAGGGGGAAAAGAGAGGGGAAAACGACAGAGTGGGCTCATATTATGCACTAGCAGATGGAGGAAAGGGAATAAACAGAAGCTGTTTTCTTTCATTTGCTAGGAGAGACTAGTTGGGCAGGCAGGAAGGATGGGATGGGAGGGACAGGCAGGAAGGCTGGCAGATGGTCAGTCTCATGGAGGGGAGCTGGTGGCTTGTGCAAAGGCTGGAGGGGCTGTGGCAGGCACAGGATGGAGTTTCCGGTTAGCTCAGGAAGTCCGTGCTGTCCATCCTCTTCCCATCTTCCCACCTTTAAGTGACATGTCCTGTTCATGGTGCCAGCAGCTAAGGGATTTCACTCATCCTCCTGAAGCTGCTCCTTACCTCCCTGGGGCACAAGAGGTCCTGAAATGGGAAGGCAAAGGCACTGGCATTTCTGACTACAGAAGAGGGAGAAAGAGCATAGATAAAAGCTATAGAAACATCTGTACTAGTGTGGAGTCTTACTAATAAAAACATTCTAATCAAGTAGTCCCCACTTTTCCCTCAGGCCTTTCAAGAGAGGGACCATTGCATACTGGGATCTGGAGTTCCTTTGAGCTGCAAATATCCATACTGTAGGGAGAGGAACCTGTGGAGCTTAATCTGAAGAGCTGTCTCCCTGCGATGCTTTAGTTAGGAGACAGGATCACATTTATTTTGCCCCATCTAAATGGTTCCATCTTTTTTTCCCCCTTAAAAACAGAAGGAAAACCTTGGGTTTTCCTTGCTGTTTCCTCCTCCCTTGCCTTTGCCTTGGGAAGATGCTGTGCTAACCTACATTACCACCTGAGAACCTCCCAGTGCAGGAGCGTTCCTGGTTCAGATTCCTTCTGCGTGTCCAGTGCTCCTGGCTGGGAGATTGCTGGATCATGGTGCAGTAACATGGTAGATCCCATGGCTGGATGCCAGCAGGAGCAGTCCAGAGCCAGCAGGAACCTCTCACCAACCCCCAGGCATGGCTGGAACACACAATGGCCACAGAGAGCATCATGCCCAGCTGGGTGATGCAGGCAGGTCCAGGGTTGTTCCCCACTTAAGTATTCAATGTCAGGCTGCTCAGATCACCTCAGTGTGAAAATTATTCAGGGAGTTTTATAGCATTTCTCAAATAAGCATGCAGCACAGACTATTTTCACTGCTTTCCCAGCCTCCTGTAAAATTTGTCAACAGAGTGCTTAGGAAGAAATTAACCCTGTGTGCCTGGGGTGGAGAGCTCTGCAACAAGAGAAGGTCTTCGGCCTTCACCACCAGCAGAGCTGTGGGACATACAAAGTCCCCCTGTTCCTTTGTTAAAGCAGGAGCCAAGAGAAGGACTGGCTTTGAGAAATACTCTAGTGCAGGCATTAACAGCCTTCCTGAGCCCAGGGCTGGGTGGCTGTGTTAACTGTATGAAGGCCATTGAAGCTAAAAGGGCTGGATGCCTCCATGGGTGATGGGAATCAGACAACCCTTCCTATGGGGAACTCCTCTGGGATGGAGGTGAAACTGTCCCAGGAAGAAACTTCAGCCCTGCCACCTCCTTCTGGCCTTGAAAGAGAGCATTTCATCTCGGCGTGTGTCCCGCCGAGCAGGCGGCCGGGCGGTGGGTTTATGGAGGGTGAGCTCATTAACACACCAGGAGCACAAACACTCCCAATGCTGCAGGAGCTGCTCAGGGCCGAGGTGTGAGTGAGGCAGCTGAGACCTGAAAGGGCTCAAACATCCCCCGGCACATCAGGGCAGCTCTTGTTCAAAGGAGACTTTTAAAAACATTTTACACAATGTTGAAAACCACCCATTAATTAGCAATTCCTATTTCTTTCTGTCCCTTAGGTGACAGAGACACAGTCTCTCCCTTTCATTTCTCCCCGTTTCCTTTCCCAAGAACCCTTTATTTTTTGATATTCTTTCATTGTTGCCAAAAACACCAACAGTGTTTCTCTATGGGGGCTAAATGTGGGAATAAAAGCTTGTGTAGTGGCTGCCATCCTTGGAGTGTGGGGAGATGCTCCAGGAGCCTGCGTGGTGCGCTGGAACCTGTGTTAATCTTGCCAGCTGCCTTTGCAGTCAGCCAAAATTATGGTCTTTGACTCCACTGCACAGCTCCCAGTATCTGCAGGTCTAAGGCACTGATGGCAATGGCAGAGTCTGGTCCCGCAGCTGTCCCACAGTTGTCTGCTACTGGGAGAAGATCCCTACTGCATATCCTTTTTCACACCAGCCAGGAGAATCACCCCAGAGTCATATACCCTCAGATTCTCCTTTAGCTGGAAAGCTTTGTGCTTCATTTTTTACAAGAACCAAATCACATTTCTAAAGAGGTGAGCCCTCAGCGAGGGCCTCAGAAGACCTCAGAATCACAGGATCATTCTGTTTGGAAAAGACCTTTAGGATCATCAAATTCAACCATCTAACTCTACCAACCATTAACGAAACTCTACCAAGTCCAGTGTTCTCTAGCAGAAACAAAGAAGACCAAAAGGAAAATAGCACTCAAAAGCTCTTCTGTCACATGTATGCTTTTCTTTGATTCTCTGAGTCAGCATTTGTTTTCCCCAGTCCAGTGAGGACAATGGAAGAACTGGAGTTCCCAAGTATTTAGTAACTAATGTGACTAAATAATAAAAACAGTGATTCATGCACTTATTTCTTAGCTCAAGCCCTCTGTTTGAGTTGCTGCTATTTGCAGGTAGTGGAACATTTTCTCTGGGTGAAAATATTTGCAAACCCACATATTCCTTAAGCGTTGCTGATCATCTGCTCACATGTCCTTGCCATACAGGTGCTATTTTTTGACATTGCTCTTTTAAACTATTTTCCTGTTGTCCATTCAGAAAGGAAAAAAAAACACCCAACATCCTCAAGAACAAAACCAAACCCAAACCAAAATCACAACTTGGTGCAATTCAGCCCTTAAATGGCACAGTGTAAAGAGCAAACTGAAAATAGGCATCAGATACTTCTAATCCTAAAAAACACTGAAGAGAGGTTCATTGGTAGGTGTTTTGGAACAGAAATGTTCTCAAAGAAGTTGGGGTCACTCCACCAGCAAAGTGAAGAAAAGCCCATGTCCTGACAAATAAAAGAGGAGACAGCTGCTTCTGTGGGAGTTCTGGGAAAGCAGTCTTCAAAGTTTTTTGTTAGTGAGATACTCCAGTAATCACTCTGGTGTTTCCCTTGTTACTGACGTATTTTCCTTCTCCATAAGCACCTAACCCCCACCTCTGATGTAACCCTGAGCACCTAATCCCCATCTCTGAGGTAACTCAGTCATTGCACTTTTTGGGTTACCCAGCTTTAAAAAAAAACAAACAGAAATATTGAACTATGGCAACTTCAAATGTTGTGTTGTTTTTTTTCCCCAATTATTTCCCTTCTGTCTCACCCTTTGGAGCACTGTCTCACACTTTATCCACATTTAGGTTCAAGACGTCAAGATGTCTGAGCCCAAGTGGTTTGGGAGTAAACAGGACTAATAGAAATACCTCTGGACAATGCCTCTATATTTAAAAAGTAGCTATATATACTATGTGTACAGACTATTAATGGGCTGTTTGGCCACACAAATGAATTTAGACACGAAGCCTGAGAGCACATTCGGTTATTAGTAATTTTAACATCTCTGAGATGAATCCTGCTAGGAAGGGCTGCATGGGAGATACAGCTTGTGTCAAAGAGGGCATAGACCTCAGCCAGATTAACCACAAACCCACTGGGATGGGTGCTTAGACACAAGGCTGTTAAGGAAGAGCAGATTTGTTCCGACTTCTTCCAACGTCACCAAATTATTCTTGTCATCAGTTGACTTGGATGCTACAGTCTGGGTGGGGAAAAAAAAAATCAGATTTATTGAATCCTTTTGTCTCCTCTGATTTTACAGTTGTGCTTTTGTTCCTGTCTCTCTCAGTGGTATTTCCTTGGCAGATCATGAGGGATTTCTTTTTTTGAATGATCAAGCTTGTTTTGTGCCAAAAGAGAAAGGAGAGACAACCATTCTCCAAAGCTCAGGAAATGTGACATCACCCAAAATGCAGACCCAGCTTTTTGGCGGCCAGGTGGTAAAATGAAATATTCTCCGCCGCCTCAGCATCCCCACTGCAAGGAAATTAGAAGCAGAAACTTGGGATGACAGCCCTTGGCAGCTCTATTCAACTTTGGTTTGGGACGCTAGAAATGCCAGCTTGGTAAGGCTGCTGCAGGGAATAATGAAAAGGCCTGAATTTTGCAGAATTGTGGATTTCTGCTTCACCACTGAGCAGAAGCTGTGAGCGGTGACTCACATGTCGTTTGACACAGTCTGGCACTTCTGGGACATCATCAGCCCAGGGAATCATGGAGCTGCCATTATCCCAGGCAACCCACCACTGCTTCTTGGCATGGGAATGGCAGTGCTGGCACTTGGAGGGGCAGAGGAAGCTGGCAGGAAAATGAGCATTTTACTCCATGTCCAGACAGGCTGCAGAGCATGGGAGTGAGCACACACCTAACCCTGAGGGCCATGGTTCAGCTGATTTTTGGAAAAGTCTGTTTCCGTTTCAGCAGCAGGCAGTGGGGCTGGGGTTTTGACAGAGCTTAACACTTCAGGAAAGCAAAATGTGTCCAGAAGTCTTGTAGCTGGCTGCTTGGGATTTGGAAGGCCTTGTCTCCAAAAGGTGCTTCTCTCTGCACTGATAGGAAGAACAGCTTCTGCCACTACATGTTTTGCCAGGTGATGTTTTATGGGCTGGGTGAAAGGACACCAGTTCTGGTCTTAAAACCTTTGCCTCGGTGCATTTCTCATGTCTTCATGCTTTGATCAGCTTGACAGAAGCTCTTTACCTCCAAACTGGATGTGACAGTTTTATGCTGCTGTTTGGTACCTGCCATGTGTCAGTTGGTGTGTGACAGCAGAGTCCTGCAGTCTGAAATTTGTTCCAGACATGCACCAAAAGCTGCCCAAGGAACACCACATATCTGGTCCTCCACAAGAGGGACAGCACGGAGGGCCAAATGAGGTGGTCACACATGACCTCTGAATAGAGATATTGATATAAACCCTCCCAGCACAATGAGGATAACCTTCAGCTGGGAGCACAAACCATCACAGAAATAAGAAATTAACCATAAATGCCTAAAGTGGGTTGAAGTCACCCAGCCTGTTCCTTGGGCTGCATGACACCCAGGAAAGGGAAGGAGGGTGCAGCGTGTGGTCCTGCAGGCTGGAGTACTTGCTGCAGGAATAAGCCACAATGCAAACAGCTTTGTCTCAAGCTCCACGGCTGTTTTTTGGCACAGGGCTGGCCTGGATATTGCCACACTGCACCCTGTTGGGCTGTTCTGCTGCATCCTGTGAATCTGCCTGCATGTGGGACTAGTTGGAAAGTGGAAGGAGCAGCCCCTGGTCATTGATGGTGAGCTTCACTCCAGGGTTATCCTATAGCCACAACTACTACATCCTGCTGGTGCTGTCATGGCTGTTTGGTAGATATGCCAGAAGTGTTAGACATGGGGAGCAGACATCTTCTCTGTCCTGCCCAGCCATGGTCCTCTCAGTTTTTCTAGTATTTTTTGGTAATTTTCACTTGATCTACAGAGTTGGTTATATTTCTACTTTTTTCTTTTTTTCTCCTCCCATGTGTATCTGTGATGACTTTCTTTAGAATAAACCTGAGGGTGACTGTGTCAGTTTACTTTTCAAAGGGAGCCTACGTGGAAGTATTCTCCTCCTTCCCCATGCCAGGGCCAGGTTCAGCAACAGAGGAAAATGTTCAGAAAAGCAAAGAGAGTGAGAAAATAAAAAGCCTGGCCCTTAGCTCCTACATGTGTGAGAAGACCCGAGTACCAGGTAGAGCCTCCTCATGTTGAGTCCTTAAAAGCTTCATTGTGATGCCTTTGCAAGAACATATTTATTTTGTTTCCTGAGCCGTATGAGCAGGGCATTGTATCTACTGGATTAAGGCAGCTCTGTGCTGCTCAGAAAACTATGAAATCCCTCCTCTGTCAGGCTGATGTGAAAGGATCCCATTCATCTGGGCACTCCCGCCCGGTGGGGTCTGCTTAACATTCATCCCAAACTGCGACAGAGCTCCCGCTGCTGTCTCTGGCTCTCACCGCTCCTTCCTTCCCTCCTCTCCCACATCCCCTCTGCCCCACATGTGCCGGCAGCCAAGAAAAGAGAATAGGGAACCTTTGCTCCTCATCGGCTCGTGGGCTGCTTCCCACTCATTGGAATGCAGCGGGCATGTGCCCCAGTACCCTACTTCAGGGCAGTAAATGCTCCCGGCCCCACAGTGTGCCAGCGACGTGCGGCGCGGCAGCTCGGAGGGCTGTGGCGCGGTGGGAGGCCGGCGGGTGGTGACGACATGTGAATCAGCAGCAGCCACGGCAGCTGGGGGCAGGGTGACATGGGGGGGCCGGCGGGTGGTGACGACATGTGAATCAGCAGCAGCCACGGCAGCTGGGGACAGAGTGACATGGGGGAGCAGGGGTGCGTGTGAGTGTGTACCAGGGGGCCCGTGCACACATGGGGGTCAGCATGTGAAGGGGGATGTGATGTGTGTGAGCTGGGAGAGACAGGAGGGGACGTACATCAGCGAAGCAGATGTGCCACAGAGACCAAGGGCTTGCCCAGTTTCCGCTTTCTTCTCCTATGTTTGCTTTAATGATGACTGGCCGCTGGGTTTTGTTCATAGTTCAGATTCCTGATACGAAGCCAGATACTATTTATTGGGTCTGACCTTTTTTTTTTTGTAGAGTCCGTGTTGGGGAAAACTGTGAGGACATCTCTTGGAAATTAAGCATTGTCCAAGCCAGACACTAAGCAGTGTTTCCTTCCTTGTTTAAACATTGTCCAGATGAGATTGGACCTGTGCCTGAGCATCTGTGCTCAACAAAGGTCCCTAATTGCTTGTACTTGAGAGATAAGGATGGCCCTAAATCAGCCCAGCCCATGCAGTATGTGAGACTGAAAGAGCAGCCCTTGCTCAGAGCTGTCTCTGTCTGAGGATGGTCATTTATGTGTACATGTGAATTTCCAGCCTTAACAGTTGAAACCTGTTTTTGGGAATGGGTTGTTCAGCTTGGACAGGACCTTGAGGCTTCAGGCAGGCTCTGTCCCTGCAGGTCAGCAGTGGCAGAAGGAGTCAGAGGCGAAATTACAGTCAGGGGCCAGTGTCTCATCCTCTTGGGCCCCTCTGCACCCCTCTGTTTCTGGATGGGACCAGATGGTGTGTACAGGGTCTTCTGATGGTTTGTCCTGTCTGTATGTGTGGCCCTCGTGGCAGAAAGATGCATCCAAAGTCTCCTTGGGAAACGAAGAACATAGTGACAGCAGAGGAAGCCAGCCAAGCCTCGCAGTGTGTGGCCACATTGGACCTCAGCCTTGCCCATCAATAACACCATTTATTGTTGTTAAGAGGGAAAAATATATGTTTCTGAAAACAAGTTTTCCCAAGCTGACTGCTGCTTCAGCAAGGGGGAGAAAGGGGTCTCTGGCGTGGCTGGAAGGCACTGCTTTGCTGCCTCCTGGGTCCCTCTGGAGGCATCGCATTTCACTCTGGTTGTCATTTCTGGTTACACTTCCAGCCATTTCTGTTAACGGTGGGCAAGAAACAAGCGCCTCTTTCTTCCCACTGCAGGACTTGCACGGGCTCCCGGAGGGAAGCTGGTCCCTGAAGAAAGGACCACTAAGGAGGGACCATCCCATTGCACCCTCCTGGTAATGGCTTGGCCTTATCCCGTGTGGGCGAGAGGGTGCTTGCAGGCACACAAGCAATTGGAAGCCATCTCGATAGCTGAGTGCTGACCTCATGGAGACATGACATCATCACTGAGCTCGTGAGAGAAAGCCCTGGGGGCTGGCAGCTTAAAACACTGCTGCCTTGTGCCTGGAACAACACTCCCAGTCTTTGAGCCTCAAGAAGCTCTGGGCTGTTGGCAGGACCCTTCCTCAGGGCTCCCAGAGCTGCAGGACTCAGGGAAACTGAGCACCGACTCTGGTGGGAGCTGCAGGCTCCACCGATGCCTCTGGGGGCATTTCCAGAGTGTCACCCCCAAGGAGTGAGCAAGCAGAGCTTTCTGCTAAGGGGACCTGGCTGTTGAGATCTTTGCAGTTTTCAGTGGGGTGTTTTATGTGACCAGCTGTTGGATGCAGCAACAGCTGCAATATCTGCCAATTCTACAAGGCAGCTGGCAGCTGGGGCTCTGCATCCCTCTCCCAAGAGCCTGCCTTGCTCCTCTATCCATCACAGCACCCTATGGTCAATGGAGTCATGTCCAAACAACCAAGAGCAACTTATGGGTGTTTACACATTGACAGGTGACTTCAGCATCCCACTGCTGGCTGTCACTGTATGGTCCAGGGTCAGCACACAATGACTGAGCACAGTGCCACCAGCTCCCTTGCACCCATTCAGCCAGATCCTCATCACCCCGTTTTTTTGGTGACATTCTCTGTGTTCATACTGGTAGGAGTAGGCTCACTGCCAGGCATGTCCAGCCTCTGGGAAGAAGAATATAGCTGCAGATACAAAGATGGTGATTTTTTTATTTTTATTTTTTTTTATATTTATTTTGGAAGCAGATAAAATCTGCACGTCTGAGAAGACTCCTTCAAGAAAGAAAAGCTCTGCATCATACTATAGGAGGCAGCAGTCTCAGGACAGCTCATTTCATGTGGAGTTTACTAAATAGAAGCCAGCTCTCTCTAAGAATGGGTTTTCCTGAGAAATTCCTCCACTAATGTATGCATACTGCCTGTGGAAGGGGTGTTACACATCCTCGTGGGGCCTCATCCAGCAAGGGTGTGAATCTGTCACAGTTCCCTGGGGCTCAGCTGGGCTCATCAGGTCCAGAAGGGAAGGTTCAAGCCTCTGCACACTCCGTGTCTCAGCCAGGATGTGCTGGCCAAGGTTTCACACACGTATGGCGAGGAGCTAAGCATGCAAACCACACTAGCTATACTTCCTGAGTGTAACTGGTGCAGGAAACACCAGCAGCCCTCCTCAACATTGCCAGGCTTCTGTTCTTCTGCCGCACACGTGGGATCTTGCTAGAAAAGAGGATTTAGTGGTACCAGGAACAGAAGCTGTGCTCAGTCCAGCAGGACCAGTTCAGAGCTGAAGGTCCTGACGTGGGCCTAATTTTTACGTTTGGATCTTTGGGCTGCAGGTTGGGAGAATCACAAAGAGTTTCTAGAGCACAGGTTTATGAGTCTGTCAGCCAGTTCCAAGTCTCTTGAATGATCAACTGATTTGGCTGGCAGGGGTGAGCCTGGAAGGGAACACTGTGCCCAGGACTTGACCACCCAGCCAGGATCAGGTGCCATGCAAATTCTGAGTGGCATTTGGAGCAGACTCCAGTGGAGTTTCTTTAGTCATTATATGATTCACACATTGGCAAGCGTGAATCCATCCTGCCTGGTGTGATCTGGGGAGGTCTGTTGTCCGTTGTAATCACAAGAAGGCTGGGCAGGGAGGCAGACCAGCTCAAAAGGGGACTTAGAGACAGAAAGTCTTTGATGAGAAAAGAAGCATCCAAATGAGACTTTTCTCAGTAATTTTTGCTAATTATAAAGCCATTGACTGTTATTCCCAAAGCCTCCCTGTGTGAGGGAGCTTAATCACTGATGACAAATTTTTGGCATTTCCAGAGTTGTCACTGACAAGAACATACACCAGACACCTCCACCCAATGGCAACATCTGCCTTGACAAAATGAAGCTTCCATGTTATTCTCAGCTCCATCACTTGCTCTGTCAAATTCTCTGCATTTGCCCCATAGCCACACCCTGATCTTAGCTGAAGGTAGCTTTGGATGTCTCACTTGTTTGCTGAGAACCCTTCTAACAAACAATATGAGCATCATCTCCTTTCAAAAGCCACTGTGTCCAAGAGAGGAACAGGTAAGAGCCCATTTGTGGGCTGTGTGAGACTGGTTAGAGATTTGGATTTATAAACTCCTCAGTTTTGCTCATGGAGCCTCCTAAACACCTTTGATGCTACTTGTTTGGATGTGGAGGCAAGAAACAGTATTGTCAACCAGGAAAAAGAAGGAAACACTGTCCCAGGGTCATGAGAACTAGGGGCAAGCTGTACTTCATGTAGCCAGACCAAAGCCCAGTTTAAAGCTTCACCTAAGCATCACAACCAGCCATCCCTTCCAGCCAGACACGAGAGCTGTCTCAGTCATAAGCCAAGACTCCTGCGCTGAACATCCAAAGGCGCTTGGCTCAGCCCCTTCCCTCTCCAGACATAATCCTAATTGCTGATCCTTGGCAGCCACTCCGTCATGAGCAATAAGGGAAATTAATATTTTGTGTTTTAAATGTGTTTATTAGCCAAGAAGTTATCACCTGGAAGTGGACGCTAGGGCATGTCCAGAAACCTCTTTCCC
>NW_009954311.1:123131-137669 GCF_000747805.2 Chaetura pelagica | reverse complement strand
AAATCCAAGGGTTTTTTTTTTTTTTTTTTTTTTAATGTCAAAGAGTAACTTTTTTGAATGACTAACTCAGAAGTAAAGTTTTTTGAGAAGCTTTATGGTCACAGGAGGAAATTTGTGAGTTGCCACGTGTGGCTATTTGACGATGGAGCGCACGTAAAAGGATCTCTTGGGACGGAGCTGGCACGTCTGCTCTCTTCATGCTTGTGACCTGCTGCAAATTCATGCTCTGGTCTTACAGTGTGAATATCCCACTCATCTGACTTCTCCACACCCCCAGTTAATTACAACTCTGCGTTTCCTTAAAGAACCCCAGGTGCAAACACACAGATTAGAGGCGGTTACAGGAATAGGTTAGTTGGCGTGCAGAGCTAAAAGGTAATTGTTGTTTCCACAGGGGTTTATACAGTGTGCGTGTGTGTGTGCATACATATATTTATATTTAAATTATATTTATGTTATTATTTCAATTACATCCATCCATCTCTTCATAATGCTTGATTTCATTCTGCACCAGATTAAACCCTGGTTGAATGCCAGCTCTGAAATGCCATGAATGAGTCCTCACAGCATGGGGAACCTTTCATCATGAAGGTCTTGAAATAAATGTCACCACTGCTCTCATCTCTTTCTCTGAAACCCTCCTTTGCCCCATCCATCCTTCCTGCTCACTGAGGACACTATGGCAGTGTATTGACTTGTGAAGAAAGAGACTCTTCTTAGGTGTCATACGTGCCCTTCAGTTTGAGGGAGGTTGGGAGCCAGGGATGGTTTGTGTTTGACTGTCCCTTGAGATGCTGTGACAAGGGTCTTGTCTTCATGTCCAAATAAAAGTAAATGAAACCCATTATGCTCTTCAACTCAGATGCAGAGGTGAAGAAGAGGCACTATGGTTTTATTGCAAAGCAAATTTACCTGAGCCAACCCTTGTCACCTTTCACATGTCCTACTTGCCCTGAGATAAACACATGCCTTTATTGTTAGGAAAGGCAAGATCAGTGTCTGCTGGGATCATCCCTGACCCATCACACTGTGCAACCAGAGTGAAGATGCAAAAATATATCTGTTTAATTAAAACATGCAGACAGGTTTTGGCTTAGCCATCTGCAACCTGTTGAGGCATCTTAAGGACTTCACATGAAATCATTAGTTGGGGTGGGGATGCCAGTCTGGCTGAAGGGAGATGTGGAGTGATTTTCTGAACCAGAACAAGAAGGAGTCCTGGGCTGTCTACCCCAAGAGTCGGAGGGGTAGCATTGTGCATGTGTATGGAGAGAGGTGAGATGAGGGGGTCTGGAGCTGACAGAGGGAGATCAGGTTTGGAGAGTTTGTTGCACATTCCTGTCCCAGCTGGGCCTGAAACTGTCCCCTCTTTTCAAAACAACCCACTTGTACATCTACAGTCCTGTCACTTATATGCAATCCTCCCACCTCCAACCCCATATATATAAACAATGCAATATTTTGAAGCCAAAACATTTCCACAGCTCTTTGGGTGGTTTTTATCTGACACAAAGGGATGTTGTGAGGGACAGGGGTGAGGATATCATAGCCCAGTGCTTTGCCATCTCATCTTGGACCATTTTTTATTCTATACTGATACTTAGGAGCAAGGGATACATCATCTCTTGAATGTCCAGATGCCCAAAATTACGAGGGTGTGAATCACCATGTGGAAAGCCACATCTGAACAACAGTCAAATTCCTAAGGGTTTGTATCTTCAGAGTTTTCAGATGCACCCATGCCAGGAGCAGGAGGCACAGTTCAAAATAAGACAGTTGAAGTCTGTTTTCTAAGGGCCTAGAAACCATTTTACAGCTTCAGTCATTCTCACGTGCTGCATTTATTGCCTTAGTGAATATATAAACATGGAAACATAAACTCCTTTAAAACTAAGGAAAGTGTGTGATCCTGTTTGTTTTAATATATACTTATTGACACTGGAAAATAACAGCATTTACATCATTTAGGAGGTCACAGCCCAATGCCAGAGAGGAAACTGTCCAACATAACATAACCAGACTGTCAGCACTCTCAGGCCTAATGTTTGCTACAAATGAAGGAATCCTTCACTGCCTGGTTTATCAACTGTTGCACCTACATTCCTGCCCTAAACTTATGGGGAATCTGCTCTAGGTCATTTCAGTGCATACAGGCAGAATAATTTTCAGGATCAAACCCTCACTCTGGATTTGTATGTCAATATTTGCAAAGCTGACTTTCCAAAGAATTTGTCTTGGCATATTACCTCTGTCCAACATTAGTGTTGCTTGTTGAGAGACCAAAGTGATAGATGTTGCTGCCTGTGTCCCTTTTCCTACCCCTATTGCCTGGTGGCACTGCTCGGGTCCCTTCAGTCATCTTTGCTTCTGCACCTGTGAAACAGGTGTGATTGAGCTTATTCATTTCCCCTCCATTCTCTTCTTTGTTCCTCCTTGCCCCTTCCTTGCCCTTCCTTGTCCTTCCATGCCCTTCTTTGAGCTTCCTTGATCTTCTTGGAACTTCTTTGACCATCCTTGACTTTTCTTTCCCCTCCTTTACCTACATTGCTTTTCCTTGCACCTCCTTTCCCCTCCTTGTCCCTCTTTTCCCCTCCTCGCTCCTCCTTTTCCTTCCTTTCCCTTAGACATCAGGAGGAAATTATTCACTGCAAGGGAGGTGAAACACTGGAGCAGATTGCCCAGGGAAGTTGTGGAGGCCCCATCCCTGGAAGTGTTCAAGGCCAGGTTGTATGGGACTCTGAGCAACCTGATCTTGTAGAACATGTTCCTGCCCATGGAAGGGGGGCTGTATCTATATGATCTTTAAGGTCCTTTCCAAACCAAACCATCCTGTGATTCTATGAAATACCCCAAACACCAAAATATGGATGAACTGCTGTGAGTTCTGGTGGAATAAATCCCAGGCTCCTGTGGGCTCAGATGATTCAGACTTTGCATTCTCATGGTTTATGATTCCACCAGATTTCCTTGGTGCAATTATTTTCTTGCGACTCTGCAGTCTAAAAATTCTAAATATAACCTTGCACAGAAAATAATACCCTCATTCCTGAAACAGGCACTTGCCTAAATTCCTGCCAAACATACGCTTTTTATATTACATTAGTCATGAGCTGTGGCTGACAACAAGTTCCTCTTTGGAGACCCCTCCCAGAAATCTTGTGGAAAAGTCCTTCCTTTTTTGTATTTTTAAAAAATAATTCCAGGCTAGCTGAGCGTATCAGGCAGGAAAACATTAAAATTTTCCAGAAGTGGCTGATGTCTCATGCACCCTTTACCAGTTGCTGCTGGTCCTTTAACAGATGTCTGGGAGGGATGAAAGTGACCACACAGGGAAGTGGTGTCATTGCTCAACACCAATATAGTTATATGAGGCCAGGCTTGAAAATGGCTTTTGTAGTATAGGAAGGATGAGTGAATGAACCCAGAGAGCCTCTATGCTAGTTAATGACAAGATGCCCTGCTGCATCTGAGGTTCAGACTCCCACCAGCTTGTCTTTTATGTTTTCATAGCTCAGGTGAAGGCTGTGAAATGCTTCCAAGAACAAAATAACCCTTCAGGGCTCTTCACTGGCACGGGTTGCCCAGTGACGTTGTCACTGCCCCCTCCCTGGAAGTGTTCAAGGCCAGGTTGGATGGCACTTTGAGCAACCTGGTCTAGTGGGAGGTGTTCCTACCCATGGCAGGGGGTTGGAACTAGAGACCTTTAAGGTCCCTTCCAACCCAAACTATTCTATGATATGGGGTTAGTGTTACCACCACTGTGGTTGCTCTGCAGAGACCTAAGAAACGTGTTCCTCTTTGTCGAACTCAAAAGCATAACTATTTTAATGCTGCTCTCCATGGCAACAGAGACAGAGCAAAGCTGTCTCTACTTCATGTACCTCCCTGTTGTTCTTGTGAAGGGTTTGCTGAGGTCCAACCACCTCAACTGCTGGCTCATAGCTAAGCGAAACCTTTCCCACTCTCTACATCTCCTGGACAAAATTCTTTCAAGGACAGCTTGCTCCTTTTTGGCCTCGGTATTAGGATTATTAAATAAAACTTGGATCTAGCTCTCAAAACCTTCCCCCAAGACGCCTTTTAATTAAAGCAGTGGAAAGAAAAGACCAGTCTAAATAGTGCAACATTTTTAATTAGTGAAACCTTTATTTTATTTGCTAAAAAACAAGATTGCCTCTAAGTCCATTAAAATAAGTCCTTCATTGAAAGGCTTTGTACTGAGAATGAAAGAGAGAATTAGAGGATATTGGTGAGGGCTTAAACATCTTAATTGTGCTAAAATAATTGAAGAAGGATATTTTTTAATGGAAGGACTATGGTGAGTGTGTATGTTTGTGTACTGACACCTGTGAATTTCACCTGAACATACACTTCCATGGGAACACATCCACATTCATCTAGACCCACCCATCCATCCCTGCTGCCAGAAGGCTAAAAGGGGTTCAGAGCAGCTCTTTCATGGCAAGGAGGTCAAATGATCAGGTGGAGAGGGTGCTGCTGGAAGTACTGAGACTTTTGACATTGTTGAAACTTGCCTGTCCTAATTTGTAACAGATGGCCTGATTTTAGGACTCGTGACCACATAACTTCACTGCCTGTCTTCTCTCAGAGACCACATCCATGGTCATGTTCTGTAGGAAGTTCTTTCAGCTTCAGACCATGTTCAAGTCAAAGCACTCTCCTGCTTTCTAAGGCCAGCAGCTTAAAATGAACCAGGCCAGGGTTAATCCATCCAGCCAAGAGCTCCACTGGATAAAGAGACCTGCAGTGGGACTGTGCTGGGGCACATCTCTCAGCATGATACAGCTCTTCCCCTGCAGTCCTCAAGCAAAAAAAATAACCCTTCCCCCTGGCCCTCAAAAGACCTATTCCTTATGATAGTAAAAAAGTACTGATTACTATTAAAAACCCAAACCCTGCAGGAAAGCAGGGAGGGGGATTTTATGGCCATTGACCTTTTCACTCAGGTTGGTTTATAAAGAGCTGTCTTTCTGTTGCACCGCTGGGATTGTACAAGTTTCTTGGCCATGAATAGGAGCTTTGTAGGATTCTACTGTGTGGTCATTCACCAGCAATCTGTTGGTCTTTTTAGAGACATTTCATAAAAAAGAAAACCTATCTGAAATAGAGGAGGAGGGGGGCAAGCTGAGTATCAGCTAGCGACCCAATCAATGAGTGAATGTGTTTGGGTCTCCTCCCGGAAGAGAAAGCTTGTTTTAGGAATTCAGCCTGGCACTCGTGGGCTTCTGTTTGTATAGGCCTTTCAGTTTAAAAAATACATGCAGGCCATTAAGAGGAGATGACTTGAAGCAGGTCTGGGGAGAAGAGACAAGGAGGGATGGAAAAGGAAAACCAAGAAAAAAAGAACAAGTGTTGGAATTGAGAAGAGGGCAACAGTAAAGGTTAAGCCAGAACCAATGGTATCTTCTCCTTCTGTTGGCACCATACAATTCACTGAAGGATACTTGCTGGGATGGAGAGGTATCTCCCAAGGTTAGGGGAGCCTTGGTCTGTGACTGGTGTTGCTTGCTCCTTCCTCTGCCTCTCCTCTCCCAGCTGGCTCTGCTTGATGTTACCTTTCAACTGCTCATTTGGAAGAAGAGCTTCTGATGGACCATGAGCAGCCATGGAAATCCAGTGCTGGTGCTCCTCATGGTGTGCCAAGGTGAAAGCAGCTTAGATTGAAAGTTCAGGCATCAGAACTCCATCAACCAACATGCTTCATCAGGAATGGCACAATTTGGAATAAAATCTGTTTTTTTGCTGATTGTCTAAGAACCAAGCACAATGGGGCACTGGGCAGGACTGGGAAGACTAGTTTTCACTGCACTGTAGATATGGGGCATGAATATGTTTCAAGCCTACAGATGGATCCATAAGGCATTTCAAGAGAACCCAAGAATGACCTGGTTGGAACTCTTGCAAATTCAAATAGAAGCTGTGAGCACAAGCCAGCTCTTATGGACAGATTAGCCACCCCATGGAAGGCTGCCCTTGGGCTGATGGGGAAGAAGGGGTCTCTGGCAGCCTGTGGTCACCAAAAAACCCCTGTGACACCTGACAGAAGAAGTGCATTAACTCGCTGCACTAGCCAACCTCCAATAAACCTGTCTCTCCAAGTTAGTCAGCAGCTCCACTTGGACACTGTGCTTTCTCTTTCAATTTGTTGCTATGAAACATTAAAAGAACTACCCCCATTTTTCAATGGTGAGGGAAAAGTGCTCTCATATAGCGTGATAAACCATGCTGAGCTCCTTAATGACAGAGACGATGTAAGTGCCAGGCACAACCATTAGCTAAACTCATTTTCTCCATGTAAGTATTTGTATATGCATTTTTATACACGTATAATATGTGTATATAAATCTTTACGCCATTCATCAAACTATTGGTGTGTATAATTTTCACCTTGCAGCACACAGCTTGTTAAATTCTCTGCATCACCCTGTAGTGATCAAAAAAGGATTTCAGCTGTGCTGTGCTGTCTGTGCTGATAGCCCTTCCTATCTATAATCTATCTTGGCCTTTACTCGTGAAGAAAATTAGAGAGTTAATCTGTGAATAGTTACTAAGAACATTTAAGGATAAAATAAGTATGTAGCCTGGGGATAAGAAATGTTCACTGTTCTTCACTGGGGCTTTCAAAGAGCTTAAAGAAAATACCTCCCACCAGCTGGTCTACAAAATGTGAGATTTGTACATTTGTAAACTTGAAAAGTCAACAACCATATATGATGTTCAGGTTTGCCAGCCAGAACCCACAAGTCATATACAGAGACCTTTGCTCCGTCCTTGCTAAGTTAGACTGGATTTTAATTGTGACTAGGCAGAAGGGAAAAAAAAAACCAAATTGCCTTGTGGAAGAAAACTTTCCATTAACATAAAACCAAAAGCATCAGCCTGTGAACCAGCTGGACACACCTTTACTCCAGGGCATGCCAGGGGAAAGAAGGAGGGGATATGAGGGTTTCCCACAACACATGCAGGAAGTCACTACATTAGATCAGCTCCTGAGCTGGCCAACAAGTGGAGGAGGGCTGGGCTGGAGATAAGAAGCTGTGAGGTCTCTGTACCTGCAGCACAGAGAAAGTGATCTCTGCTTCAGGGAAGTCCTTGCTCTACATCTCTGGGCAGAGCTAAGGAGGAGTAAGGAGGGGATTGAGTCAAATCCTCATGTGGGTCTCACTACACCACTAAGGCAAGGCCAGGGCCACATGGCCTTCCTGAAATGCTAGATATACATTGGGAAATTGGCAGTGTCACTTTTTCAGGGCTTCTGAGGAGCTGAACCAGAGGCCAAAGCAAGCCAGGCATTGCTGTCTATTGCTCTATTGAGTGCTGGGCAAGCATGTGTGGGGCTGTAGGCATGGACGTGGACATGAGGGTGAGGGGTGAGGCTGTCCAACCTGTGGATCTGTAGGGTAACAAAGTACTGGGGAAAGGTGGGGAAGGATGGAGAGGTTGCTGCTGAAAGTGTGGAAATTGCATAGATTTGGAGTTTCCACTCAGAAGTTCTTATAAGGTGCGAATTTTGGCAGAGCTTTGCTGCTCCCATGGTAACCTGTGGAGGATGGAGCCAGGATGTCTGGGGTGAAGCATGGCAGCTGGATGTTTCAGAATTCTGGTAGTCATCTCCTTGTATATGTGAGCTGGAACCCTCTGGCATGATGCAGCACACAGGGAGGCACTGCAGACCCTGCCAAGATTGCTCGTCCCTGGGGCACGGGAGTCCAGGATGTGTAAGTCTCTGCCCTGGGTACCACTCTGCCTTCAGCATCACCCTTTACTCCTGCTCACAGAGTTCACCAGCAAAAAACACACCCCTCTGGGAGCAGCCAACAGCTTCTGTCAGCCTCACACACACAGAGGACAGCACCTTGCTGCTGCTACCTGGGGTGGGACAAGGCGGGAGACAAAGCAGGAGGACAAAGCTTGTTGTCCTACAGTTGGTGAAGTGGAAAGAGGAGTCTGTGGTGTGCACATAACCTCAAGCTGGCCTCAAGGAAGGAAACCAAGGGTCCTGCTTTGCTGGGAGGCACACAATGTCCTTTGCTACAGTGTACAGCCCAGGTTATGGCTCATCCCAGAGCTCTGCCAGCCCAGCAAAAGCCGGAAAGAGTCCTGGGATGACAGAAGGAGCTCTCAGCTCTTCTTCTGACTACGGCTTTTGTGAGTCAGGTTATGTTTGCATAAACTGGACCTGGTTGCTAGCTGCAGGTTTTCCTGCCTGTAACCACCATGTCTTTTATGGCTTTTAGCAGTGCCATAATAGTAATTATTATTGGTAACTCTAGGTCTGCCTTACTGTGGGTGCCTCCTGGATGGAGCAGCCAGTGTGTGATAACTCTAGGGAATAAGATGATTTGGGCAATTTTTCTTCTTTTGACATCACTTGAACTACAAGAGATTCCAGTAAGAGAAATTACTGGCAGAATGGACATGGAAAGACTGATTTTTATTTTTTTTTAAAAAAGCAAATATTAAAGAGGGTGTTTGGAGTGAGTGATTGAGAAGTAAATTTGACCTGTGTCCCATCAGAGCAAGCAATGCAGCTCTGACACCAGAGTCACCCTACAGCCCAACACCTAGGGAGGGAAGGAGTTCAAGAACTCATTTCAAATAAACACACACTTTGCAGAAAGCTGTGTTTTCTTTTCAAGCAGTGGTCAAGGGAAAAAGGCAGAAGTCTTTACTAACCCACTGGCTGACAGGTTTCTCCCCACTCCTATTGGGTGAAGGGAAGATATTTGCCAACATGCTGTACCCAAACAGTGGGTGTGCTAGAGTGCTCGGAAATTCTGCCCTCATTTGTAGCCTGAATCTTCCTCTAAGAGCTTGTTGAGAGGTGGATAGAAAGAGCCCCCTTTGCCACCTCCATGGCAGAGCCAGGGTTCTACAGGAGCCTTGGGGTAAGCCCAGGGAATGGACCTTATGGAAGAGTTCTTGATCTTTAAAGCCAGCACACTCCAGAGAGGAAATGTCTGTCTTCTGGCAAGATGGTGGTTTGCAGCAGCACGTGCATATGTCCCTTTCAGGTTTAGATTTTCAAAGCCCATTCTTCTTCTTATGAAGCTCAAATTCACGTGCCAGACTTTCCCTGGGATAAAACACTGTCTCTCCAGAGTCTAGCAGCACAGTCTGGCATCTCACCCACTTACAGTAGGGAAGCAGAGGTGCCAGGGACTGAGCGCTGGGAAAGGCAGGACTGTCTTGGAGGTAAAAAAAAGACATGCTGGACGTTTATGTCTGTTTGAAAAGAAATGTCAAAACAACAAAAGAAAATCCAGATGTGCTGCATTTGCATGGTAACAGGCTAATTGGAGACAGCCCCACCTGATTTTTTCAGCAGCTTAGCATTTCTCTTGCTGTTTACAGACTGAGGATTTTCTCATTATTGGCACGTCTTTAGGAGAAAATACTATTCTTGCTTGGCATTTGATTTGCTTTCAGAAATACTGTTTTTATTACTGTACCTTCAGCAAGGTTTCCTAATAAGAAACTTGAGACCTTTTGGCTCAGCTGGAGTTTTGCCATGGACTTCTGCAAGGACACAGTCCTGGCTTGAGAACAGGGCTGGAAGGCAGTGGCAGCTGCGTGTCTCTGTAGGTGCCACCCATGCTGCAGAAGCTGCAATTTTAGCAGTGGAGAGTTGCTATCACAGTTGTGTTGGGGCATTTCTATCTCCCAAGGAGGGATGGAGGAACACTAGATACAAAGCAATATCTCAAAGTCAGGCACAGGGTGCAGGATTAATCCCAAACCCTCCTGGTAAAGGGCAGCCAATAGAGGGAAGCTCACCTAACAGGTGGATACAGCTTTCTCTGCTCATGCATCTCTTAAGAGAAAACTTTTATTCCTGGTTTGTTTTCATGAGGCAGGTTCATTGAGAGGTTTCAATCAAGTGTCTAACAGCCAGGCCATTTTGCAGCTATCTGCTCCAGTGGGGAATCCAGCCCCTCTCCAGTTCAACTCAGACACCTGTGGCTGGCGAGTCAGCTGCTTTTGAGCTGGGACTGCTGCCTTGCAGGCCAAAGCAGTCCCTCTTGTGTTCCCACTGCCCTTAGGGCTGTCCCACCAGGAAAGCCTTGCTGAAGGTTGCTCCTGAGCTGAGCCAGAGGAAGGCACATGGTTGCAAAGCCTGTGATACCTTCATTCCCCACAGTCTGCTGCCCCCCCACCCCGAGAAAGAACCCAGCCCAGCTGTATGGCTGGCTCCTGTGCACTGCAGAGGAAAACTCATTTCCAGTAGGACAAACTCATGGAGTGAAGTGGGTTGCAGCATCCCCAGCACAAACTGAGGAAGCTGCATGAATTTCAGACATCTCTGGAATTTCAGCTGTTTCATCAAGCAGCTGTGTGTCCTGCCATGGGCCTTCAGTGGTGGGAAGTGAGCTGATAGCCCAGCATGGAAAGAAACAGAAGGAAAGGCCAAGGCCAGGCTGGCCCCACCCTGCTGTTGGCTGTAGCCTCCTGCCCATCTTAATGCCATCTTGCCAGCACCTCAGGGTCCCACTGAGACACTGAAGTAGCAAAAGACAGTATTTGTCCCTGGCTGATAACACATCCTTTCTCAGAGCCCACTGCCACGCTTTATATCTTGCTCTTGGGGCCACCTGAGTCCAAAGCAGATGCTGACAGAGCAAAGCCCCTGGCAGGCTGTCCTGGGGGCAGAGCGTGATGGCAGGCACGTAAACTAGGTGGCCTGTCAAAGGAGATATTTCTCTAAGGGGTGGAACAGGCAAAAAAAACCCCAACCTCAGATCAGTCCCCTTCAAGGTTTTCAGTGGTGTAATAAAAGTCCCTGTGTCCTGGATGCCAGGGAGGTCTGAGGGAGGGGGAAGAGAGGGTGAAAGTGAATTAAACGGGCCTTTCAGGAGCAGAGAGAGCACTTAATCTTCTCTAGCCCATTCAGTGCAGATGCTATTGAAGCCTTCCTGCCATGATGGGCAGCAGAGCTCAGCCCACATTGTCCTTTGCAGACACCACACAGTCCCTCAGGGCTGAGCTGCTGGAGAGGAGCAGGGCAGGAGGGGAAGCGTCTGTGTTGGCTTTAGAAATAGTGACCTGTTGAGACCTGAAGGATGGATCTGGAAGCACAGTGTGTTCAGGAGCACAGAACAGTGTGCACCTCACCCTGGGATGAAACACAGTGTTTATCTCAGCACTTGCTTACTTCTGCACCAGGTCCACCCACCTATGAGTAAGATTGGCTACAAGGTGGGGTGGGTTGCTGAGGGAGCATAAGGAATTGAAAGCATTTGTATCTGAAAGTCACCTTCAAATGTGGTCACCAATGATGCTAGAAGAAACCAAAGCCTGGAAGGCTGAGCCAGGTCATAGTCCCAACCCAAAGAGAGACAGGCAGACAATTGTGTTACGTGGCTAGAACATAGGCAGTGAGTGCTCTGACCAATGCCAGTAAGGATGAGGGGTGGGCTCCAGGTGCTGGCAGATCTTTGGCTGTGCACAGATCCTATGGAGGTGACTGTTGCCTGAGGCAGGAGAATGCCCCAACCCACTGCTGCTGTGTTTCCTGACCGTATCCACACAGCATCCTCCACTTAGCCCACTTGCCTCACGCTGTAAATATTTTGGGTGCTCTAGCACCCACTGGTGCAGAGTCATAAGAGCAGGAGGAAGACCCAAGGAGCACAGGCTGGCGCACTGCAAACCTCAGCCATGACCCCAGCCCTGCCCAGATCTGTTGTTCCTCACTATTCCCTTGATCCATGGTTATCCTGCTCGCAGCAGCTGTGCCCAAGATGTGTCTCTAAACTCCATAGCTCTGACAACACTAGTATTGTATCCATATATTCACCAATGCTTCCATGACCATACCCAAGCAGCTCAAGAGCATCTCTGGTGTTTTGGTTTTTTTTGCTACAACTGTCCTTCTGGCTTCATCAGTGAAGGGCTCTTGGTTCCTTTGGTCAGCTCTGGAAGACAGGAAGACCCGAACCCTGCTGCTGCAGTTACTAAGTGCTAAAAAAAAAGCACTCAGTAGCTGCAGGACCTGCTGACACTCCAGCACAGTGTGTTTGCACAGGGTGCAGCCTACAAGCCACCTCTGAAGGACAAGAGAAACTCTTTGGGAGTTACACCCCAACACATCCCTTAGAAAACACATTTTCAGCCCAAATAGTCACCACTTTTCTTGAAGAAAAATAGATCTCCAAGTGCTTCTTCTCTGCTACGACTGAAGAAGAGTAAACAGCTAAAACTAATTCAGAGTGAACAAGCCTGACTAGCTGATGAGGAAAACAACCCATCCCTCCTTCAGGCATTCTGTGCTCCCACATGCTCACAGCATCAGAGGCAATTCCTGCTTTATACAGGAGTGAGGCTGTAGGTGGGCCAGTGCAGCCCTCCAGGCCAGCACAGTCTGCCTGGCTCAGCAGCTGGGCTATATAAGACCAGATTCATTTTCCTTTTGTTTAACAATTTTGGTGATGGGGAGGGAAGAGAAAAATAATTTTTTGTTAGGCTGCTGGTGTAGAGCTTAGCAGTACTTGTAGAGTCAGGGAAAATTGTTCTGAAGTGCTGCAGAGATGAGGAGTACTAGGAATACCTAAAAATAAAAGCCTTTGGATTATAAGGACTTAAAAGAAAGCTATTCCTTAAACAGCTGGTAGCTGCAGCCTAGGGTCAGCAATGCCTTTTACCTGAGGCTGTGTGAACTAAAAACATTAATTGAGCCTCCTGGGTATGTAAGCCTCTTATCTACTTATACACAGTGCATTCTTTGAGCTGGAAAAAAAAATATGAGATTATTAGCTACTTTTAATGAACAGCAGAAGGATGTGCGTGCTCACCTCCTCTTTGCTGGATGATGCTTCCTTCTCTCTCTGTTTCTTTAAAACTGTTAGTTTTTCAGGTTATGAGCCAAGACTTCAAAAGGCATGTAGGTGTCAGAGAAAGGGAGACAGGTCCTATTCATCATTTAGGGGCTGAGTGTGCTCTCAAAGCTGCTGCTTGGCTCCCTAATCCTACAGGTGCTTCTCAGCTGCTCAGATCTGACATCTCAAAGCAGTCGTGTGGGACTCTCCCTGCCTTTCTGTTGCTTAAATGACTCTCTATTTAGTGAGGCAGCCTTGGAAACCCCTTTCTTTGGCACCTTGCTGTGCCCATGCTCTGCACATCAGAAGGGGAAGGTGGATGGGCCACAGCTCTGGGCAGGCACAGAGACCTAGAAGATGGATGTGGTGGGGTGGAGGTTATGCTTTGGGTAATCTAAATGCAACATGCGGGCTATGAAAGAGCCTCTGTAAGACCCAAGTTCATGTTAGAAAGCAGGGGACACTCGTCTGAGTTGTGCTTGTTGCTTGGTGCCCCAGGGGGCTTGAGAATTGGGGGTTTGACTGCAGAGGGCTGGCCAGGAGCTACCCACACTTCTGCTCTGTGCTTTTCAGGGAACACAGGTCGCAAAGCAGTGAGAAATCAGGGCTAGGAAGGTGCAAGCAGCAAGCCATGCCCTCTCAGCAAGCCTTGAGCCACCCTCCTCCTCCTGCCACAACCACAGCAGGGCCAGTGGGGCTGGGGGATGTGATGGCTCACCATCCTTGAGGGCCATGTGCCTGGAGGAGGAAGTTGATAAAGAAGACCCTATCTGCAGGAGTAGATTAAAACCCCCAGCCTGTAGTCTCCCAGAGCACTTTGTTGCCAGCAAAGAGTTCAGGAGAGCCCTTTCTTCCTTGCTGCTGCCAGTCCTGCCTGTCATCCGCTGCAGGTCTGTCTGCTGTTGTGATCCCTGCTCTAGATACCCTCGAGATCCGACAGTGACTTCCACTTCCTTCAGTGTGTCTGAGAGCTGTGTTTGCTTTTCAGATTCCCTTTCCTATTTGTTTTGAAAGGCAGATGCCCTCTGCTCTTTCTTCTTTTAAAAGCCATGGCTCTCCTTGCTGCTAGTGGGCTGTAAACATCTTTCCTTTTACAAACGTGCCCTTTCAGCTGTTTTCTGGCTCTAAGTGGTGTCACTTTTTTGTTTCTCTTTGGAAGCTCATTGTAATTTTTTTACCTCTTCTCCATAAGCTGCTAGTGCTGGCCAGGAGAGATGGGGTAATTTCTCCTCTCCTAAGCTATGTTTCCCAACTAAATTACACCTGGATCCACCTGTAGTCTTAAAGATGCTGTACTGGAAAGAGGATTCTTGATCAGGTTGCTCCACACCCCACCCACCCTGGCATTGAACATTAATAATAAATAATACAGTTAGCCAGTGATGGAGCTAGAGGGAAGGACAGACACCTTGCAGCTCTGGTTCCTGGTCCTGATCCCTTTCTAAGAGCTGATTCTCCCCCAAATCCTTCAATCATTTTTTTAGCTCCATTCTCAGTTTGGTTTTTCAAAGCTGCCTCTCCCACTGCTCCTAATAGTGCCAACCCCTGGGATGGTGACGACTGTTCAGGCAGGGGGTGACATGGATTGGAGAGGGAGTTCTGAGGACGCTGGGAGGGTTGGCACGAGGCAGAGAAGCACAGCAGTGGGAAGGCTTCCTTCCAAACTTAGATGTATGATTTAAAAAAAAAAAAAAAAAAAAAA
>NW_009954311.1:113364-122541 GCF_000747805.2 Chaetura pelagica | reverse complement strand
GTCAGTATTTATTATTGTAGCTGCTCCTGTTAATAACCCATGCACAGAATTAGGTTAGAATAAATGCACAGAATACACATTTAAAGAAAAAAAAAAAAAAAAAAAAAGGAAAGACACCAAAAAAAGCAAACCCAAAAGCTGGAGCTAAAAAGGCAGCTTGAGGAACGAAGCTGCTGGAGTTTTCCGAGAAGGCTCCCAAGATGTACAATGGGAACATCTGTCCCTGGGCCAGCTCCTTGGAAGGGTCTCAGGCCGCAGAGCAGGGCTGGCGTCAGGCGGCTCCAGCTCTGCCCGGTTGCCGCCCTCTCCCCAAAACCCCCTCCTCACAGCTCCTCCCGCTCCAGCCCTGCATCCCCCTGCCCACCTCTCCTCCTGAGCCCTCAGCTCTGCGGGTTTTGCGCAGCCGAGCGCCCCGCGACGGGAGCGCAGGAGGAGAAGGAGCCCTGGCCCCGGGAACAACCGCCCTCTGTGCTGCCCGTGAAAGGCGGTTTCATAAAGCTCCGGCTCAAAACGTCCCGTTACCGGGATGGGCCGAGCGGGTCAGCCCCGCTCCCGGGGGCGGAGAGACAGGCCAAAGAGGTGCACACACGTGTAGTGTCTTGCTCCTGGCAACCGAGGCTTGGGGGAGGCTGCCAGCCAGGGTTGATGCTGATCCTGCCTGAGAAGGCTGCCAGGGGGCTGGGGGCTGGCTGGCTGACTCCCTGCCTTCCTACCTGTTGCCAGCTCCTGAGGAGGGGGTGACTGTGAGCCCCAAACCCCTCGGTAGAGCCTGGCAAAGCCCCACCTGTTCCCACTGCAGCAGTTCCCCTGAGGGGAGCTGTTGGGAGGCGAAACGGGTCCCTTGGGGAAGGCAGTGGTGGCCTGAGATGGGGAAACATTTAGAGGCAAGTCCGAGGGCTAATGCACTACCCTCAAATCCATTCCTCATCAGCTGCTTCATCCTTCTGTCTCCCCAACAGGACACAGCTTATGCTGCCTTATGCCCATTTATTTATATTTTTAGATGAATTAATATCCTCGTAGTAACACTGTTGTGTCTTAGCTTGTGTTTCTTCTCTTTCCCCCCTGTGCCAGAGCTGCAGGACTGCACCTGCATACAGCTTTTTGGTGATGGTTGTGGATGGTTAGCTGCTATTTTACTTAAACACATTCACCAAGGAATCTCCCCTTTGCCCATCCCATCATCTTTCCCTGCTTTGAAAATGTAAACCACGTTCACAGTGGTACAAGTATAAAATACTGAGGGATTTGGGCAGACCCAGGATATGGGAGAGAGGTCAGTGCTTCCAGAGCTTTACTGAACCCAGACCCTGAAGCTCGCAAATCACGCAGGGATTTAATTGAGCCCTGCAAGTGGCTTTCACGCTCCTTCTGTGCTTGTGACCTGCCTAAAATACACCCTGGGAGCCCGGGGCAGAGCCGGGCCCGTCCCGTCCCCAGCCTGCGAGGGGATGCCGGCGGATCCCGCAGCCCGCGGGCACCATCTAGTGCACAGCGGGGCTGCGCGGACCTGGGGCGGGCAGGAACGAGACGACAACCCGGGGGAGGAACGCCAGGGGGGTCAGCCCGAGATGTGGAGAGTCACGGTTTGTGCTCTCCCTCCACCCCCGTTATTTTTTAATTGTCTCCATCACAAGCACCCAGAGAAGAGCCTTGGCCACGCTTCGCCCAGCTCGGCAGAGACGTGTGCCCGGGGCTCACTGCCCCTGCTGCTCTGCCCTGCTTAGGTGGCATTGGAAAGATGACAGTGTTTTGTTTTCTTGTGCGGGAAAAAAAAAAAGAATGAAAACCAAAAAACAGTGATTTCTAATGCTTTGCAAGGGGCTCCGGGCGTGCAGGAGCAGAGCAGGCAGTTCTCTTGTGGGGCAGGTCTGAGCTGGAGGCTGTGCTACCAGCTGAGCCAAAGCCTCCCTTTTGAATTGGAACATTTAAAAAACACCAGAGGTGCTCTAACATCTCCCCATTATCCCCAGGACGAGGTGATAGAGGAAAAACGGGCTGAAAGACCACAAGTTCGGTGCAGAGCTTAAAGCCCCCTGGGGTGATGGAAGAAGGACAATGCTATGTCCCTGCTGCTGCTGCCAGTGCTGGGTGGATGAGCTGGGTCCCCTCCCTCCCGTTGCCCTCCGGGGAACGACACAAGCTGCTGGGAGGGCTGACCCGTGTCTCACTGTTCCCTGAGGAGGAGGTGTTCCTGCAGCCCAAAAGCGATGCTGTGCCTCACTACCCTCTGCCGTTGTCCCCACCTCCCAGCCTGCCTCCTGCAAGGTGTCCCCCTGCCCACTGACCCCAGGGCCAGCCCCTGCTGCCCCCGGCCCTAAGCCCAGCTATTATGTGGTGAGCTGGCTTGCAGGAAGGCTGTCGCTGAGACACGGGCTTATGGTCATGTGTTGGACTCTGCTGTCCTTAGAGCCCTTTCCCTGTTGGAGGAGAGTGCACCCCCATTGTCCATCGTGGGATTTGCTCCCAGGGCAAGGGAAGATGACATCTCTGAGTATGACCACAGTGGTGACCAACCCTTCAGCTCCTTCAGTACCCAGTGGTGCTGGGCACCACCCCACATACCCCCAGCACTGCACACCATGAAGCCCTCCTGCTCTAAAGCTGGCATCTTCAGCAGCTCATGGCCCCATGGCCTCCTGACACCCAGCCTCCAGATCCCCCCATGGGTGCAGGGCTGTGGGGTGCCTGTGGCAGGGGTCCCTGTGCCATGTGGGAGTGAGCCTGGAACCCACAGTCTCCACACAGAGGGATGGAGCCACAGCTGGTGGCTTCTCCCCCAGGAGCTTCTTTGTGTTGTGCCTTCAGCAAACCCTCCCTGTGCACCCAACACTCCCACAGCACCAGGACTGAGGGGTACATGGGTGCTCGGATTGGGCCACTCCAGCCTGTCCAGCACAGCCTTTGCAGCCCCCCTGGGGGCCAGCACCCTGGAGGGGATGGGGTGTGCTGGGAGTTGTACCTTTTCCTCTCTGCAGACAGTCACGATGCTTAAGTGGCTTGTTTTTCATTAGGGGAAGGCTGTTGCTAGGCCACCCTGGTCCCCGGCATTGGTTGGGAAGGGGCTTTGCAGCCAATCCAGGAGGCTGTGCTGGCAGTTCCCACACGCACACACATGCACATGCAAGCACATGCACACACGTGCACACACACACACACATACCCCTACTGCAGCCAAAGCACTACATGGCTGCCACGTGTGCCTATTAATTTTCACATCACACCTATTCCCTTCTTCTGGCCAAGCAGGTTATTAAGGCTCCTGAGATTTTAATTTACAGCCATCTGTGAGTTTTCTCCCTTCCAATTCATGCTTGAGGTGGAGAGGGATGGTGGTGGTTGGGGAGTATAGATAGGGCAAAGGTGCAGGGAAGCCAGTTCCTCCCTCTGCTGTGACTGATTTGGTCTCTGGTGAGTCACCCAAGCAGTCTCTGCTTTCTGCCTGAAAATGGGGCAAATCATCCACCACAGCAAAAGGAGAGACCACCCCATGTTAGGGGCTTGCTCCAGGCTTCTATTAAGTACCAGCATTGCTCCCCCCTGAGACATTTGAGGCTTTATGTGGCACTTCAACCACCCATGTTGTGATAACCAGAGCCAGCATCAAAGCAAACCAGGTGTTGGATCAGGGGATGCTGCTCCCAGCTGTGGTCCCCGTGCCAACAGCCTCAGCAGCTGGGAAAAGACCTAGATCATGGTCAGGCATTAGCAATGTGGGGTGGGAGGGATGGACACATCCCTGGCTCAGGGTCTCCTGGTACAGCTGCTATTCCACTATGGTGCCATTTCAAGCACCCTACGGGTGTCCTACACCCACTCAGCAGAGCCCTGGGATATGAGCAGGATGGGGACACTCATCTTTTATAGCTGCACATCTCTCACCATGTGGGATAGGAATAGACACTGAGAATGTGTAGAAAACTATGGGTAATCCAAGTAAAACTCAGTTCCTGAGTGTCCCCCATGGAAACTTCCATGTAGCAGGAGGGCAGGAAGGGGGGGGAAGCTCACTGAAAGCAAAGCATTGAATTGCATCTGCAGCTCAAGGAGAAGCTGTTGCTAGACAGAAGTAAAAGCCGTCGCCATCAGCTCCCATTGGCTCAGCCCCACTCCAATAACGGGCTTATCAGTTACCTGCTCTTGCAGCTGGCTGGAAAGAAACTCATTTGCCAGTGTTTTCCCTCTGATAAAAAAGCCCATTGCTGGACTTGCGTGTTTGAGTTAATCATTACTCAGGGTCTTTGAGACAATGGCAGAGTTTTCTGCAGATTCTTCAATTATCACGAAATTCAGGAGAAATGGGGAGCCAGCCCAGCTCTCCTTTGCCCACCTAAAGATGCTCAGCCTGCCCAAAGATGCTCACTCTCCCAGCAGGAGCACCAGCAGGTGAATCAGAGCAGTCTGGCTGCTCTCAGCCCTAGCAACTCCCTGGCATGTAGGTGAATATTCACAAACACCTGTGAAAATCCTGATTAGCTATTGAAGGGTTCACCAGGTGCAAACAGGATAAAAGTTGATAACCAGATAACATTGCTTTGTTGGCAGGGAGCATGTTGCCATCACCCCCACAGTCCATGATGGGCTTTGTTTCTCAGCAACCCTGCCTTGGGGGGCTTGAGGGCTGCAGAGTGCAATGTGGGATTTTTTCCCAGCTTTTCAAAGCTGATGCAAATGGGGATTGACCCCACAAATTTGTTTCTCAGCTTCCCCAAGAGCTGGAGATCACAGCACAGTAGCAAAGCCTGCAGGACATATGGGCACTGAAGGGCACCCGAGCTTTGGCTGTGCTGCTGCCTTCAAGTTTGCCCCCAAAGCAAGGGGGTATTTCAGCAGCGGGGTTAAAGCAGTGTGGTGATGACGGGGACACAACCTCAGAGGCAGCCTGGGACTTTTCTAGCACCTCATGCCATCTTGCAAGCCCTGGGTTATGCTGCCAGGAGTGCATGTGGCAGCCATGCAGGCAGGCTGGGCAGCTTTGCTCTGGGCAGGCAAGGAAAAAGCTGCCCTGGGCCACAGGTGATGAGGGCTTAGAGAAAAATCTGTCCCTTGCCTGGAGCCCAGCCCAGGCTTACTTTTGGTAGTGGGTCTCACTGAAGTGTTTGGATGGTCAAGACTTGTTGAAGAAGAAATGTTTTCTGCTTTTTTCCTTACTTATGCCTTCCACTCACTGCTGGCTGACAGCAGGGCAGGCTGAGTCACAGGCTGATAAAACCTCGTGCCCTTCCACCTCCTTTTGCAGCTTTCTCCAGCCTCACCCCAACACACCTGAGCTATTACATGGCTTGGGGCAAGTCAGATCTAAGGGATGGTGAGAGACCGTGGGCTGGGGGGACTACAAGAGAGGTCTCAGGTAGACAAATAAGCCAGGAGCCATAGGATGCCCCGTGCAAGCTCCCCACATACCCCCTGAGGATGCAGTTGTATGGCCCAGGTTATGTGGCCATGAGCAAAGGATCCCTCTGCTGTGCCTCTCCTCCAGTCCTGCTTTCCCAGGAGCAGAAGCCAGTGCTGCTCTTTCAGCTTTGGGATGCCACCATCTTCTGACAGTGGGTCTGCTGACCCTTCCTACAGCATTCCTTCCTTTCTGCCAACCTGGAAAAGGTGGCAACAGCAGAAAGGAGGAAACAGAGAAGAGCCTGTGTGAGTTCTTCTCCTCTGCACCCCCCTTGGTGTCTCCATGGGGTTCAGGTCCATCCTGTACCACACCAGGTCCCACTGATGCTGCACAGCTGCAACCTGAAGCTCACACAGCTTGCTGGCTGCATTTTACAGCTTGCTGCATCAGGAACACACCTGGGACAAACTGGCAAAAGCAGCACTTGAAGACCCACCTTGAGGCTGTATTTCCTACCAGGTCTGGTGCAGAGTGCCTAAACCATGAGCTCACAGTCACTATGAAGGGTGGCTGTGCTCAGACCACCAGGCAGGCAGGGCTTTTTGAACACGTCTGATGCGTTTCAAAGCATTTCTGAGCTGTCCCCAGCTTCCTCTGCTGGGCAGGGAGGAGTTAAGATGGGAAGTGCAAGATGCAATGTCTTGTAATGGCACTGCTGTGTGCGTCAGGTGTGCCTGCGTCACCCGCTGCCTTGGCTGCTTCCCAAGGCTGGGGCTGAGCTCTCCTCCAGGAAAGGCCCAGGACCTGTCGAGCCTGGCTATGGGTCATGGGCTCCATTCCACTGCTACCCACACTGTGAACAGCCAGGCTTCCAGAAGCCCCCAGAGTGCTGGCAGCCCTCCAGTCCTCCCCTACCTCACAGCCCCAACAGTGGGACCTCTGTGGTAAAAGGGGTGGCCTCCGCCTTGAGGTACCCAGCAAAAAAATCCTGGTTTTCTATAATCATGGCTATTAGTTCCCTGGGGAGGCAACTGCCCGTGTCCAGTCCCAAACTCCACTCCAGTGCCCACACACCTTGCTGGCTCCATCTGTGCAGCCACAGGTACCTACACCCCTCACCCATGAAGCAGCAGCCTGTGGGCAGAGCCACTCCAGGTGGGCATCACCCCATCCCACCACTGTCAGAGAGCCCACTCTGCAGTTCAGCATCATTCCCACCTGGCAGAGCAGGCATGAATCTTGCTTCCACACCCTGTGAACAGGATTTTTTACTTGCCTGGTAGACAAATCCCAAGGGTGCTTCTTAGCACAGGAAGTTCCCTAAGCTGGGGCAGCACAGCAGGAGGGTGACACAGCAGGACACTTTCTCTTGCACTGGGCTTTCTTCAAGAAGGCAGCAGTGCTGGGCTCTGACTGAGCACATCCCCTGCCTTCACAGGGATGTCCCAAGAGCAGAGGGGACCAGCCCATAACCCAAGGAGCTGTTTACTCCACCCACCATCAGGCCACTTAAAGCACCTTCTCTAGTTGCAGGTGGGTTTTAAGCCCTGGGGCACAGCAGGATAAACAGGCAGCCATTTTCCTACCTCATCCCTGCCACCTCACCTCACTCCTGGAGAGCTGCCAGATCAGATCATGTAGCACATACACGTGGGTTTAACAAGACCAATTTTTAATTCAGAATTAGGCAATTATGTGAATAGTCTATTTAAAAGTGCATCCTATATTCTTATCCAGGCTGGACACTGATTAGACCCAGACTTTCTTTTCGGGCTTCACTGTGCAAAAAAAGTGAGGAGGAAACTGGTTGTTTAACTGGCCCTGGATGGTTTGCAGCCTTTGGGCATCAGCAAGAGACCTCAGTCCTCCACAGGAAAGCTGCCTACTTGTCCACAATGGGGGTATCCCCTTCCAGAGGGCATGGGAGATGCCTGGCAGCTCCATCTCCCCACCATGGCCACTGCATGCCCACAGGAGCTCCTACAGGATGACACCAGGACCCTGCTCATCCCCAAGCACCAAGTGACACATGAACAGGGCACAGCCACAGCGCTTGTTTCTGTGACAGCAACAGGCTGCAGACAGGGCTTTCAGGACATTGCCACTGTTCAGGTGTCACCATTTCTCTGTTCTCAAGTCCACAGACTGGTCTGCTGCAGGGCTGGTTGCAGTGCAGTGCCCATGAAGCACAAGCCCCAGGAAAGGAGGACAACAGCCACCTCCACTTTTAATAGCTGAAGGCACCAGGATGGCCCTAAACATGTGGTGGAGATGCTGTCCCCCATCACAGGTTGCTTGCCATCAGGTCTGTGGGCCAGTATTGGTCATCCATGTACTGGTTGCTGTCTGCTGTGGGGTCTGTTGCGGGGCTGGGGGGTCGGGGGGGCAGGCTACGGGCCAGCTCTGTCTCCCACTGCACCTCCACCAGTCTGTACAGCTCCATGGCCGTCTGAGCGTCCTCCACTGATGAGTGTCCTCTGCAGCCAACCTGAGCAATGGGGGGAAAACCCTGTTAGATAAAGGGGGTGGCAAAAATCCCACAGGCCATGTTGTCTGCTTGCTGGGAAGGACACAAGTGCTGGAGGTTTTGGACACGGCAAAGGTTTAGTGCAGCCCCGGAGATACAGGTATTTCCTGAGCACTTTCTGGAGGGCACAGGTCCTGTCTCTGCTTTACTGAGTCGCTTAATGGTCAGTTTGGGAGGTCCTGGGCTCTCCCAGTTTGATCATAGTCACGAGTACAGGATTAATAAGGTTGATCTCCATCTCATAGAGAGCACTCATGGAGATGGGTGGACCAGGCTGACCACACAGGTTCCTAGTAAATCCAGCAGAGACTCCCTGTATGAAGGTTCCTGTGCTTACCTGGATCTTCTTCTGGAGCAAGTGCCTGGCCAAGCTCTTGAGTGAGACACTGGCCCTGCTGGGCAGTCCTGCCCTCTCGTTCAGCACAGGGATCCGGCTGGTGTCTCGAGTCCTGTCTTTCGGGTGGAAGTACTTGAGGGCTTGGAAGTCATTGTGGATGGCATGTCCTACCACAATCTTGTCTTTCAAGATCTTCAGGATCTGGAAGCGTCAGAAAGGGTTAGACAGGCAGTACAGCAATAGAAGCAATTAAGCATAAAATCAACCATTTTGTGTTAAGTTCCCTCAGTTACAGTTTATGTTTGTAGAATGGTGCAGTAACAAGCTTTGGAGGCTCCCTGCCAAGTTCTTCTGTCTCTGCCTCAGAGCAGCTCAGCACGGGCCACCATCTATCCCCATTTGTAGCCATCAGACAACACAGAACTTTATTCTTTTTTAAAATGTCTCCATCTCCTCACCTCTGCCCGGGCAGCCTTGAACGGAATCGCGTTCTTCATGTGCTGCCTGGTGACACCGCTCCAGCGTGTCCTGTAGTCCACGATGGGGAGCTCAGGCTGAACATACTTGTCGTAGATGACATCCCCCTCGTAGTTCACCACCGAGCACCGCGCCAGCTCGCTCAGCCTGCCCTGGGGACCAGTGCCCACCATCTCACAGTCGATGGCCACGTACTTGCCGGGGCGCAGGGGCGGGGGGAGCATCCGCACCCCCTTGGGGCTGCCACTCCCCTGGGACAGCAGCACGGAGTGGTGCCTGGCGACGCTGTCCGGGGACGCAGATGGGGACAGGGACGGGGACACAACCTGCTTGGCTTTGGGGCCCTTCCCGCAGCGGGGTGCTGCTGTGCCATCCGCCTTGGCCATGGTGCTGGGTGCCTCTGGCGCCACGAGGGCGGCCCCCCTGCCCAGCAGCCCCCTCTGCTCCAGCAGCGCCCGGCGCTCCAGGAACCGCTGGTGCTTGCGGCTCTTCTTCTTGCTG
>NW_009954311.1:110413-112475 GCF_000747805.2 Chaetura pelagica | reverse complement strand
AGAAGTGGAAGAAGGGTCTCGGGCAGCCCCTGCCGCCGGCTGGTCCTTGGCTTTGCTGGGGAGGCCCCCCGCCCTGGGGCAGACTGTGACTTGTTGTGGTGGGATGAGCCAAACAACAACAAAATCACTAGTCTTCCAGAGGGAGGCGGGCACGGGGCTTGTCCTGCTGAGCATCCCCCTCCCTGCCGGCCGGGCGTGGCGGGACAAGTGTGTTCACATTTGGTCCTTTCCATCCATTCGCTTCTTCAGCCTTGCCAGAGAAAAATATAAAAGTTAGAACGCCCTGTGCCCTTTTTGTTGTTTTTTTTTTTTTTTCTATTTCTTTTATGGTTTTCTTCTGGCAAGTAAACCTCGTCCTTAAATCTGTTGCTCTGTGTTTTGCATCTATCTCTGCTGTTCAGCTAATTAACTCTTTGTAACAAGGGTAGTTCAAGTGTCCCACAATAACTTGCTGGAGAGGCTTGGCAGGTCTGTATGTAAAAGTTGTTTTTGGTGAAATGGTGCAGCCCAGCTCTTGGGAATGGTTCATTTGGGGCTCCTGGGGGCTCTTTGCCCAGTTTTTCTCCCACTAAGCAGGGTGTGAGCAGGCCAACATTGTGTGAGCAGCAGCAGACTCAAGCCCTGTTGCTAGAGATGTGGGCTTGCTTTGCCTGTGTCATTTCTCCACCAGCCTCAGGTGAGTGAGGAGCTCAGATCTCCAGCTGATTTTTCTCCCAGCAGTGGGGCAGGAGATTCAAGCACCTCAGCTGTGGTGCTTATTGGTGTGTGTGGTTGACAGCTCCCTGTACATGTCTCTGTTGCACTGGTGGGTCTGAACAGTCTTGGCTCATCCATAATAAACCCATCCACCTCCCCTCATCCTTGCTCCATGGCACATTGTTTCCCAGGCTGTGTGTTCTGCACAAGGTGTGTGATTCCCCTTGGCAATGTGAAATTTTAGCTGTACCCTTGTGGTTACAGAGAAACCTCGGCAGGAGAAACTGTGGGCATGTGGGGAGGAAGGGAAAAGCTTTTTCTGGTTTCCTAAGGCCACGACAGCCCAGGTTGAAAAGGAACAGCGGTGACATTTTCCTCCTCTGTGCCAGATGCAAGGATGGAGGTGGAAAAAAGTCAAACCAGCATAAAATGGGTCCATCTGTGGCCTCTGATCCTGCTGGCCTCTGGGTTGTCAGTAGATGGTTCTCATGTGGTAGATATTTCTCCCTTCAGAAGAAGTATTGAGCCTCATAGGGATGCTGCTCATCTCCACAAGGTCCTTTGGCCTCACTGGGGATGGAGGGTTTGGCACCAGATGTTAGAAACCCCGTGTTGGATGTGGCAGATGAGCTGAGCTGAAGGCAGAGTGCGCCAGAGCCCAGGAGAGGTTTCTGTGGTATTTGCACAATTTGAGATAATAACGAAATCTGTAAAACTCTGGGTAGAGCATGATTAGAATAACAGGCTAAATTTGTCAGATGAATAATTTACTAGAAGTGATTGGCCCAGCTCCAAGCGAGAGGAGCGCGAGCCTGATCTCGGGCTGAGCAGCCTGGGTGGCTCTGTCCTCAGCTGGGATCTGCTCCTTCTCCTGCCACCAGGACATGGCTCCTGCAAGAAAAGCTGGTCTCTGGCCAAGGTGTCTGTCCCCAGGTCATCACTGCCTGTGGCTGCAGGGCTTCCTGCAGACCTCGTGATCCCTTCTTTGGCAGTTTATTTTCAAGGCACCACTCTGCAGAGTGGAGGTGGTGGCAGTGGGTGTCTGTCACCAGCTCCGGGCTCACGGACTCACCTGTGAGTCCTCCACCCTTCTCCTGCCATTTCTCTGTCCTCAGCTGTGGAGCCAAGCAGATGGAGGAACAGAGACATCATGACATTTGGGATGGGAAGGGAGATGAAGTCCCAGTGCTGGGAGGAGACGGCGGCTGAGGCCGCAGCAGCCAATTAACGTGATCATGTTTATGAATGCGGATCAGTAATTCCAGGTAAACTCCCTGAGAGCAGCACAGTGGGCTATTGAAGCCTCCTGCTGGCCTGGGAGCCTGTTGGTGGCCACTGGTCCCTGTCAGCATCAGCACATTCCTGC
>NW_009954311.1:94192-110398 GCF_000747805.2 Chaetura pelagica | reverse complement strand
CCTGGTCCCAGCCTGGGCAGAGCTCATTTTGTCTCCTATTACCATGAAGCTGGAGCTTGGTGTCCATCTTTGCAGGACTGGTTGCACCCATGTCCCCCTGGGCCTCTCTGTCCCCTCCCTGCCATGGGGGATGACTGGTGGGAATGAGGAGCTCTGGGGTAAGTTAACTCTGAGGAGGCAGCAAGGACCCAGCTTTGCTCCCTGGTCTTTGCCACGAGGGGTCTGAGAGCACTGCAGCCCTCTTGCTCCATTGCACAGGGCACCCCCCAGGACGTCTCATTTGCCTTGCCTCAATCCCCTCTGAAGAGAGCAAAGTGATCCATCCTCCGATGCTTGCCCAGTGCTTGGCTTCTCTGCTCAGCAGAGCTGAGCTAGGACTGGGAACATATTTCAGACTAGTGCTCTACCACCTTAAACATGAAGGGCAGGAAGGCACAAAGTCCGTGGATGTTTAACACTGCCTGTGGAAGCCAAGGGTTTCTGCAGGTCACTCAGCTGGGACCTTTGTGAAGAAATAAGGAGACTCCACAGGGTCTCGGTCAGTGAGTGCTCTCCTCTTTCCTGCTGTGTGCCCTTTATCCTTCAGCTGTATCTGCTCTTTGAATTCCTCATCTTGGACCAACTCGTGCAAAACCTCCAGGAAACCATACCCCTCCTGGCTAACGACTGGGATGGACTGGGTGAAGCAGCACCTGCCCAGCCTCTAGGACTGAAAAGGTGCTGAAAAGTCCTGCTTGGAAGACAGACCTTGGAGCACTAGCAGCCTCCCTCTGCCACTCTGTAAGAATTGTCTGTATGCCTTCAACATGGACAGACCTCCTCAACCACATCCTAGCAGATGCTGGAGCTACAGTGATGCTGCTGGGATGAGGAATGCTCCCAAAGCAGGAGGTGAGGGCGGATGATGCTGCCATGCAGCTCCTGACTTGCTCCCCATTTTCTGGCTCACCCCCAGGAGAGCAGTAAGCAATTATGGGCCACGCAGAAGCTTCATTATCGCCCTGTCGTGGCCTCATTTGACAAGACATTTTATTGCCAAACTTATTAAAAGTGAAACGTGTGGTTTCTGCACAGCAATTTCCTGTCTGCAGCGATAAGCCGGGCTCTGCCTGCTGTGTAATAAACAGTTATTGTTATGTACAGCTCTGGCTGGGGCAACCAGGAGGAGAGAGGGCCCAGCTCGTGTTAATTGTGATGGTTAATGAGATCTATTTTGGGACTGATGTGTGAGGAGGTGTGTGCCCTGTCCTGTTTTGGGTGCTGGCAACAAGAACTGGGCAGGGTCTGCTCCCTATGGCTCACAGGGACAGCACACCTGGAGAGGATTAATCTGAAAACCCCTCACTGGCCACATCTTGCTCCTTCATCATAGCCAGGAACAAAGGAGGGACCTGCTGCACACCCTCTCAGTGTGACACCCCCTCCTCTGCCCCCGAGCTACACTGATCCCACCCCTGTGTGAGGCTGGAGGGAGTCCCAAAACCCAGGGGGCTTTGCTTCAGCCCCCCCAAATCCTCCCATCTGCCTGAGAACTACCCCATCTGCAGCAGCATTTGCAGGCCATGATGGTGGCCAAAGCCCAGGACATCCATCATGTCACTTCCCCACCCTCCTACCCAGGTGGGTGCTGGAGCAGCAGGATCAATACATTCACAGAATCAGAATCTTAGGGGTTGGAAGGGACCTCAAAAGATCATCTAGTCCAACCCCCCTGCCAGAGCAGGGTCACCCAGAGCACATCACACAGGAATGTGTCCAGGCGGGTTTTGAATGTCTCCAGCAAAGGAGACTCCACAACCTCTCTGGGCAGCCTGTCCCAGGGCTCTGTCACTCTCACAGTAAAGAATTTTTTTTAGTTATTTCTGATGTTTAGGTGGAACCTCCTATGTTCCAGTTTGCACCCATTGTCCCTCATCCTATCACTGGATGTCACTGAAAAAAGCCTGGCTCTGTCCTCCTGACACTCACCCGTAACAGGTATTCCAAAGGCACAGTAACGTCACAGCAAAAACCTGATACAAAGCTGATAAATACAGCTTCATTTTGTCAGAAACAAAATGTCCTCGTTAGGTGTGCAGTCTGTATTTTGGTTTAATTATATCTTTTTAATCCGTTTTGAAAGGAAACAGCTTTTTTAACTGCAACATGTCAAAGCTGCTTTTACAAAAATCCTGATTGCTATTCCCCTCCCCACTCCCCCTGTTCCTGGCCAAAATAGTTAGTTGAACTCAACCTGGAACTGCATAACTTTTCCTTAAAAAAAAAAAAAAAAAAAAAAAAAGGTCAGAAAAATTCCTCTTGGCTCTGGGAGCCCTGTTAGTTATTTGTCAGCAGTCAAAACCCTGTTGGGTATTTCCCATCTGACTTCTTTTCTTAACAGCAGCTTTATTGGTCTGGGAATTAACAGCAGAAGATGTGATATTGCTATTCATTGCAGTCAGCCCAAATGCCACTCATCCCATCAAGCCACAGCTCCACAAAGCAAAACGCTTTGCAAAAAAGCAAAAAAGCTCCTTTCTCTGATGCACCTTTTTTTTTGGCAACCAAGGGGTATTTTACCCCCAATTTGCTCCCTACATCCTCCCAACCGTGCAGTGTGTGTTGCTATCCCCAAGCTTGGAGCCACACCAGGTCTCCCCCTGTATTTTTCCTGCTGCCCAGCTCAGCCTCTTGCTGGGTAAATTCCCCCTGTCGCCAGCCCAGGCCCTCGTTAATTTGTATTGTAGCGTGTGTTGGGGGCTGACGTGTAATTAGAGCTCCTGAAGCCTGTCTCATGCTGTAATTGCCATGACAGGGGCCACAGCATATCCGCTTGTTAATTAGTAAACCACAATATCCCGGGGGCTCGTTGAGAGCTGCCTTAATTGTATTTCAGCTGGAACAGAGGGATAATTACCCTTCAGTAGCGCTACCACTTTTTAATTCCTTAAAAAAAAAAAAAAAAAAGGGAAAAGAAAAAGAAAGCCCCAGATTCGGCTCCTCTTCATCTGGGTGATCTGGGTGGCAGCTGCCTGTCCCCTCAGCTGCCTGTCCCTCAGCTGCCTGGGGACCTGGTTATGTCCCCAGGTTGGCGGGGAAGGACCTTGGAGCTCAGCAGCCTGGGTACGGGATGCCAAGGGCTTTTCGTGGGGACATGCTCTTAGTCTGTCCTTCAAACTGGGGGTGGCTGAGCTGTCCCTGCTCAGAGAGTGTTTCTGTGTCCCTGCACGTGGGACTCCACCAGGATTCCCATTTGTGGGTGCAGGTTGGCTTGCTGGGAGTCCTGCTGCTGGGAATCCTGTTTGCTGGGAATCCCATCTTGGCTGGCAGGCAGCCCTTGGGCATCATCACCCCTGGGCACTGCCTGGGCTCCTGGCATGGGCTTGGAGGAACAGCCTGTGCCCAGGGAGGAGCAAGCCAAAGTCTCCAGGCTTCCCACCAAACAGAGAGGCTGATAGCCCCCCAAAATGTGAGTGGCTGCAGGGAGGAGGCTGCAGATCTGGAAGGGCCCAGTGTAACTGTACGTTGTTGCCGAGAGTGCTCTTGTGTTTCACGTCCCCAACACACTTGGAGCACCAGCATCGAGTGTCACCTCACTCTGCTTGGTGCTGGAGGTCTCTGCTCTAGCAAAAGCCCTGGTAAGCAGGGCCCCAGCCCCCTTGGCTTTGAAGGACAACAGAGGTGGTCCCTCCTTCTTGATCTTCTTGATTCCTTTTTTGACAAACCTTGCCAGGCAACTGGGAGTCTTCTGGGGTAAAAGCTTTTCCCTGCATGGGTATGAGTGTGTCTACATCTCTCACAGTTATCATGGGGGGACCAAGGAGCTTTGGTGTGAGATGAAGGAGGTGCTGAGTCTCAGCATCATCCTTCTGCATGCACTGCAAGCTCCAGAGCCTCTCTGTGCAGTGCCACAGGGGAGATACTAGGTGGTTCAGGATCATGGGAGAAGGTTAACCTAGGAAGAGGTGCTAACACACGACCTCCGTCCCTTTTCCTGAGCTTTTCCCCAAACTGGCAGTAAGAACTTGGTCACTATCAGCCCTGCTGATTCCTGCTGTTCAAAAAATTGTGTAATGGACAACTGGCCTTTGGGAGCCGCTTGTGAATTGGTTTAAATAACAGGTCTGGCTCTCTGCTGGGAAGCTACATGGAGGTCAGCCTTGAAGAAAACATCAGTATAGTGGCTCCAAGAATTGGCAGGAAGAAATAACTGAAGCAAAGAGCCTTGCACATAATTACAGCCTAAGAGCTACGGTGAGAACCTGACGACCTGAACCCATTTCCTAGGCTTTAGTGCAATCAACAGATTGACACTGCTGGGTCCTGAAGGCTGGTTTTTGGAAAACATGCACAGGGGTTGAATGCCAGAGCAGGTGGAGAAGCAGCACAAGTGCCTGTTCCAAAGTCTGGAGCTAGAAAAATGTCTCAAATGGCATGGAAGAACCAGATGGAGGCAGCCACTGGAACGCTCCACAAGTAATTGAGGGCACCTTCAAGGGTGAGCATGAGGTGGCTGCCCACCTCCAGGATGCTCTCCACTGCTGCCATGCAAGTCACTGTCATTAGAGCTGGGGAGGGAGGGAGTTTATAGCTGAATAACCACAACAACTTTGAACAAATTAAACAACATACTGCAGGTTAATTAGATTTCTTACCACTGCCTCCATTAACTTAGCCCTGTCTTCTGATTGTCAGGAGTGGATGGAGCCCCTTTGAAATTCACAGGTACTATCACTCAGAGATGTGGGTGGCTATGCCTCTTCCCAGGCAACCATAGAAGTGTGGGCACAGTTGGGAGATGCCACCTTCTCTGCTTGGAAGTCCCTTAGTGCAGCAGATGAGACCAAGTGAAGTCATCCTCCACCAGTGCAGGGGTTAGGCTGGATTTCCCCAGGTGCTATTTCAAACCCACCTTCTCCTAAGGTGATCTTTAAGAAAAATAGGTATTTCTGCAGCAGAGTCACTCCCTCATTATTCCACGGGGCGTCGTGTGAATTCAAATAAACAAAAGAGCCCCCTTCAACAGCATCTTAGAATGTGGCTTCATATTTTTAAACCAATTTCCTTTGGCCACGTCAGGGCCTGTTTTGTGTTTGCTAGACAATTATGTGGCTAATGAGGACAGCCATGGTTACATCAGGCGGGATTAGGAAGAATAAGGCTACAAATGTTGCAGTGCTGAAGACAACCACTAACTAATCAGGGCTTGGAGGGCACGGCCCAGGGGCTGGCTGCTTCTTGAAGGGCTCCTGGAGGTGTTTTGGAGGAGACGGAGAGAACAGTGAGCATCAAACAGTGGACAGGCTGGCCAGAAGGTGAGGACACTCCTGATCCCTTGCACGGTGGCTGTGCCCATGAGAAATGAGAAAGTCTGTTGATAATTCAGGATATTTAGGGAATGCCACGTCAAGCGTGTGACCCTGAGGTTACCCCGTGGAGGCAAAGGACACGAGCCCTCTGATGGAGCAGAAGGCTCCAGCCCCACAGGTCTCAGCAAAGTGGGTTCAAAAGCAGTGGGAGAACAGCCTTGCAACCAAGATCACTGAGAAACTGCTATTTTAGCTGCAGCCTTCCCATCCCAACCCTCTCATGGTCATCACGGAGCTTTGTGCTGCATTTCTGCTGCCTCCCACCCCTCTGAAGAGCATGAGGAAGGAAGGCAGGGAGGGTGCCTGGTGTTGCAGTGAGATCCTGCTCCCCGGCTCACCAGCCAGACGTGAGCAGCCAGCCCTGGCCCTCAGGTGTCTCCTCTCCCTCCAGATCTTCAGCCTCCTGCTCCACCACTCTCAGCCATCCAGACCAGCCCTTGCTGCTGTACAGCTGTGCTGGTGCTCCCTGCCAGGGCCACAACTCATGTTCAATTAATTCCTGCAGGCAGAGCATCCCACACCATTCCACTGGGAAAGCAGCCTGGGTGGCTGTGCCAGTGCCCAGAGAGGTTTTGCTTTTTGCCCTTCAGACCCTCTTCCTCCTGAACCCTGTCCCACGTTTGGGCTGCATCTTCTACAAGAGCCTCTGGGCTGAAGCAAACCAGGTTTGCCTGCGGATGGGTGGATGCACAGCCATGATGGCAGCAGAGGTCCTGCCACACGTCCATCTTGAGACCTGAGCAGGAGGTTGTCCAGACCCAGTATCTGAGGTGTCAACCACTCTTAGACCACACTTCTGTGCCAGCCTTCCCATGTGCCCTCAGGTGGGATTCTTCCACCCTGCAGGCAGCTCCTTGCTCCTCCTCCCACCCTTTCTGTTGCCATTTTGCTGCCATTTGCAGATTCTCCAGCATTTAGTCCCAAAGCTCAGTCTCAGTGTCCAGCTGTCCACCGAGTCATGCCAAGGTCCAGTGACCAAGGAGAAGCATGCACAGCTCATGGAGACATCCTAAACCCTCTTGCTGATTCTGCTCCATGCCTGGTCCCAGGGTCCCAGCGCAACCCAGACCTTGGTGCTGCAAGGACCCTGCTCACTCCTTCCCTGTTCCTGCTGTGCCCACCTGCCTGTGTTAACCATCCACATCTCTAGAAGAAGATGGCACGTGTGCTGAAGAGCCTCCCTTGAGCACAGCCACTGGATCGCACTCTGGATGACTAATTTGCACCCTAATTGGTGTGGAAACGAATGCCAGAAAGCGCTGGAATACCAAGAATTGAAGCTCTCCATCTTGGCTTCCTTTAGGGAAATGGTTTTAATTAAGAGTCTATCTTGCAAAGAGAGATAATTTCCAGCTACGTGTTGAAACAGGACCCTGGGTGGAGGCTGTGGCTGAGACTGGTGTCTTCTCCTCACTGGATCCACTTGCCTGTTGCAAAGCAGATCTGGGGTGCAGGTTCCTCAGACCTCTGCAACTCCAGGGCTTAGCCAGCCCTGTCTATACCTGTAGGACATTCCTGTGATGCACCTTCCCATTTTTGCCCACACATTGGGCCCCACCAGCAGCAGCTCCCTTCAGAAGTGGTTGCGTTAGCTGCAGGAGGCCATTTTAGCAGCCTGTACTGACTCCGGTGGTGTTGACTCTGTGCCTATGATTTCCACCAGTATTTGCCTTCTGGTTGTTCAAACTTTGTGTCAGCCAGTGATTAACCTTGAGCTCTCCACTGGGGCTTTCCCCTGGTGTTTTTGCTCTGTGCAAGCAGTCACATCCCAGCTCCCTGTGGCGAGTGGTCCCAGCTGTCCCACGCATCTAACACCCCTTCCTGCCCTGGCGGGTGGGAGCATGCCAGGAGGGGTTACATGTGGCAGGGAAACTGGAGTGGTTTGGTGTGGCTTTGCTGGGTGTGCTGGAGCACAGGGCACTGAGGGAGACACTTGGCAAGCACTGGCATGGATGGGAAGGGGAGTTGGGGTTTCAGCCTGCCATGGAGAGCTGCTGACCCTGGAGCTGCTGCCTTCAGAGCACGGCTTGCATTGAGGTGCCCCAGCCCCTTCCCCATGGCCTCACCGTGCACAGCTGTTCCTTTAGAAAGAGCTGTTGCCATGGTTTTTCCAAAGAAAACACATCTCTCCCCCCTTTCCCCACCACCACCGCTCCCCACCGCCTTAACCTTGTGACAGCAGTGATGACGCGGCTCCCTGAGAAAGGCCACTTCACGTAACTATGGTAACAATTAGCTTTCTCTTGATTTTACCTCGGGGGTGATGCTAGGGAGAGGGACCCAGAGCTGCTCTCTGGGAGTTGGTCCTTCCCCCAGCCTTGTGTCCAGAGCCATGGCTGGCACAAGCCACCTCTCCACTGTGGCATCCTGGGCAGATGCCTCACTTGGACACAGCGATGTCCATTGCCCACCTCTATCTTAGTTGGCAGGGACAAGCCCCCTGTGTCCTGTATAGCAGAATGTGCCCCAGGACCCTACACCAGCTCTAAGCATCTCAGCAAGGTTCTGCTGGCCTTCAGCAGCGGATGGTGTGGGGAGCTGAGGGGAGCATCACCCAAAGCATGGGGAGGAATGGGAGCATCTGCATCCCCCAGGCTCACCCCAGAAGCGTGAGGAAAGGAAGGGAGGAAGCAGCCAGGTGTGCTGGAGAAGGGTTGGGACCCAGCTGGGATTTTGGGGCTGGGAGCATGGCAGGGGCATCTGTAGCCTGGCTGAGTGGTCTGCAGTGGTGCCCCTGCTCCCAGCAGTGAGCAGGTAAACATGGGGTGAAGCTGCTCCTTGGGTATATCAGAGTCACAGCTGTGACTGCAGAGACTAAAATAAACGTTTGCCTGCTTTTTATTCCTCCAAGCCCAGCAGAGCCCACTCAGAGGCAGGAGTGGAGCTGGAGTCTATTCTTAGCCCTGCAGGGAAAGGAGCGGGAGTCCCTGTGCTGTCACTGCACAGGGTTGAGGGCTGCAGGGTCCCATCCCCTCCTGGTCCCCTGGAGCCTGGCCCAGCCCCAGGGAGCACTGAGGCAGGAGGGACTGCACCCAGAGAGGGACAAACTCCGGCTTTTGGCCAAAGAGGAGCTGGGGAGACAGCGTCAGGGAGGGATGTCCCAGCACCTCTCCCAGCATCCTTGCAGGATTCAGCATCCCCAGGGAGCAGCTGCAGCAGAGGTGGCTTTGGAAGAGGTCCCTGCTCTTGCAAATCTGCTTTTCTGCCTGGGCACTGGGATAGTGGGGGACTTCAAGTTCCATCTCCTGCTGCCTTCAGGGACAGGAGGTTTAAGGGGAGTTCAGGGGTCTGAGCTGAGAGTCACCCCTCACTCTGTGTTGTGCTGGGACCAGACCTGCTTTGCCCAGCTCTGGCCAGGAGCTGCTGCTTCCCACCCCAGCGTTTCCCAGTGCTTTCCATGTGTGCTCCAGACCATGGTGGCCAGGGAGCCACTAACCACCAGCATCACCCCATCCCTGCATCGCACTGGGGGGCCTGCTCAGAAACGCAGGGAGGTGCTGGGTGACCCCCAGCCTCATCCAGGGGAGCAGGGAGCACAGCACAGGGAGAAAAACACCCACGGGCGGGCAAACCACAGCCAGCCCAGCGCTTGGCTCCTCTCTCCATCCCAGACCTGCAAGGATCAGGGCAGGATGAGGGGCGGGCAGGGATGCAGCTGTGCACGGGGGGCCACGGGGAAGAAGCCCTGGCTCCATAGCAACAGGTACTCGCCACGTAATGGAGTCCTTTCCGCTCGGCCTCCGCAGCCGCCAGCCTTGTTCGCATGGCCATAAATAATTCAATTTTCTCATTCACACACATGAATGCTGCGGGCTGGGGCTCCGGGTGTGCTCAGCCTCCATCTGTCTGGGGGGAAAAGGGGGAGGTAGGGCCTGATAATAGACCCCAGCGTTTGTTTAACATGGATGAGTGTGGCCAGATGGCCTGGGGATGGGAGGTGGGGATGGGGAGGTCGGAGGTGAGGGATGCTCTGAGGTTTTCCTGGCACCCTGAGCATCTCCTGCATGAGGAGGGGAGGAGAGCAGGGGACTGGCATGGGGATGAACTCTAGCACCTCCAAATCAACACACACCTCCAAATCAGCCTTGAAGATGTGGACTTTTGGGCTGGGAGTGGGTTATGTGAGTGCAGAAAGCCCGTTCTCACATTGTGTTTTTGGCACCTTCCCAACAGAGAAGAAGGGATGGGAGAAGGGTCACACTGTGCTGAGGATAGCCCTGATCCCTGGTGAGACCCTGAGCTGGGAGCATGGGAGTCAATCCAGAACTGAGATAATTCATCTGGAGATGGTGAAGGGGAAGGGGCAAGGGGTACTGCTGCTCACTGTCCCATCTTGTGCTGCTGGGCAGGGATCAGCAGCCCCCAAAACAACCCCAAAGAATAACAGCCCCAGTGATGCAGAGACACCCTGCAGCTCGCTAATGCAATTAGCAGGCTCAGGGCCACCCCTTGGCAGGGACACAGCAGGCCTGGCAGGAGAAAACAAGGGAATTAGCAGGGTTAGGAGGCTGCACTTGAAAAGCTTGCATGTTGCTGCTGAAGAGCCAGAATCCGCTGCGTGCACAAGACGAGCTGGGCTGGGAGGCAAGGGATGCTGGCTACTGCCCAGTGGCAGCAGTTCCTTGCTTTTTCCCCCCTTGGCTTGGTCACAGTCCAGCCCAAAGCGTGTCAAGGGCAGTGTGAAAGCTGGTATCTCCATCCCCTCTTGGTGTCTGACTGGAGGGAGCCGTTGCTCCAGCACACGGTGACAGCCTGAGCCTTGGGTGGGCTCAGACCCAGTGAGAAAATACAGACCAGCAAGGAGCCTTGAAGGTGGAACTGGTCACTTCACCTTAACTCTGCCTCTCATGGGGGAAGGTTTGGGCTTCTCACCACTGGAGCAAGGTCCTGACCTCATTCACCACCCAGAGAAATCCCCATAGGAGACCCCACTCCTGCTTAAGGCAGTGACAAGCAGGCACTTAGCTTCCAGTTCAGTCACTGTCTCTAATTGAAGCCTACAGAGCTGGAAAAGGGAATTCAGATGCTGCCAGAAGGAGGGTCAGGAGAGGAGCCTGAGCTCTGGCAGTGTTATCCGTCACCAGCATTGGAAGAGTTTCCCCTGTGGGAATGGGGGGAGGTGGAAGCTCCTGAGAGTGTAACCAGCCCTCGCTGGCATTTCCCAGCACCGCCGCCTATTTGGGTACAACACGTGTGTTTGTCTGTGTATTTGGGTGCCCTCACATACAGGCATGGATTCTCTTCTGGGTACATGCTCTCACTGGATTTTGAAGCAGTAAAGATCTCCTAGATAGCACATGTCTGGACCATTAGGCATCGCCAGCCACAACTCCTCCCTCATGTCATACATCCCCTGCCTGCTCCATGTGTCCATCCACAAAGATCTGAGCAAGACCCCACAGCCTGGGACTGCTCAGCTTGACTTGCACCTTTTAGCATCACTGGAACAACAGGCAGTCCTCTCTCCTGCCCATCTAGTATTTAATTAACTCCTGCTTTCCACACCTGCTACTCAAGCAGCTCCTGCCCCACACACAGTGCAGGGGGGCAGGAGCCTGACTCTGTGCCTGGGAGCAGACTCCCCCCAGCAGCTCTCTCCCGTGGGTCCTGCACCCTCCGAGCATCCCCTCAGGAGCTGCCCATGGAGCAGCAGCTTCAGCCTACCCAAAGCTCCCCCAGCTTGCCAGCTGTGCCTGTAGAATGACTTGGAGCAATGAGGGGAGCAAAGGCTCCAGAGCATCCTGGGGGTCCACGGGCACTCCCCCCCAGTCTCCCAGGCCACGTGCCGGGAGGTGCAGGCTGTGCCCCTGTGCTTTGGCTGCTGCCAAATGGACCAAAAGATGTGAAGGCCACCCAGAGATTTCCACCCATTACTTTTTATTTTACCTCTCTCACCCCAAAACCAGGCCCAGCCTAAACCCTCAGCATCTTTTGAAGGAGGGATGGCACAAACATACCACTGCTTATTCCTTCAGCTCCCAGTGCTGCAGAAGCACAATGTGGAGATCCCAGCTCCAGCAGGCTCCTCTCTCCCAGGGTGCCAGGGGCAGCTGCATCCTTGGCTTCACCCTGGTCCTCAAGGATGGACCATAGAGTCGCTGAAGCATGGTCCCCTACCCTGTGGGCCCCATGTCCCCATGACATCTGTCCCTGGGAAGGCTGCAGAGGCAGCCCAGGCTACTAGCCATGGGGTTTGCCTGAATCCCCTAGCTCCCATCGTGGCCACCCCTGAGGGACCAGTTGCTCTGTGGCTGCTGGTAGTCCATGAGGGCTCCTGTGGATCTGGGTCTGTAGGCAGTGGTGGGCTTGGGAAGACCTGCAAGGGCTGCCTGGTGGGAGCTGCCAAGGAGTTTGGTGACTTGCACAGTCACCACTGGGATATGTCCTGTGGGAAAGGACACAGCACATCTCCACCTTGCTCTTCTCTGAGCTTCTCCCAGGTCTCAGACCATTTTTCTATCCTGCTCCCTGCCTACACATCCAAGTGGCACTGAATGGATGTACTTACCTGCTGCTTGCCCCATCAGAGCTGTAAGAACAGGGGGACAAAGCCCTGAGGACCAGGCAGAGATGGTCCTTCTTCCTCCCAAGATGAGGAACGCAGCTCCTCTACCCCTGCCCCTGCTTGCTTCTACAGTGTGCACCACAGCTCCTGGCATCACCCGTGGCTCCTGGCATCACCCACAGTCCCTCAGGGCTTGGCCTTGGTGGATTTCAGGTGCCCAGCATGGTACCAGCTCTGAGGGTCCCCTTGGTAAGGACCACAACAGAGATAAGGAAATGCCCAAGGCTCTTGCCTGGGGGGTGACATAGAAGGACAGCAGATGCCCAGAGGTGGGCATCTTCTGGGATGGTCTGGGAAAGTCGACTAGCAGGGGATGAAGACCCTCACACCCAGGGCAGGAGCATCCCAGCCCTTTTATGGGAGCAGGGATTTGCCACCTCAGGGTTTTCTTGTCCCAGGGGTTGTCCTGTCTTCTGGAATAATCCCTGTGTCCTGCCTGCAGGTGTGGGGAAGGTGGCAGGGTCCCGGATGGGAGTTGTCTGTCCAGGGTTTGGATTCCTGGGGGACATCGGCGGGGTGCAGCCCCGAGTGCCGGCGGCGGCGTCTGGAGCTGCAGCCCGGCGGTGTCCCCGGCGGGACGGGGGTCGCGGGGCGCAGCCTTACCTGGGGGGAACCTCTGCGGGGAGCGGGTGCGGGACCCGGCTGGTTTTTGGTGGGATGGAGGGTCTTGAGGGCTGCAGGTCCCCCCGTTCTCAGGTGCGGAGACAATAGCCAGGGCTCCTGTTGCAGCTGCAGACTGTCTCTTTAAACCCCTCACCAGCCCACAGGTGGCCCTGTCACCACCGTGGTCATCCATGACGTCATCAGGAGGGAGGGAAGAGGGAGGAGGAGGGGGGGAAAGACGCGATCCCCCTCCACAGCAAAAGTCCCCGAGCGCCCATGGCAACAGATTGCAAATGTCACTGCGCATCAGCCGGGAGGAGGCTGACACGGGGGGGAACAGGGCTGTCACGCCACGGGTGGCACGGATGGGACAGGGCTGTCACCCTATGGGTGGCACGGGGGGGACACGAGGGTCTCTCCCGCCGGTGGGTGCAGAGGAGGGGACAGGGCTGTCCATGGGTGGCATGGGGAGGACAGGGCTGTCACCTTGCGGGGGATGCAAGGGGGACACACGGGGTATCGCACAGACAGGTGGCACGGGCGGGTCACAGGGCTGCCCCCCCTAACGTCTGGGTGACACGGAAATAACGGGGCTGTCACCCACTGGTGGGTGCAGGGGGGGACAGGGCTGTCACCCTGCACAGGGGGCTGTGGGCTGAGCAGGTGTGGAGCAGCCAGGTGCCCCCTGCAGGGGTGGGTGCTGCTGTCCCCTTACCCCGGAGGGTGCAGGTCCCGGCCTGTCCCCTGCGCTTTGGGGATCCCCTTTAGCGAGCGCTGGCACCAGGTACCAGCCATCTCCATGGGCGCCTGGGAAGACCAGGTACCCCAGTGCCCCCCAGCTCCTGCCCCGGGTCCTGCCTGGGCTTTGCCCCTGCAGCAGGACATTCTGCAAAGGCCAGGAGAGTTTCAGAAGGTGTTTAAAGCAGATCTCACCTTCAGCCAGAGATAAGACGACCCCAGGAGGAAGAAAAGGGTCCCCAGCCCCACACCCACAGACCTCAGACCTGCAGACCCCATCCCAGGGGTGATGCTCACATTCACAGTCTGCAAAAGCCACCCAGGTACACTTCAGAGCCCCTGGCACCAGGCAAAAGGAGAGCAAGGGATGCTCTGATGGCCAGAAAGGTTTCCTTTGTGCTGCAAAGGTCCATGGGTGCTCAGCCTTCCAATTTGGCTTTGACAGAGAGTGATACTGGTGGGACCTGCCCAGTGTGGGGAGAGGGGCTGCAGCCTGGGGATTCTTGGTGGGGCTGAGGAGCCATCAGTCCTGCCTACAATAGACAGGACCTTTTAATCCCCTTTATAAAACCATGTGCAAATGTGTAAGTGGATCCACATGCAAGGAGAGCCTCAAACTCTGCAAACATGAATAAAGTCACCTCCAGGCTTAGAGCAGAACTGAATACTGAATTACATCCTGTTTTATTGGAAAAAATGAGAGACATCTGAGGTCTCCCTCTGCTCTTTTCTAACACCAACAAGACCTTCCCCAGCTGAAGGTTGTCACTACCATCATTAGGATGCTTCACCCTAAAAAACTCCCTGGAGACAGCTGGTTGCTGCAGAGTGGCTGCATTCAGCCCTACACACCTTGGCATGGGGCTGAAGCATTGCTCCCCATGCCGGGCTCTTGTGCAAACTTCACCCTCTTTTAAAATATATATATTAATTGATTAGTTTATTTATTTGTTTTCCCCACCCTTGGCATAACAGGGAAGTTGTCAGCTACAGAGCTCAGGGGCCGTGGAAGGGGGACAGCAATGCTCAGGACCTGGAGGGTTTTCTTCCTCCACAAGCATCTCTGTGAGGAGATGGTCCAGCTTTTCCCACAGCAGTTTCATGCTGGGCGTTGTGTCTGACTGGTGGGACAGGACAGAAGCAGCTCATCCCTGTGATCTGCCCAGTGCTGCTTTCCTCACACACCCTCTCTAATCTCAGGAAAGCAGCTGTGGGATCCAGAGCTGGGAGGCTCTTGGTAAACAGCAAAAGCAAGAACAGCAGAAGGATCCTGGCTTCAGAAATGGGAGAAATAATCCAAACCAAACCAGCCCAAATGGGCTGTGATAATAATTAAAAAAAAAAAATATTTTTAACCCACCTGCTGGATCTGGAGGAATAGGGTGGAGGTGGATGGATGGATGGATGGATGGATGGATGGATGGATGGATGGATGTGGCACTGGCAGGAGGTGAGGCTGGTGATGTTGCTCCCATACTGGGGCTCACTGTGAAGGCAGGACCATCCTGTTCCTCCAGCTGCTGGCAAAGCCAGGATAAGGGACTTCTCCCTATGGGGGGGAACTACTCATTTCTCAACAAAGTGACACACTCAGGCCATTTTGAGTGCCAAAAGGGGATCTGCATACTGGAGAAGCTGGAGTGGGAAGCTGAGAGCTGGACAAGGGGTGAATTGGGTGAGGGACCCCCCTGACCACCCTGGCTGTGGGTTCTGACCCAGGTAAAGCAGGGCTGCTCTTTAAAAGCTGCTTCATCTTCCCAAACCAGCCCAATGAGACCCAAAGCCGTGGATCTGCAGTGGGCTCTGGCTTGGGGACATGTAGCTGGGCACTCCCCCTCCCCACTGTCCTCCAGCAGGTCAGGCTGGCAGCAGCCACATGTCACTTGTCCCCACCAGCGCCAGACCCCTGAGGAGCAGCATGGAACTCGGTGGGAGGTGGGAAAACACGGCTGGTGAAACACCCCAGGAGCCCTGAGCCTTCAGCATCCATCTGGGGGGCCCAGCCCTTTGACCCCCCCCAACCCCCCGCCTGCTGCCTCCCCCGGGGCCAAAATAAACAGGGACTAACTTTGCCCCCAGCCTTGTGCCCACGACGAGTTTTATTGCTCGTGATGCAAATCCCTGCGGATGCATGAAATGGCTCCAGCAAGGGTCCCCCGACCCCCTCCCCAGCACCAGGGGGGCCGCGGCCGTGGGGGAGATGGCGGTGATGAAGTTATTAGCTCCGGAAGCACTAATTGCTGCTGTATTAATGGCTCTTTTGTCCGGCGAGCTGCCTTTCAGTGTACGTGTGCTGGGCGGTTGTTTTTCTGCCAGCTGCTGTGTGGTTGGATGCTCTTCGGTATTTAGTTTGATCCTATTAAGGTGGATCTCAATTAATTAGGCAGGAGGCAGCGAGACAAAGAGAGACTCCGGGGCCATTCATTTCAGTCTTGTCATCGCGCCTTCTGCAGCCGGGAGGCAGCGGGAGAGCGGGAAGGGACGTGGGATACAGGATACAGGATACAGGATGTGAAAGCGCTGGGAGATGGGAACAGGGAGGGCAAGGTGGGGTGGCAGCAGGGTCCCCTAAAGATCTCCGGGTCCCCTGCCCACTGGCTGGGACTGTGAGGCAGGCTGACCTCCCCCAGCCCTGCGGAAAGGCAGATGCAGCCACCGGGTCCTACCCCCTGGGACTGTGGGGTCCTGCTCCACCCAAAAGCATCCCCTCAGATATACGGGGGATCTCTGGCAATTCCAACGGCGAGAGCTTTAGGTGAGGCAGGAGCACCCACCCTGCCTCCCCGCGCTGGGCACCGGGTCTGCATCCCTGCGGTGCTGCCCCAAGGGACGGGGCAGCCCCCGGGGGGCTCTGCAGCCCCCGGGTTGAGCCTCCTGCCCTGGTCCCCCCGCTCCCAGCTGCCGCACCCTCCGCGGAGGGGCTCCAAGAGCTGCAGCGGTGGGTCAGCCTCG
>NW_009954311.1:92548-93686 GCF_000747805.2 Chaetura pelagica | reverse complement strand
CCGTGGATCTGCAGTGGGCTCTGGCTTGGGGACATGTAGCTGGGCACTCCCCCTCCCCACTGTCCTCCAGCAGGTCAGGGTGGCATCAGCCACATGTCACTTGTCCCCACCAGCGCCAGACCCCTGAGGAGCAGCATGGAACTCGGTGGGAGGTGGGAAAACACGGCTGGTGAAACACCCCAGGAGCCCTGAGCCTTCAGCATCCATCTGGGGGGGCCCAGCCCCCTGAGCCCCCCAACCCCCCGCCTGCTGCCTCCCCCGGGGCCAAAATAAACAGGGACTAACTTTGCCCCCAGCCTTGTGCCCACGACGAGTTTTATTGCTCGTGATGCAAATCCCTGCGGATGCATGAAATGGCTCCAGCAAGGGTCCCCCGACCCCCTCCCCAGCACCAGGGGGGCCGCGGCCGTGGGGGAGATGGCGGTGATGAAGTTATTAGCTCCGGAAGCACTAATTGCTGCTGTATTAATGGCTCTTTTGTCCGGCGAGCTGCCTTTCAGTGTACGTGTGCTGGGCGGTTGTTTTTCTGCCAGCTGCTGTGTGGTTGGATGCTCTTCGGTATTTAGTTTGATCCTATTAAGGTGGATCTCAATTAATTAGGCAGGAGGCAGCGAGACAAAGAGAGACTCCGGGGCCATTCATTTCAGTCTTGTCATCGCGCCTTCTGCAGCCGGGAGGCAGCGGGAGAGCGGGAAGGGACGTGGGATACAGGATACAGGATACAGGATGTGAAAGCGCTGGGAGATGGGAACAGGGAGGGCAAGGTGGGGTGGCAGCAGGGTCCCCTAAAGATCTCCGGGTCCCCTGCCCACTGGCTGGGACTGTGAGGCAGGCTGACCTCCCCCAGCCCTGCGGAAAGGCAGATGCAGCCACCGGGTCCTACCCCCTGGGACTGTGGGGTCCTGCTCCACCCAAAAGCATCCCCTCAGATATACGGGGGATCTCTGGCAATTCCAACGGCGAGAGCTTTAGGTGAGGCAGGAGCACCCACCCTGCCTCCCCGCGCTGGGCACCGGGTCTGCTTCCCTGCGGTGCTGCCCCAAGGGACGGGGCAGCCCCCGGGGGGCTCTGCAGCCCCCGGGGTGAGCCTCCTGCCCTGGTCCCCCCGCTCCCAGCTGCCGCCCCCTCCGCGGAGGGG
>NW_009954311.1:91880-92487 GCF_000747805.2 Chaetura pelagica | reverse complement strand
ATTCCTGCTTCCTTCCATCTGAAGGACAAGTGCCCTCGGAGCCGCCCTCGCCGTTAATGCACAGGAGGGTCGGGTGATGCTAAAAGCCCAGGCGAGCAAAAAGCTTTCAAGCCCCTTGGAAAGCCCAAAGGGGTGCGCAGGGGTGACCCCGACCTCTGCTGCTGTCCGTGTCGAGGTGTTGGGGTGTGATGTTCCCTGTGGTGTCCCATACAGCTGCTGTGAGGTCCCCTGGGGACACCCTGGGGTGTCCCGCTGCGAAGGGTCCTGGGGATGGAGGGGTCTGGGATGCTCAAGGCATGGAGGGAGTCAGGGGGTGTTTTGGGTATGGGGGTGGGGGTAAAGGATGGGGCAGGGGGCTTGGGGATGGTTGGATGGGGGTGCTGGGATGGGGTGCATGATGGGTGAAGGAGTGAAAGGTCTCAGGGGGTGCTCAGGGTGAAGGAAGAGGGGGGAAGGATGGGCACAGGGGTGCTGAGGTAGGGTGCAGGGGGTGCCCGAGGTGCAGGGTGGGCACAGGGAGGGCACAGGAGGGCACAGGAGGTACAGGAGGGCGCAGGGCTCAGGGCGCAGGTTTCGGGGCGCAGGGCTCGGGGCGCGCCCCGCAGCG
>NW_009954311.1:87490-91556 GCF_000747805.2 Chaetura pelagica | reverse complement strand
GCCCTCCATTCCCGGTGCCCGACCCGCAGATCCCGGCATCCCCGGGGTTCCCTGCGAGTTCCCCTTTCCCTTCCCACCCGGGTCTCTCCCCAGCGCCTTCCTGTGCCATCTCCCCCTTTTCCACGGAGGTGTCTGCACTTCCCAGCTGATCTCCCCCCGCTCCCGGGGCGCTGAGGGGCTTTCCCGCCCCCCGCCCCTGCCAGCAGGTCCCTCAGCACCCTGAGTTCCCCCTCAGCCCGTCCCTGCCTGCGCTCCCTCCCTGGCAGGGGGAAGATGAAGTAGGGCCCTGACCATGGACCATGATGCCCCCACCATCAGGCCACGCCGCATCCAGAACCAGAACGTCATCCACCGCCTGGAGCGCCGCCGGATCAGCTCGGGAAAAGCCGGCACCCACTGGCACCAGGTCCGCGTCTTCCACCAGAACGTCTTCCCCAACTTCACCGTGGTCAACGTGGAGAAGCCGCCCTGCTTCCTGCGCAAGTTCTCCCCCGACGGCCGCTACTTCATCGCCTTCTCCTCGGACCAGACCTCGCTGGAGATCTACGAGTACCAAGGCTGCCAGGCGGCTGAGGACCTCCTGCAGGGCTACGAGGGGGAGATCCTGGCCAACGGCAACGACCAGAGAGCCGTCAACATCCGGGGGCGGCTCTTCGAGCGCTTCTTCGTCCTGCTGCACATCACCAACGTGGCCTCCAACGGCGAGCACCTGAACCGGGAGTGCAGCCTCTTCACCGACGACTGCCGCTACGTCGTCGTGGGCTCGGCCGCCTACCTGCCCGAGGAGCCCCACCCGCCCTTCTTCGAGGTCTATCGCAACAGCGAGTCCGTCACCCCCAACCCACGCTCCCCCTTGGAGGATTATTCCTTGCATATCATCGACCTGCACACCGGCAGGCTCTGCGACACCCGGACCTTCAAGTGCGACAAGGTCATCCTGTCACACAACCAGGGGCTGTACCTCTACAAGAACATCTTGGCCATCCTCTCCGTGCAGCAACAGACCATTCACGTCTTTCAGGTGACGCCCGAGGGCACCTTCATCGACGTGCGGACCATCGGGCGCTTCTGCTATGAGGACGACCTCCTGACCCTGTCTGCCGTGTACCCCGAGGTGCAGCGGGACACTCAGACGGGGATGGCCAACCCCTACAAAGAGCCCTTCATCAACTCCTTGAAGCACAGGCTGCTGGTGTACCTGTGGAGAAGGGCCGAGCAGGACGGAAGCGCTATAGCAAAACGGAGGTTCTTCCAGTACTTTGACCAACTGAGGCAGCTCCGCATGTGGAAGATGCAGCTGTTGGATGAGAACCACCTCTTTATCAAGTACACCAGTGAAGACGTGGTCACGCTGCGAGTGACGGACCCTTCCCAGGTACTGTCTGTCTCCTCGGGCTGCTCGGTGCTTTGGGGCAAGTGCTCGGGAAGGTGCAACACCAGGAGCTGCCTTAGCTGAGCCTGAGAATGTTGTTTGTGATCTCTGATACTTCATTCTTCTGTGAATATCTGGTGCCTCTGGCGTTGAATAGCTTTAGTGTCTTTAGCTCTCCTAATTTCCTGGCTTCCTTCTCAACTAAAAACAGGAGAGAAAAGATATGACGTGGTCATTGACTCCCGTTTCTCCGGGCATTGTTTCTCATGCTCCTAGATCCTGTACAACCCTCTTCCTCTCTCACATCCCCAGCTATTGGTTTCTTGTAGCTGCTATTTCATGTAATTAAAGGTAGTCTCTCCCTTTTCTCATGTATCTTCAAGCATGTTTTAAGATACAATAGTCTTAATTTTTCCCCAGTAGGATTACCTTTCCTGTTCTGCCTGTGTACTTACTCTTTCAGTCTTCTGTCAGAGATAGTATTTATCATCTCTCCAAACTGGAGTAGCAGCTCTTAGATGTAGCTAATGTTCCAATTGCTTCTCCTTTCAGTTTAGTACTAAAGAGGTCGAATTAGAGCAAATGTAGCTCAGGCAGTGCTGGCTCCCTCCAGGCGTTTCACCATCCTGCAGGTTGATCATCTTTTTTTCACTCCTGTTAGAGAGGTGGTCAGGTTTTCAGCTCTGAAACTGAGAAGGATTTTATTTTTTTAACCTATTCTGTGCCTTTAATTTGCTTGGGTTTTATTCTGTTGAAAGAATTCAGCAAGAGTTTGTAATAAATCTCCAGTACTGCATGTAGGTCTGATTGTTCCCGAGATGTTTGTTTTTCTTTCACAGCCTTCTCTTCCTGTCTTTGCCAGATCCAGGACATTTCTGGGAAGAAATGGACAGTAGTTTTTTGTGTGTTGCCTTAGTCTAATTCTTCTGGAAGATGACTCTGGTTTGTTTTATTTTTCGCTTACATACTGTTTGTTTGGGGGAGTTGCTTTGGGAGGGCATAGGTGAGGTATCTAACAGGTTAGGTATCTTACCAATTTTACCCACCTGTGTGAAATTGAGTGGCTGTCTTAAAGACATGAAAGCTTTGTGGAAGTGGCCTGCAGTGTTCTGCTTGTTCCTGGTGTCTGGAATGGTGCTCCTGACCCTGATGTAAATGTTTGTAGCTGGCTGGGCTCTGCTCCTGGCTCTTGGTTGCCAAACCTTTTGTGCTTGGTTTATTCCAGCAGGCTCTTGACTTCCTTCAGTTATGGGTTACTGTCAGATGCAGGTGTGGTTTGTTTGGGGCCTTCCTCAGGCAGTGAGTTTTCTGCTGGAGGAAAAGCATCTCATTTCTCAGTTCTTTCAGGAGATAATTCCAGGTGTGGAGCAGTCTCCATAGATCTGCCTGAATGTAGGCTTTGTATTAGGGCTTCCTGAGGAAAATCTGGCTCACATAATGTGTAAAGCTCTGATTTTTCTTCTGTCTATCAGGGAGGAACATGAGGTTTCATCCAATTTCAGGGTCCTCTCTTCTCCGTGGCTTCTTCGCCAAGAAGGCTGAGGAAGTCACTGTTCATACTTGTGGGTTGCTTGTATTTTGTCACGGTCTGCATGGAATCCTTTAAGATTTTTACGGGCCTGCTGCCATTATGTGTAGCTTGTTGTTTTTTGCTTTTGTTCTAGGCTTGCCTCGATAAACTTGCCATCTTTGCCACATATTTTTGTGACACTCCTCTTGTGCCACCCATGCTGGGATGGGGTTTTGCCTGTGTCACAGGTGCTGCTAAAAAGCAGTGAGGGTAGTTTCTCTGGTCAGTGGCATCCTGCAGGTGTGTCTGTGTGCTAACCAGGCAAAGGAACTTCTTTACTGAAGGTTGGAGGAGACTCCCTGCCATCTTCATCAATGTGTATTGTTTTTCCTGCTGCTGTCTCCTCTTATTTTCTTCCTGCTCCAGCCCTGTATTTCAGAAGGGCTTCCCTTTCCCCAGGCAGAAGTCTAATGAGTAGCCTCATCTTGTGTGCTTGATTTTTGGCATGTGGGGGCTGGATTGTATTAAGCACAGTTTATTTTGGGGCTGTAAACCAAACAGACCTTGTGATGTTTGCAGGTGGGTGGGGTGGACAGAGTGCTTGCCATCATCCCTGAGCACTGCTTGGGAGCAGGGGGTGAAGCGTTTAGAAATTGCCTTCATTGACAGAAGATTTAACCAGGTTTGTGCAAATACCACGGGAATTAGTTACCTTTGAAGTAGGGACAGGTTCTTACCTTTGGATGCTGAGGTGTTAGCATTCCGATCTCTTAAGGAAAGCTACCTGTTGTGACCAAGGATTACATCTACCCCTTTCCAGTGGGATGGGAATATCCTCTCCCTTCAATGTAGCTGTGCTGACACAGTGTCACCTTTTTCCTCATTTCTTGCTTGTTCATGCCATGCAACACTGCCAACCCACAGTGCAGTACCTGGGCCTTCTTGCAGGAGAATATCAGCATTAAAAATAGGTCATTAATGTCTTTCAAATGTTCATTTCTGTGCTGGCAGAGTACCTGGAGGGCACAGCTTTTTGTGGGCAGTGGTGTAGTGCACAGTACACTCAAAAGGCTCATCTCTGTGTGATGGAAATATTAAGAAGGGGAAGAAAATAATATCTTGACACAAAGGAGAAAATAATTTGTGGCCAGCTAACACTGGATTTAAGATAATTTGTCAGCAGG
>NW_009954311.1:74669-87475 GCF_000747805.2 Chaetura pelagica | reverse complement strand
GCAATTTAGAAAGTGTTTTGGATTTGATGGAAGGCAGAGAGGAAAAGAAAACAAAAATACTGACATCCAGTTTGAGCTGAAAAATTGGAAGCCCGTTATGTTTTCTTCCTAAGTAACCACAGTTAAGAGGTGGATAATTTGGTATATGTTAAGGCATTTGAACAGCAGAGTGGATTAGTGTGAGGATGTGAGGTTCTCCTGTGCTGCTGAGAAGTTTGGGCAGGTTCTGTGGTGTCACGTGGGGACAAAGAAAGGACAGGTTCCCCAGCTGTGCTGTCCTGGTAACCGCTGCCTCTGCCTCTCTCCCCAGCCTTCCTTCTTCGTTGTGTACAACATGGTGACCACAGAAGTTATTGCTGTATTTGAGAATACGTCTGATGAGCTGCTGGAGCTGTTTGAGAACTTCTGTGACCTCTTCAGGAATTTTTTGGGAATGCCACCCTGCACAGTGAGGCAGTCCAGTTCCCCTGCTCAGCTTCCAGCAACAACTTTGCCAGGCAGATCCAGCGCCGGTGAGCCATTGGCAGCATGCTTTGTACCATGTAGGCACCCGCTGGCCCCGTCAGCTGAAGGCTAGTATCACATAGTGATGGCAACCCTGAGGAGACCAGTTCCTTTAGTTGCTGAGTGATGCAAGGGTCTGGCTGGTACCTGCTTCCTCTTGCAGCCTCATGCATCTGATTTTATATCCCACAGCATCTGTCTTGTTACAGGAACAGCACTGGCAATCCAGTGCTTAGAAGAAGGGAAGGGAATTTTAAGGAGAAGATGTTTCTGGCTCTTCTTAGGCAGTAGCTCTACCAGAGATTATGAAAGTTTTACTGCCCAGTAGCTTAGGTCCCTGCAGATAAGATTTGTCAAGATGCTTGTGTCATTTAATTAGACATATTTTGTCAAGTGGCCTCCTCTGACTTTAGTGTGCATTATACTGGGTTTCTGTATAATTTTCTCCATCATCAGTCACAAACTCGTGGTTCCCATCAAACTACTGGGAGAAAGAAAGCTCATCTGCCTAGATCTGTTGTGAAAGCTGATCAAAATAACCTGGGTTTCTAGAATTTCCTTTAGCAGTCAAATGTGGTTTTAATGAAGCAGAGGATGATACTTCTCTTGGAATATATTTTGATGTGAGTCAGGGTGTTTTGTTCTTCCAGTGACTTGTTTCACATCATCCAAAGTACTTTGCAGTCACTTACGGGCACGAAGCTTCTGTTGATTTTAGGTTGATGTCATGTAAGTAAGAGGAAGTTGACTGTGTCTGTAACTTTCTAGAGCTGCCTGTCAGGAAATCCACAATGCTTAAAGTGAGAGAGAATCAGAGAGCTCACCACAGACACCTGGAGAGCAACTCCTGCCTGGTGTTTAGTTAGAGAGGAGAATCTTTGCATTTTCTTGGCCACAAGAGCCTGTAACAGGATCATTTCACTTCATAGCCAAGTGTTATAGAGCATAATCCATGGCAAACTGGCTTCTGGATGAGTGTTTCTGGTCAAAAGGAAATGTTTTACCCTCCTTGATGTATGACATCTGTGCAGCTGATCTATTGTTCTTGTGCATGGAAAGCTCAAATTTTACTTGGGAAGAGAAATCTGGCCTGTGTGAATCTCTCTACTAGTAAGAACTTTCAGCTCACTCTGGTTTCTGAGGAGCTTAGGCTTCTTATCAAGATCCTTCCTCATCTTATGTTTCTCCCTTTATGCATTTAAAACAGAGTGGCTGGAGAGAAGGGCCCTCGCAAAGCCTACATTAAGGGCTCAACTGTTACTGTGAAACCTTCTGGCTTTTGCTTATGCTGTTTCTGCACTTCATGGTAAAACTTGGATTGACTGATATACTGCTAATCCATCTCTCCCTGTTCCTGATCCTGTTTGTTTCCTGTACTGCAGAGCAGCTGGGGCCAGACCTTGTGGGTAGGCACAGTCTTGTGCTTTTGTCATCTTTGGACTTTTCAGAGCAGAAGCAGCAATGATGAGGGAGGATAAAAAGGTCACCAGAGTTGGTTGGTGCTTGAATTGCTGTGATCCATCTTTGGAAAGGAACTGGTTTAGTTCTTACACTGCTGCCGTTTTTTGTTCCCTGTTGGTTTTCCTCCTGAGTTTATCTGATCTGTGCTGTTCTCTTGTGGCCTTTCTGAGTAAAACCTGTTTCTTGCTTTGCCACAGGTTCAAAGACACTATAGTGAATGCCAAGTACGGAGGGCACACGGAGGCTGTGCGGAGGCTGCTGGGGCAGCTCCCCATCAGCGCCCAGTCCTACAGTGGCAGCCCCTACCTCGACCTCTCCCTTTTCAGCTATGATGACAAGTGGGTGTCAGTCATGGAGCGGCCCAAGACCTGTGGTGATCACCCTATAAGGTATGGAATGGGACAGGAAGCTGGGTGTGAGGGGGGCAGTGGGAGAGTAGCTCTAAATCACCTCTGCCATGTGGCATCAAAGGTGCGGAACGGGGAGTAGATGGAAGCCTTTCTCTTATGACATCCTTTCACCAGAGGGTTTATTTTGGCAGTCCCACGAAGCTCAGCCTCTCTCCTTGCCATAACTGTTTCATCATGTAGGTGTGGGAGGGCTTTTCAGGGCTTCTCACTGAACTGCCCTTGGGAAGGTTTGGGTAGTGAAGCCTGAGCTTTTTCCATATGAATTCTCTTGTTCCTCTTTGTGCAGTCCCACTGATTGTGTTTGGGCTGCAGAGTGATTATGGTTCTGGATGCCTGCTTTCCTATGCTGGAGGGATCCCTTTTGAGCATGTGGGTTTAGCTGGCAAGGATGATCTGGTTTGTCCTGTGAATAAAATAGCAGCTGGGTTAGGTGTTATTCAGAAGCCTTGTGGTATTGATTTAGCTATTTTCAGACTTCCCTTGTTTGCAGTTCTCACCCTGGGAGATGTACTCCTCTTCATACTCCCCTTCTTTCTGTGATCTGTAGGAAATTTGTTTTTGTAATAGGAGTTGTAGGCAGGTGTAAGAGCCATTCTGTGCCTCTTCTGTCTGAGTCTTCGATGCTGGCAGGAGGAGCAAGTCCGAGCTTGGGAGTAAGGAGGTTTGCAATGTCTCTTGCAGAAACATCAGGACTGTATTTCCTTTTGTTGGCTGCAAGTAGTAGTGGTTAAAAATCCAGCATCTCTGGCCTGAAAGGCTCGAAGAGGCTGAGTTTTCCAGGCAGAATAGTCTTTCTACTTACAATACTGCAAAAGCAAACCTATGCTCTGGAAACAATGAGAGCCTTTAGTGCCTCAGTGCTTTGTTTAGTGACTGCACTCGTGTTGGGGGCTCAGGCAGCCTCGGGTGACAATTCTGGCCGGTTTCCCAACTTTATTTTCATCAATGCGTTTGCAAAAAGTGGTTTCATGTCTCCTCTGGCCTTGACTCAGGTGACAGAGAACCTCTGATTATTTCTGCACTCTCAATTCCCCAATTAAGTATATTTAATTGATTTTTCTGCCTCTATGATTTGGTGTGATCTCCAGCTCCCGTGTTAGCTGCAGAGAAAAGCCGGCCCTTTCCCCCTTGTCTTGCTTGACGATGGGAAAACTTGCCGGCCAGCAGTTGTCTGCCAGCGCCGACCTGCCTTTGCCTCCTGCAGACAAAAGGGAGCAAAACCGCAGTCATTTGCTGCAGTTACCTCTTTGTAGTAAACAAAGCCAAGTGCCACCTTCCCTCCCTCCCCTGAGCAAACCGGCGTTTCAGAGCTTTTAGAGCTCAAAGCTGTGCAGAGTCAATTAGAACTTGAATAGGGCCTGGGAGCAGTGGGGCTTCTGGTTTTGGGAGAGTAAGCACGAGTTGAAGCACTAACCTTAGCTGAAATAGTGCTGCTGTGTTTCTCACATGCAAAACAAAGGGATTAATAAAAAAATGCTGCTGCCTGTTGTGGCTGGAGGGGTTGGAAATGAGAGGCCACAGGACTTGTAATGGAAGTCTCATAGTTGGCTAGAATGCTGAACTCTTCAGCAGCTAAAGGTCTTACAACCTGTACTTGGTTTCCTGGCACTCTGGAGGAAATAGGAAGGATACCTGTAAGGCTTCGGTTTTGGTGCCTCTGTGCACTGTGTCCTTTTAACCCTTAGTGCCTTTCTGCATCCCAGAAGGTTCAAATCTTGACTGGCTACTTCAGAGACCAGTGTTTTTTTTGCTCTGAGGTGGGATGGACTTTAGGTTCCCTGTTACCACCATCTTCCAGTATGTTTTCAGGAGGCTTGAAGTGATATTCACTTGGTGAAATGATGGCACTCGTGAAAAAGAGGCTTCTGCACAGCCTTCCCTGTAGTAGGGGGTCTCTAAAATCCATCTGGATGGCTAGTAAGGAGCCATTTAACAAAAAAATTGGTCTGCAGATAAATCTTCCTTTTCCATACAGTTTGAAAAGGCTAGTCTTGCTGTTTCTGTTGACATACAATTTTATATTGCAGTGCCTAATTTATCCCCAGAGTGAGAGCCCATGAAAATGGGCTCTGATTGCAGAGCACTTTTAAAAATAGATTTAAAAATACCAAACTGGGCACATCTTTGAGATTACAGGGAGCTTCATCTTGAGTAGTAAATTATTGTGAATTGGGGAGAGAGGGGAGCAGACGGGGGGGACTGTGCTTTATTTGAAGAATGACCCTCTGCATACCCAGCCTTGTGTAGGAGGGAAAGGGCTTTTTGAAAAGCCAAATACCAAGATTGTGATTCTCTTACTGGGTTCTTGTGTGCAATTTTCAGTCAGGGCTGGCTGGCATTTTGATTCAGAGGAAGGGAGAGGAGAGTGGCCCTCCAGGAAGAACATGAGGTTCTCAATAGGCTGCGTTGTTAAAATGTGGAGTATGTCTGCTTCTGAGACAGCATCGTCTGTATCTGCCATCACCCGTTCTTCCAGGCTGAGAGCTGAGTGCATTGTATTGCTGGCAGGAGGGGAGGAAATGTGCTCTGAGATTAAAAGCATTCTCTGAGTTAAAACCAGAGGAAAATGCAAAATATCCACATGTACCAAGTGATGGTGAAAAAGGAAAACTGGGAGGCAAAATGGCAGTTACGTGCCTGAAACTGAAAGAGCAGATGAAATTACTTAGCAAATTGAGACAACTTCAGGGTGAAGACTTGAGTTAAGAGTCCAGCTGCTTTGTGAAGGTGCTGCATCCAGAAAGCTCCACCACCACATCCCAGAAACCTTGGCAGAGAGCCTCCTGTTCCAACAGCAGTGCAGGACAGTGCTGTTCCCTGGGCTTATGCTGGTTATGCAGGGTGTGCAGAGAAGGTTCAGGAGGCAAAGAGCTTCCTGGGCTTGCCCATCACTTCAGTGTGTTTGCCTCATCCTCTTGGCAGTCTTCCCTTTCCCTTCACACACTGCGAACTGTGTTCCAGAGCTCACCTGTTTGGAGACAAATGAGCTTGACCCACAGGCATGTTTGTGGGTGACAGCAGGAGGATGCAAGGTTTTCCTTGACCTCTGCCCTTGCTGTGATTGTTGAATGCAATCCAGCAGGTATTCCCTGCCCAGTCTATCTTGTTAATGCTTTTCTGATGGAAATCTGAAAGGATCAGCAAAGCTGCCCTTGTACTTCAAAGTACAACTCGGTGCCCTTGAGGAGAATTGGATCCAGATGTTCAGGTTTCTTGGCAGAGAAGCAGCAGTGTAAAGCCTACCTGGCAGCACCAGGAAAGGAAAGGGGTGGCCTTACACTTGAAGTGAAGGCCATTGCTAAGGGAAGTGAGCTCAGTGTTGGATCTGCCTGAGGGATCAAGGGGAGCAGCTTGCATGAAGAAAGGAGGGAGAGCCAGCACAAGTGGGGTCTGAACCAAATTTATTCCCTCTTATGAAGTCAGCTATGTCTACCAATATGTCAGAGAGATTTCTCTCACTGATGATACCAAAATGTAGTCAGGATTTTCTGGACAGTGGAGAACTAGCTGCCTTAGGAGGGAATTTCCTGTGTAGCCAAGAGCCAGACACCCAGCTGGGCCTCCTGCCCCTGAGGAGGTACCAGAGACTGAACTTTTGTCTCTATGTGAAGAGCTCAGATGGCAAAGTCAGTAGCTGGGAATGGCCATAATTCATTCTCTCTTCCTTTCAGATTTTACGCTCGTGATTCTGGCCTCCTGAAGTTTGAGATCCAGGCGGGACTCCTGGGGCGACCCATCAATCACACGGTGCGGCGCCTGGTCGCCTTCACCTTCCACCCCTTCGAGCCCTTTGCCATCTCAGTGCAGCGCACCAACGCTGAGTACGTGGTGAACTTCCACATGAGGCACAGCTGCACGTAGTCCCACATGGGGCTGGGGTGGCTGTGCTCCTCGGGGCTGGGCCTCTGCCACAGATGCACCAAAGCCAGATACTTGTGGGCCCTAGGAAACCAAACTCACGTCAAGAAACCTGGGAGCTCCTACCAGCCAGCATCTTGCAGTGCCCTCAGCTGTGGAAAGCCCGTCCGCTCAAGTGAGGTGTAGAAATGTTTCTTCTGACCCTGTTTGTACTGCATGGGTCCTGCTGCATTAAGCACTGCTGTTCCCTCTTCCTGTTGATGAACAAAGTGTAGCTGAGGTTTCTTGCCTGGTTTCCCAGAGGCATGTCACTTTTCTCTCCTGATGCAGGTCTTAGGATGGCAAAGACGGAGCTTTGCAACGTGTTTGTGGAGTGCTCTCTTCTGTACTGTACTCTCCTACCTTGCTGAGACAAACAGCTTGTTGTGGAGTGATGGGATGGGAGCCACGGGGAGGGATCAGAAATACAGCTACCCATGTTTGCATCTTCAGAATGACTAGGGAAACGGAATCCTGTTCTCATCGCAAAATCTACTCATGATTTTAATATGCAAGAGGTCAGGAAAAAAAAGGTGTGAGAAATGGCTGCAGTTGAGAGACATGAGGTGTGTTCCTGACTTTTATGCAAGTCACTTAATTTTTGTGCCTTATTACCTGTAGGTGAAAGGTGGTGTGTCAATACCAGAAAGCCAGGGCAGCTGGTTGTGTCTCTAATGCACAAGGAGGTGGGCACAGAAGGAAAATGGGTGGCTGGGAGGGGTGTGGAGAGCTACAACAGCTCCTTGGAAGGACTTTTTCTGCAGCATGGGAGTGAATCCTCTGCAGGTTTTGCTGCTGAGGGGAAGGGAGACCCAGCTTCTGGCACCCTCCTGCCTGTTGCAGTACAGTGCTAGGAATTAGTAGCATTTGGGATTGCCCAGAATAGGAGGGAGGAGACCTGAATTACTGTGCATTGCTGCAGGTTTGCGGTTAGGAGAGGACCTTGTTGTCTTATGTTGTTTACCTATCCATGTTTGATGTGCTGTTCTCTGTGAGAACCCCATTTGCTGTTCCCAGGCTTCAAAGCACAGCTGGTGGGTGTGTCCATGCTGACTGGGCCACTGCCATGTTTCTGCTGCTGATAAAATAAGCTCCTGGGTGTTATTACCTGCCACTGTGAGCTGGTGAGTATGCTGGCCTACCCTCTTCTCTGAAAAATGGAGTTTTTGGTTGTAGGGCAGCATATTTCTGCACACAGGCTGGTTTATGACTGTGCTGCCAGGTAGTGCCACCATCCCAGGATCACGAGGTGCTCTATCAGAAGCTGGAGCCTGCTCTTCGCCCATTCCCATGGGAGCTACTGAGAGGGCAGTACAAAACTGGTGCTTATACATGGGAGACCCTGTACTTGAAAGGACCCTGGGGATGTCTTGTTTGGGCCAAAATGAGCTATGGGTGGTGTATTGTGGCCACATTCCTGTGAAGAACAGTGTTGAAGTTGTGCATTCATTTTGCATGGTAACACACAGGACAGTAACTGTGGGTTGCTGGTGCCTGCTTAGAGCATGAATAGTGGACCTTCTAATGGAGGGTGCCCTGGGGTCCTTGAATCAGCCTTTACTCTCTGTCACATGGCACTTGCCTCCTGGCCTTGCTAATCATGTTTCTAGGGTAAGACATTGTATTTCACTGCTCTTTTCCTGGTGTTTGCACTGTTGGTTTCTCAGGTCTGTCAGGAGCGACTTCAGGTCAGCAGACTGCTAATAGAAGAAGTGTCAGGCCATGTGTGCTTTAGCTCCAGGTTCCTCTCCATCTGATAACACTATTTGTCAAGGTTTTAGGTTTTTAACCTGTGATCAGTTTCTCAAATATGCAATTAAAGCTCCAAGTGGAGCATCATTTGCACATTGTGGACCATGGATTTACCTCCTTCTACACCATTCTCACATTTGTTCCCATTTCCAGTGTGAGGCTTCTTGTTTTTTTCTTTTCCAAAGCTCTCAGCAGCTCTATCCAAGACTGGGTTTACTCCTTGACATCACAGCCTTGGGAGGTCAGGGCAAACCACACTGATATTTCTGCAGTCTGGGCTTTTGCCAAATTCAGGCTGTCCTATGAGAAGCAGAGAGCATGGCATGAATTGTTGGATGTGGGGCTGAGAGACCAGAGATCTGTTCTTAGCTCTGCTATTAAATTGTTCTGTGACTGGGAGCAAATCTCCTCCTGTTCCAGCTGGTGTTTTCTTCTCTGTAAATGAGGCCAAAAACATATTTTCAGCTTTTGTAAAACACTTTGAGATTCGTGGATAAAAAAAATGCTGGATAAGTGCTAAGTATTTTCTTATTGTGTTTGCAGACAAACTGATTAATCATTCTGGGTACTAATTGCCTTGGAGTAGCATAGCAGATCCTCTGGTCTTGGCTGCTGCATTTTATATCTACAACAGAGTTAATTTTATTACAGAAATGTATTGAAAGAAAAGTCTCTCATGCTTGAAATTTTGATTCTTTTATTTAAGAAACTGAATGTGTGTGTGTGGTGGGGAGGGTGGGAGGAAAGGGGAGATATTTTCTACCTGATATTTTTCCTAGGCTAGGATGAGGATTTGTTATCAACTCAAGACAAAAATGGAATAAACAGAATTTGCTTTAAGAGCCTGATGTGTTGTCTTTGCCTTCCAAAAATCTTGGTGGTGGCCCTTTGCTAAGAAGAGACAGCAGGATTGTGCCTTGGACTACTCAGGTGTATCACATGGGAGTTTGCTGCCTTTTCCTGGCATTTGGAGTACAAGTGTGCTCAAGGATGTTCCTAGCTGAGGGGTTTCTGTAGTTATCACAGACTTGTCTATGTGAGCTAGTGCTGGGGAGGAATTTCTGGCTTTCAGTTAAGTTTTCCTCTTTGTGCATTATTACTAGCCCAGCTAGTATTCACAGGCTCTTCCTTTATCCCATCCTTTATCCACTTGTCTAACCAAACGGTTACAAGGGAATGCATCTTTGCAGAACAGTGTGGCTGAGAACATGCAGACAGGACCTTCCCCAGGCATTGTAATTTCCTGCTGCTTTGCAACAACCTAGCAGCTCCCTGTGTGTGTTGGTTCCTCTAAGCATCCACATCTTGGGTGTGAAAGCCACTTTCCTTGAAACACTTCCTCTGTTTTTGTGTATGCAGTTCTCTGATACTTACCTTTGCAGACCTTGAACATCTCAGAAAGCTCTTCAGCCCGTGGCTTTTCAGGTAGGCATTAAGTGACAAGGAGATGCTTGACTTGGAAACCATGTTTGCCTGGCAGCAGAAAGCTGTTTTTTGTTACTTACTGTGCTTCCAAAAAAAAGTCAAAGCAGGACACTTGCAATATTTCTTATATAAACTGCATTAGACAGAGAGCCACAGAAGTCCCATTAGAATCAAACCTATGTGTCCATTAGTGGTGTGTCCCTACTAAAGGCTCCTTTCATTTAACCTTCCAGCACTGAGGGGCTGGCCCTGATTTAGCTCCCTGATGTTCTCATTGTACTCATAGTACCATTTGCTCAGGTGCTGGTGTCTGTTATGCTTCACTTGGTCCTTTTGACCCAGCTAGAAGAATCAGATTTCTCATTATTTAAGAAGTCTCTGTCCTTCTTCCTTGTGTCCTCTGTCTTGTTGCTTTTCTGCCAGCTCTTCCTGCAGGATCTCTCAGGGGTGTGGGCAGAGAGATGGGGAAAGGCTGGAACCTGTTGTCCTCCAACAACTGTAATTCTTGTGTGAGCCTTAATTGGGTGAATGCTGCAGAGCACATAGATGGTCCTGTGGGCAAGACACAGGACAGGATTTGGTGGGTTTGCTTTTGCCCTCATTCTGAGTTTCAGAGTCCAGGTCATTGATGTGCCTGGAGCTTTGCACTTCCCTGTCTTTTTACATAGTTGTAAAAAGCTTTTCTGGCCAAATACTCCTCAGGAGGAGGGAATGGTGAAAGGCCTTTTTCTTTTTCTATTATTTTCCCTTGCTCCAGGGCTGCGGGGGATGTGGGCTGAGCTGTGCAAAGTCAGTCATTGCAGCAGTAGCAGCCTGGCACTCACTACCTGCCCACCAGGCTGACTGCTCATCAGGCAGCAGCATCCCCTGCTAGAGCCATTCCCTGGCTGAGGTCTGATTTGCCTTTGTTTCTCTCAGGGAAGAGCTGTACTTACTGCGTGAGGAAATGAGTTCTCAGAAAAATACTGATGTGGGAAAAACCCTGAATTGCACATTCTTTTTCCTGATGTTTTGACGTAAAAATACCTGCACCGGTTTGAGACTTGGCAGTCTGGGAACCAGTAATTCATGGGCAACTGCCGTGGGTCCTGTGTGTGTGAGAACTGGAACGGGGCACAGTGCCCCTAGTCCCAGCTACCTAGGGCTGTGCTGCAGTATCTGGGTGACATGTTGGCTTGTGCTTGGTTAACAAGGAGTGGAGGACATCGTAGGAGCCCACAGGCTTTGCTGCACTTGGGCACAGGGGATGTTTTACTGTGGTGTTTCTTTCTTTCCTCCCAGAAGTCAAATCCTTTCCGAGGGCACCTTCTCGCTGTTGCAGTCTGCTGGTGGTGTGACTGCTGCCTGTTGTCAGTTCTGTGAGGATGCCAAGTGTGTCTGAAAAATTGAGGACAGTTTGAGGAGCATGGCAAGGGGATGCTTGATGGGGACCCAGGGCCCCTTGGCAGGCAAGAAGGAGGAGGAGCACAGGGAGAGGTGCCTCCCAGGGGAGTTTTGCTAGAGCAGGAGCAGCACAACATTTGGCCACTGTGGAAGAAAACCCTATAGAAACTGCAACAAGGCAATGGAAATTTGTGAGTAACACTGCAAAACCCCCAGCATTTTCTGCATTCTGCTTTGTCCAGGTGTGAACTGGTGCCTTTTCTGTGGTTGACAGAACCAGTTAGAATTCAGTCTTTTTGAAGCCAGAAACATGTTGCTTCTACTCTCCATGGTTGTCCTCTTTCTTTCTCCCCAGTAGCTTTGCACTATCCCAAGTGTGGCCCAAAGCAGCCCTGGCTCTCTGGAGGTCTGGTGCTCCTGGCATTGCACCACCTCCCTCTGAAAGCTGCTCTTGCACAGGTTCATCCTCTCATCTGCCAGTGTCCTTCCTCCATCCAGCTGCGTTGTGACAGCCTTGAGGAGAGGCAGAGTGGTACAGAAGAGCGTTGGCTGGCCCAGCACACTGTCTACATCCCAGTGCCTGGTGACAGCTCCTGGTAACTTTGGATGGGGTTGGTGAGGATGTGCTGACAGCGCTGACATCCAACCCTGGGCCAGAGGAGGGTCCTGGACCCAGGGAACATGTGGGGCTGGCTCTGCGAGGGGAGTGGGAGCCAGGCAGGTGTCAGGGAAGCTCTGCCGAGCCAGCCGGCTGCTGTTGGGCTTGGTTTTAGGGTTGTTAATCAGAGCAGCAGGCAGCACCACAGCCTGCTGAGCACCTGTTGGCCGCTGCCCAGCCGGTCATTCGATAGCTCCTCGGTGCTCCTCAGAGGCGCAAAATGGAGCGATGCCGGATTAGATGTACCCGCTGCCCTTGGAGGGAGATGGTTCCTCACCCTCCCGCCTCCAGCCTGCCGGCGCCGTCACCATGGCAACGGGGAGAAACAGCCATCCGCATGGAAACGGCCTTGCTGTGCCCAGCAACCCGTCTGGGGGGGAAACGGTTTGAATGGTGACTGCAGAGGTGAGGGGCACCGGCACCCCTGCGGCAACCGGCAGGGAGCCCTGGCCTGCACCCAGCCTGCATTCTGTAGGATCTTAGGGTGTCACCGCCATCCCCACAGTGGGACATCTCTCCTGAAACACCAGCATTGCCCCTGTCGTGTCTCTCTGGCCTTGAAGGATGGTTTTCATTGCTGGTGCCCTATTTTTTGGGGGCTTGTCCCGAGGTCAGGGTGAGGTCCAGATTAGTTGTGCTGATACCTGCAGCAGCGTAGGTAGGTTCAGCCCTGACTGGCGAGTCCTTAATGCTAGTAAAATCCCCCTTTGTGAAGCAGAAGGGGCACCTGGCAGCCAAACAAGGTCTCCTGTAACATAGGGCAGACAAATGTCGTGTTAACAGCACAATTGTGCGGCGCAGCCTGTCTGGCTTTGGCAGCAAAGTCCAAGCCAATCCGTCCTCTTCCTGTCTCCTACCTCTTATCCCCACAAACAATGGCTCAGCCCACGTCAGCTTCTTTCCCAGAGAGGGCTCAGATTTGAAGGAGATGTCGGCGCTGACCGGGTAGCTCTGATAAGGGCTGGGGAGAGCAGCTCTGCTGCATGGTTGAGACCCAGCAGGGCTTGTACCAATTTTACACTGGTCCTTTGGTGACAGCACTACTTCTCTTGGCTGCAGGATCACTAGGAAAGGGATCCCCCCAGCCAGCTGTGTTCCTTCTCTTGCAGAGATTTCAGTAAACAGGGCTGGTTTTACAACCATGTCCAAGAGTAGATAATTTCAGAGCATCTCCCAGTGCTGGAGCAGGCTGCTTCCTGGCTGTGGGCATTCTGGAGAAGCCCAGGGGGGTGGCCCATCTAAAGTAATTTATACTTCTTCGCCAGTTTGACCCTGGCAGCTCAGGATATTGACAGTTTACTTCTGTGCATTCAGCA
>NW_009954311.1:73947-74272 GCF_000747805.2 Chaetura pelagica | reverse complement strand
GGAGCAAAATGAAGGGCAGCAGGGAGCAGTGTGAGAGCCATGGTGGGCAGTTGTTTGCCTGGAGGCTGGTACATAAAGAGATGAGAGTCCTATTTCACCAACTCAACTTGGAACCTGCTGGAGGGGCTAGGGCATGAAATACGTGTCTTTATCCTGCTTGGGGCCTTGAGTTTTATTTATTACCTGGACTCCTGTGTGCAGTGGGAAGCCTGGCCTGCTCCTGCACAGAGTGAGCAGAGGGAGAAGGAGCTAAAAGCTGCAGTCTTGAGTGATGTGGCTGGGAGACACAGTGGACATGAATCCCCGCCACTCCAGCTTAGAGGTT
>NW_009954311.1:63662-73827 GCF_000747805.2 Chaetura pelagica | reverse complement strand
AAAAAACCCCCAGCCACTCCAGCTTAGAGTTTGGCTTTGCAAAATGAATTGTTAAGAGGGGAAGCACAAAGGAGGGATTTCGAAGCCAGCTTGAAATTGTAAGGAAGATTTTGAGGACTGTTATTGCCACTTGGAGAGGCTTTGGAGCAGTTTCTAAATACAGCTTTGGAATGCTCTTTGTGCCTTCTTTAAAATGGTGAAGGGAAAGCCCTAAAGAGCTGGTCATGCTGGCAGGGAGGGCTCCTGAACAAGGCCACTCCATGTCTCTGATGTGAAGGTCTGGCTGGGAGAACAGCAAAGGGCAGTGCATCTAGCCTTATCCTGAAGGACACCTGCTGTGGGAGAGCCCTTCCCTGCATCCTTCTCCTATTCTGTGCTGACTCTTGGACCACCAGGTGGGAGATTTTAGCCTTAGGAAAGGGTTTCTTTAGTGCTGTATTTTTTCTTCCTGCATTTTTGCCTCTGTGTTCTCTCCCTTTCCCTATCCATTTTTTTGTTGCCTGCACCCTCATTTAGCACTCAGCCCCTCACATCCAATCCTTTCTCCCTTCTACCCCCTTTCTCTAGAAAAACAAGCTGGGAAGCTGCTGTTGGGAACAGCTGTCCCAAGCAATGGCTGTTAGGGCTCTGTAGCTGCTGAGAGGTCCTGGATTTGTGCACAGCCTCCAACTCATGGTAGATTTGGGTATAAGGAAGAGACTTACAAACTCTGGAGAAGGGAAAGGAGCCTGCCAAGTGGATCTAGTGCAGGAGGTGTTTGGAGAGCACAGCAGAGGAGGCATGAGTGGCTTCAAAAGAAGGGAAGAGTCTTAAGGCTTGGCCCCCTTCTGCAGCTCCCGAAGAGGACCCCACAGCCCCCATCAGCACAGAAACTTGAATGCTATTAGACAGCTCATTAGTAAAACCTCTGAGCAGTTCCCACTGGAGTATCCATTAAAGCCTCTTGAGGGGAGAGGAGAATATTGGAAAAGCACAAACACAATCTTAGGGTCCTTGATATCTTTTTGGTCTGAGAAATCATGAACTGAGATGGGAGAGGCAGCTGGGAAGGCAAGAGGGGCCAGGCAAGGACTCCAGGCATGAAAGCAGCACTGTGATTATCTGCCAAAGTCTGAGTGCAAAAACAGAACCTGACTTGAACTGCTGCTTCTCCAAAGTTCCCGAGGGGTGCTCTAGAGTTATAAACACCTACTGACTGACCTGCTTTGTGCACATCTCGAGCCAGGTATCCTGCACCAGAGGGAAAGCCAGCAAAACCTGTGCAGATGTCCCTAACAGCTGCAGCTGGACTGCGGTAAACCACCCCTGCTGCTACAGTTTATTAGCACTGCAGGGTCTGTCCCCTTCTCCTGGCTTGCTTGTATATACAGTCAGCTGTTAAAGGACACTGACATCACTTAATTAATGGTTTAATTGAATCTCACAAAGGGATCGAAATTGGCTGCCTGGCTCTTGTCATTGAGATGCTCACATCACAAATAGTAAATCTCCAATTCAGCAGGTAAAGCTGCAGCTCTGTGTAGAAAGTCCTTGTTGCTGGGGGTGGGGAAATAATTCTTCTTTGCAGAACAATAAACTATTAGGAAGAAGGCTGGAGGCTGGTTTTTTTCAAGCCAGCAGGTGCCCTCCCTGTCCAAGGGAAGGGTAACTGAGTTAGGCTAACTCCCTGAGGTGGTGTGGCAATCATTAAGACCTGAGGCAGCATTTTATCTGTAAGTCAGAACACTGGTTTGTGTTTCACCCCCTATATGATGGTAAACGGTCCAGGTGGTACTTTAAGGTGGAAGGCAAAACCCCAGTTAGGCCAGGGTTGAACCAGGATGAAGCTTTGTGGTCAGTAGCACCTTCTGAGCTTGTTTCACAGGAAAAGGCTTATTTGAGAGTAGGGAATCCAGAGTTAGGAGGGAGTAGACAGAAAAATGTCCCAAAGTCAATGGGGAAGCCCAAAGGGAGTGGATGTGACCCTAATGAAGGTGCTAATGCTGTGGCCGTGCCACTGACAAGGAATTGCTGCTCAGGAGGAAAGTGAGCCAGCAGAAAACAGTATTCCACCCAGGCACCAAGAAAAGCAATTAGAACTGGTAAACACCAGTGGCTGCTAAAACCAGGCCCTTAATTAAGAGTTTCATCTGAAGGGTAAGGAAATCATTAAGTGCTATTGGTGTCTGTTAATTCCCTGCAAGATGAACAACAATAGAGACTTTTAGACCTTTTCCACCGTGCAGCGTGTGCAGGGAGGAGCCACTGAGCCCTTGCACAGGCTGGGGGAGCTTGTTTTGTGTAGTTCTGCTCCCCTTCTGCCCTGAGGGCTGCCCCAGGGGCTGGGGTGTGCTGCACAATACACACCTCAGCCTGAACCCTTCAGGCAGGCCATGGCTTTGGGGATGCTGCATCAGGAGAGAAGGAGGGTGGAAAATGTGACTTCTGCACAACTGGAGCACAGTGCTGGAGAGCTCAGGGAAGGTACGTGGAGCTGAGGGTTTGGAAGAAAATATTGCATGATGCTGAACAGATCCAGCCACTGAACCACAGAGAACAGCGTCAGCCTCTGCCGTCCAGGGTGGAGAGTTCTGTATAAATGTCAGCTCAAGGAAGAAATAGAGGTAGGTAGCAGAACTAGGCAGGGCAGACAGCAAGATAAAACTTCCCACTGTATTAGCAGAGGTGGTGTATTTGTGGGCTTCATAAAATGTTCACAAAAGCTCAGAAACCGGGAGTGTTAAGGAGTGGCCTTTACAAAGGGCACAGCCTTGATTCAGTGTGGGTTAGACAAAAGATGTATTCTCGTGGCTTTCTGACTCTCGAGTCATCCACCTACTCTTCCCTGAATTTGGGAAGGACCGAAAATCTCTTCCCAATCTTATTTTTCAATTTGTTCTGTCATCTTTATCTGACGTGGATGCTTCTGGTGCAGTGACGTGCCAAGCAGCTGGTGGCAGAGCATGGTAGTGTCTGGGTTAGCAGTACCCCAGTGACAAGCCTGCTGGCATGGACTGGTGCTCCTCCTTTCCCAGGGCTGGTCACTGTGCCTGGCATGGAAACCAGCCTTGCTGGAAGGCACGTCAGTGTTCACACATGCTTTCCCCAGCCAGCTGCCCTGCTACTTGGGAGTTAATCTTTGCAGTTTATGGCTGACCTACTGTCTTAAAAAGAGGAATATGAAGTCACTGGAAGTTCAGCCTTATTCCTGGAGTGAAGGGGAAGCTCTTCTAGTGTGCCAAACATCTATGGAAGAACCTCTTTTCCTCACTGTCCAATCTCTGATAGCTCAAGGAACTTCCCTTTAAGATATCCTACCCTCTATTCAAATTCAGACAGTTGGAGTAAGGTAGGAGATTCATCTGAGTCTTGTTTTCTTCTCTTCTGTCAAATGCAACTCAACAGGCTCTTCTAAGCAGGCTGATTTCTTTCAAAACCTGCCGTGTGCCATTCAGCCCCACGAAGGAGGTTCACTGCCTTGTTGCCATGGTACCCTTTCTCTAAAGAGGAATAGTTAATTATGCAATTTAAGAAACTAAGGAGGAATGACAGAAAGAGAAATAATAGAAAGGAAGATTCTGGGTTTGTGACAGAACTGCTGGCTGCAGCAAAATACACTCTGTTTACAGGTGAAGTATTTGCCCAGCCTATGTTGTGTATGGCCAAGGGCTTCTTGGGCAGCCTGGATTGGAGGAGCTGCTCTTTGCTAGGCTCTGCCACCCAGGAAATCAATCCTGTAGTCAGTTACTGCTGTTACCTTCCCTAGTTAATGCTCCAGGGAGCCTCAGATATATTCACTTGGCAGAAATTCTATGGATGGGGCTGGGACAGCAACAATACATCACAGACCCATGACAAGCTCATGCTGCCTGTGCATATACAGAGGTACAGGTCAGGACTTGAGTGTTTTAAATCTCCTTGGCAGCATTTCCTTGTTCTTCAGGCCTACTAACCCCCTGCTTGCTTTACCCAGGTCCCCCGAAAATCATGTTTATGGTGTACATTGCAGGACTAAAGAGATGGCAAGCATCAAAACTGCAAGATCCCAGCCCCTTTAGAAGGACTGGAATTTTCCATTTGCCAGTAGCACTGACAGACCAGCTACAGCCTGGGCAAAACAAAGCACCACAACAGAGCTTTGCCAGAAATGGGTCTGGAGTACAGTGCTCCATGGTGTGCAAAGAGGGGGTTCACCTCCTGCATGGCACACTGAGCTCTGCAAGCCAGGGGGAAGGGAGAGTTGCCCCATGCCTTGTTTCCAAATGTGTGCAGTGAGAGAAAGAGGGAAGGAAGATGACGTGACCCTGTGCAGTTGTTTACTACAGATGATTAGAAGATGTAGACCTCAAGCTCCCTTTCCTCCTAACAAGCACAATAATAGCACCAAGGGCTAGACAAGAGCCACATACAGTGGTGAGAGGAAGAGAGCAGTCAAGAGGCAATAATCATCCAAAATACATCTGGGAACACAGCAGGGACAGCTGTCAGAACATCAACATTTTAATCAAGCAACATTTTACACAGGAGGCTTCCCACTAAGGGCATACAGGTATTGCTGCTTCTACCACCTGGGCTTTCAAGGCCCAGGATGGTCTCTCTTTTTCAGACTTCCTCCACCAGGTATTTCCAGGGAGGGCAGCTTTCCAGAATCTGTCTCAAGAGCAACATTCAACCCAGTCCCTGCTGCATGAGCTGACGTTGGAAGCTGTATCTCTTCTCCTCCCCTCTCACATACGCCGGGCTTTCCGAGGGCGGCAGCCGTTGTGTGGAACTGGGGTGTTGTCAGTGATGGAGATGACCTCCAGACCCCCCATAGTCAAACCCTTGATGGCAGCCTGGAAGAACAAGTCAGCAGATGACACAGTGTTATCAACAGATCCAGCAGGAGAGAAGGGAAGAAGCTCAGGAGAAAACGGTTTGGTCCCCCATCCAAAAAGCAACTTGTTCCAGTGATTCTACTTTGTAAGTATCTTAAAAATAAGTAATTCATACCAGAAAAAAAACCCAACACCAACCCAACCACTTTAAACTTATTTGCTCCACTCCTTTCATCAGTGTTCCCAACAGTTTTCCTGCTTTAGTTGGAAGAAGTCCCAAATACAGCTTTTATTTTGCCTCCAAAGTGATATTACTCTAAAATTCTAATGATTCTAAAATGTAATTACTGGACACTTGACTTATGAATTCTTTTACAATCCCTTCAGAAAAAGCAAGTTAATGGGTATAGTCATGAGACCAGCCTGAATTTAAAACACCTGGATGATGCCTGAGAAAGGAAAATATGAAAAGAAACTGACACTTACTTTGCGTCCTGGTCCCAGTCCTTTCACCATGACTCGTACATGTAACACACCCTTCCCACGTGCCTTCTGCAAAAAGCACCACTGGTTAGTTCTTTTTGATTTAACTACTAATGCTCTGGTTCCCCAGGAGTCTTTCATTCCCTTTTGGCCCACTATCATAGTATTATTTAAGTAAAAACAAGAGAGTATTGCACAAAGACACTAGGAGAAAAGGAAGCCTGAGTACAGCCATGGCAGTTTCAAGAGAAGGTCTGTGCCAGGCTCAGCTCTGGTACAGGAAAAGCTTCAAGATCAAACTATCTGTGACCTAAAACCAGAAGCTGACACATCCATGAATAGGTGACTGAACTGGCAAGGGACTAACAAGGGCTAACTCAAAGCTGTTTTCCCTTCTCTAATGCAGTGAATTCTCTCCTGTGATCAGTGGATTCCTTCTAGAGGGTAAATGAGAAAAGCAGGCAAGCTTTGTATGTGCTGTGCAGGAGCCCACACCTTCAGTGCAAAAATTCTAAGGGGCTTGCAAATGGAAAATCAAAAAACATGCTGTAAGGCACAGCAGTGCTGCCACCACGTGGATGGAGCTCCTCCAGGTCTCTGGCTTCTGGTGCAGTTCATGTACCAACAACTTCCAACAGTGACAGAATTGATCTGGCCAAGCACAGCACTGCATCTATTGCAAGGCTCTGGTCAGCACGGATTCATAGTGAAGAAGTTCTTGTGTTCCTCTGAGTCAACCACAATAAGCTGTTGGCCAGCAGTAGCACCAAACACCTCTGACATGAAAGGCTGGAGGGAGTTCTGCCTAATTTAGGATGAGGACTTTCAGTTTAATCTTTCCTCATCATTCTGCTTTAATGAGGACTGTGCCACAGCCAGACTCATCTTCTCCTGCCACCTGGACATGTTTTTTCAGGAATAATTACAGTAAACTGTATGCAGCTGGAAACTACATATTCAAGGACATCACCTTCTCTGACTGGAGCTGCTAAGCTGCAGCTCAGTTCTCCTGTGGTAGAAAAGAAATGTAAAACATTCAGCCAGTAATTACAGCTGCTTCTCAGTCCCCCACAGTGCAAAAATTAAACTGCTGCTGATACCGGGACCACATTTCCAATAAGGCTGAGAGATGCTGACTTAGGACCCAGGCTCCAAGTTCCATCTCCTAGTCACAACCTGCACAGCTAAGTTCACCACCCAGGCATTTCCAGCTGCTGCTTTGGACACACACTGCCTGTGTGAAGATGAAGCTAGGGAAGCTGTCAGCAAACACCCTTGGGAAGAGAGCTCTGGACTGCTGCCACCAAGCAAGGTACGTACTCAGGTAGCGGGGAGGGACCGTCAGGGTGGACTCACCACTGCTGCTGCCATGGCTGCAGTCTGTGCCGCGATGGCCGTGCCCTTCTTGGCGTTCTGGAAGCCCTCGGTGCCGCAGGAGGTGCGGGCCAGGGGGCTGTTGTCAAAGCTGACCACTTGGATGTGGGTGCTGCAGCACGAGAGGGGCAAAAGAAAGCAGCAAGCTGGAAGGAACCTTTATTCTCCAGTTGCTTCTCACTCAGCTTTCTGGCACAGCTCGCCCCAGAATTCCCGTCTCCCTTCTCCAAGCCTCCCTCACTCAGGTATCCCACTTACCCAAGTAGCTGCAGGGACCTCTGAGGTCACCCTTGAGAATCAGAGTGAGGTGACAAAACCTTTCTGGGTCAGGTACACTTTATCCAGGTACACCTGGGAGACTGCTCAGCCCTTTCAGAACCACCTCTCACTGGGAGCATTTTAACTCTTTGTTAAAAAACCACACAAAACATTTCTAGAACTTGAAAGAGCTTTAAGAAGCTGTAAAGTAACAAAACAAGGGATCACTAAGGAAGCACAACAATCTCTCCTGGAAAATATCACTGTTTTTCCAACAGCTGTACATCAATAGTGCTAGAGGAGGGCTGGGAGTGACCTGCTACTAAAGCCATCAACATCTAATTATTCACATCAGAGTGTACTCCGAAGGTGTAGTAACAGCCTTCCTGCTCTTTGGGACACTATAAAGACACTTATGCTTCCTGAACAGCACTGAGGTTTGGATTCAGCACTATTAACCTCCCAGTCATGCACAGCACTCCCCTTTCTTCCTCCCAGCTGTTTGATCCCCTAACCAGCCACAGCCCGGGGATGTTCCCAGTTTTCCCCCTGCAGGGGCAGGGCAGGAGCAGCTCCCCGGCTTACTTGTTGTACGTAGCTTTGATGTGAGCTATTGGGATCTCTTCATAGACCTTCCCGTTCCATCTCATGGAGCTCCTCTGCAGGATTAAAAGGCTGAGGAGCAAAACACGAGTTACAAAGTGTTCACTCTTTACAAGTTTTATTTCATAGTGGGGAAGGAAGGGAAGGAAGGGAAGGAAGGGAAGGAAGGGAAGGAAGGGAAGGAAGGGAGGGAGGAAGGAAGGGAGGGAGGAAGGAAGGAAGGGAGGGAGGAAGGAAGGGGGGAAGGAAGGGGGGAAGGAAGGGGGGAAGGAGGGAAGGAAGGAACTATCTCAAGATATTGAGACAGATATTAATTCCAAATTGAGTAAATACAATTTTCTCTTTTTAGTTAATTTTGCAGTTTCAACAGTGTAATTTTTTCTACCTTAGGTTAGTGAATAATATTCATGTTTCTTATTCCAAAAATTGTCCTGTTTTTTTGAAGTAGATTATAAGATTCCTGTGCAGTTTCTTTAAAAATTTAAAACCCCGATTATGAAAACATGCACTCCTACACTCAGCTTACATGTGGCTAGCTACTATCCTGAATTTTTAATTCTACAGGACTAGTTACAGCCTTAAACAGTAGATAGTGATAATCTAAGTTCTATTCAAATTTTTGAAGGTAAAGAAACCTACCAAAATTCAAAATACTGACAACAGTATTTATAATATAGTCACTGCTCTGAAAATATAACAAATATATAATATAAAATGCATATGAAATGTAAATATTATAATAGTTACAAATGCAGCTCTCATTAGATCTGAGATTTCTGCAAATCAGTGACATTCTCAGATTCTAGAAAAAACACTATTTCTGTGCTATTACATATTGCAAACTGCAGTAGCGTCCATATAATTTTTACAATTCTTATTGGTAGCTTTTCCTGCTGTCACCACTTTTGACATGGAAAAAATTCTGCTTATCTGACAATTTATTTTGGTTTATACTCTTTAAACAAGAGCACAGACTATCTTCAGTAGTACTGACATCAGAAGTACCTGCCTATCCAGCCCAGACCAGAGCATACAGATGTTACTGGAAGCATTCTCACGTAGCTAAATGGTCTTTGGTGCAGGCTTATTGGGAAAGTTCCCAGAGCTGTCAGAATAATTGCTCTGAAGCCAACGAAAGTTCTGGATGTGCCATTAAATAAGAAAAGAATAGATCCACATGGGCTTGTACAAATTAGAAATATTCTAAACAGTCTGCAAATCTCCTGCTGATACCTTAATTTGGATTTCTAAACCAGGAATCCCTTTCTCTGCTTTTCACATAACCGGGGCCGAGCGGTGCGGGTGCCCCTGAGTCTCTCGCTTCCCTCCGCCCCGTGCTCAGGGAAGTTCCCGCCGTCCTGGCGTTCAGCAAAGCTGAGATGAATTGGGATTGCCCAGCCCAGGCTGCGGGGCTGGGGCCTCAGACACAGCGCTCTGTGCTGCCCTTAGATAGAGCTGGAGAAAAGCCACTATTCGGATCATGAAATCCGCAAGCTGGAGGAGGAGGAGCAGCTCCGGAGGAGGAAGGAGAGCACGTTTGATGATGATGAGGCGCCCGGCAAAACCGTCATCATGGCTCAAGACCTGGAGGACAAGTGGGAACAGAAGTTGCAGCAGTTCAAAGCTGCTCCGCGGGTGACAGGTATTTGGGGTAACAGGAGTTTGGGGTGGGCGAGAAGGCCCCAGGGATTTGGCAGGAGCAGCTGGGTGCTGCAGTGAGGCAGGGCATGTGCTGAGGCTTCATTTGAAAGAGCAGCTTGGCTCCGTGGCAGCACTGTCAGCACATGAGGAATTAAGGGACTGGCAGGGGAATCAGTGTTCTCATGCTTCCCAGAGGTGCGTGTTCAACCTTACCAGAGCAAAATGAAGAAAATGGGTGTTGTTTCCAGGCAAGAAAAATGGTTGCTTGGTTCCCAAGCTCTGCCTGCTGCTCTTGTTGATTTTTGTCAAGCTGGAAATCTGGGCTGCTCGTGTCTGAAGTGAAACAGGGTGTGTGTTCACTTTTTTGCAGATGCTGATAAAAAAAACAATCGAATGTCACTGGACAGGAGGCTGGACAGTAACCTGATGCTTCTGGTGAAACAGAAAATTGGCAACCAGGAGCTGTGGCTCCTGCCTCAAGTGGAATGGCAGCCTGGAGAGACACTGCGGGGCACAGCAGAGCGAGCCTTGGCTACAGTTTTGGGTGGGTAGTTGGATGTGTCCTTGGCCTTCCCTCCCCTTTGTCCCAGGTGTTTTCTTCCCTTGCCCTACCTGAGAGATAGTTGCCATCTGCTGTGGTGGAATTGCCTCCCATCTACTGGGAAGAGGCATTTCATGGGGATGGAGCTCTGTGGGGTGGGCTTTCTGGTAAGAGCTGCACTCCTGGGTCATTGGCTCTGAACCTGTGCACCAGGGCAGAGTGACTGCAGCGTGGGGGGGGCTGGCTGGGGAGGCAGACTGAGTGTTGGCATCTCTGGGTGCCAGGTCTGGCCCTTCTGGTCTGATGTTGGAGCACCATCAGATACCTCCTGGATGGTCTAGGCTTGATCCAGCTGTATGGCTTTTCTTTCCCTCTGGTCATCCTGCAGCAGCTTTTGTGGCAGATGAGTGATGGCAAACCCATGTGTTCTTGCTTTTCATTGTGGGTTGGCAAAGTTTTATACTCTTTC
>NW_009954311.1:59752-63443 GCF_000747805.2 Chaetura pelagica | reverse complement strand
CTTTCCCTCCCTCTGTCACTCTGAGAGGACTCACTGGACTCCAGGACAAGTTGTTTTTTCCTGAGAAAAAAGCTTGTAATTGGCAGGATTTCTGCTGAGAAGAGGAAACAGCCTGAACCAGATAAAAGGAGTGGCTTATGTGTCTTTCCTGTTACTATAGGAGAGCAGTTACTTTTGCTCTGTGTTCTTATACCTTGTTTTCTTTCTCTTTGCATTCCTGGGGTCTTGCAGGAGATCACATTCAAGCCAAAATCCTGGGGAATGCTCCACATGGGATTTACAAGTATAAATTCCCCAAGGCCATCAGGACTGAGCATAATGTGGGAGCCAAAGTCTTCTTCTTCAAAGCCTTCCTCCAGAGCAGCGACTGGTCACAGGCAGAGCTGAAGAAAGACTACCTGTGGGTCACAAAGGATGAGCTGGGAGATTACTTGAAATCAGAATACCTGAAAAAAGTCAATCGGTTCCTTCTGGATTTATAAATAAATGGGTTGTGCTCCAGCAGGTGGGGAAGTTGTGGGACATGACTCCAGGGAGGAGCACAGCTGCTGCTGTGCATGGTCTGTGTGTAGGAGATGTTAACTTGGGCTCTGGAGGATAATTTGCCTTTGCCTTATTTCCCAGTTCTCTTCACCAGGCCTGTACTAAATAAATATTAAAACTTATACTAGAAAGTGGAGCTCTCCTCAGGGAGTTCTTTGCTCTTGTTGAATCCTCCTCCACCTCTTCTGGAGATGTGTGTTGTGATCTTTTCCCAAGTGTGTGATTCCCTGGGGCTGTGGTAGCCAGGAGGCTCACGCTCCTCACCAGGCTCCTGTCATAGTCTAGAGCTCAATCGGTTTCTTCTAAGCAACAACTAATGCTTGTCTCTGGCACCTGCTCTTTAGTAAGAGCAGCACTGGAGGGTTATCTGTGTGTCCAGGTGAGAACAGAGACCCCTCCTGGGCACAAGGCTGGGCAAGGTGGGTTTCTGTGGAGCTGGAAGCTGGGATATTCACTGTTGTGTTTTTTTTTTGTTTAATCTGTGTTGTAGCTGCCTCTGGCCTGGAGTCTGTGATGTGCAGTGGCTGGGGAGGACACAGATGCATGAGGAGTGGGCAGCAGATCTGTCTTCAGATGAGTGCTGCTTCCCCACCCACACTGCCCTCCTCTTCAGCCTCCAGCTGTAGCAACAGGCACTGAAGGGTAATACTTGAGCAGCAGCTCTTTCTGACTGAGTTTTGCTGGCAGGGGAAGGCTGCTCTCGTGTTGCTGCCTCCTGGGAGCAGCCTCAGAGGTGGCTCTGGACTCTGCTCCTAGCCCTGCTGTGTTAGGCTAGCACTGCTGCCCCAGCCTGGTCTGCCTTGGGTAGCCTGACCCTGTTACCTCAATTTCTTTATTAGATGATCTATTCTGGGCTTACAGGGTGCTGTCTCACTTCTGTGGAGCTGATTCTGTTTCTGGGAGGGTTTTTTCTCACTGTAAGTGTTGCTGTTTGGTAGCCAGAGTGTGGGCCCAGAGCTGGCTGGACCTTGTGGAGGATCAACCTTGTTCAGCAGCAGGGAGAGAGGAAATAGCTGTCGTTAATCATCGGGAGAGAGCTCGGCCTCCAGAGGTGGAACTGGAGATTGCTATATATATTTTATCAATCCTTTGGGAGCTGTTGAGCTGCAGGCCTCAAATTAAAGCTATCCTTAATCACCCCACAAGCCACTGGGGTGGGGGAGTAGTCCAGCAGCCTTCTGTTTTCTAACGCTGGGCAGTTTGAGAGTTGCAGGTTTGCCATAAATTGTCAACAAAACAAAACTGGGTTTCTTGAAGCACCCTCGTAGGCCTGGCAAGGAGGCTGAGCCTGCAATGGAGAGCACTTGCAAAGAGGAAACAAATGCAGAGCAAAAGAAATGCCAGATTTTTTTGGCTTATTTCTGAGGTCAGCAGTGCCAAAGGGGAGGCTTGATCTTTGCTGAAAGCTGAAGTTGTTTTCTCATCCCCTAAAACACAAGTTCCTGGCTCACAGCCTACATAGGACTAGCATCTTTCTTTTTTTCTTTTTCTACAGTTGATTTTATTTCAAAACCCTCCACCAGTTGCTGCAAGCAATCCCAGATCCTGCAGCTTGGGTGCTGTTGCTCAGTGCTTCTGTGTGGCATGTTCTCCCTGGCTCTGACCTTGGTGAGAGGGAAGGCAGAATGATGTCAGGTGGGTTTCTTAGCAGAGAGGATGGTTTTTACCTTCTTATCTCCTCTCTGTTCCCTGAGGTCCTGTGGTAGATCACTGAGACTGTAATTTTCCTTTGGGAATGTGGTGGCTGCAGGCTGTCTTTCCTCTCAGTGCAGTCGTGTACCTGTAGTCCTTGCAGAGCTGCAGAAGTCTGATCAGGCAAGATGGTGGGATACACGTTGATGGCAAACTACTGAAAGGATAGCACAAAGCCTTCAAACCTTTTCAGAGGGAGCTTTTCTGTCTCCTGGAACAGAAGCAGCCAGTTGAGTTGTGGCTGGGAGAGCAGCTGCAGCTGCAATGTGCCTCCTGTGGTCCTGCATGAAGATCAGGGCGAGCCTGGAGTTGCCACAAGTTCCCCAGGAAGGCTTTTTAGTGCAAGGCACAGTCAGATGAATCGAAGAGCTCTCCTGTGAAGTGTGCCCCAGAGGGAGGTGCTTTGGAAAGGACCTGTGTCTCCACTTTGGGAGCAGCATGGTGGGGCTCATCTAGGCTCAATGTAGGGTCAGTGCTGCAACTGCCAGGGCCAGTGTCTGAGCGTTACCTCTGTGCACATCGGGGAGGAAGCTGGAGAGCAGTGAGACTGCAAAGACTTCCTGCTCCTCCAAGCCATTTTCAGCACAGGATGCTTCTATTCATGAGAGTGAGACACAGAAGCCAAATCCTTCCCCATTCTAAGGGGGAAGGAGGCATATCAAGATGACCTTTCCCTGGTGTGATGCAGTCCAGCAGCTGTTGCTAAAAGCTTCCAGGAGCAGAAACAAATGGAAGGATCAGTTGCAGTCTAAAACTCCTGTATCTAGGTCATTGCTTAAGCCACCATGTTAGAAGGGAGAGATGAAGATTTTCTTTGTGACAGATTGGATGCTAGTACTCCCCTCCAGTGAAGGAGAGATAACAAGTCCTAATGAAAGCACTTTTCAGCTTCCCAGGTACAGCTTTCCTCTGCTTCCCCTACAAAGTGTCTTCCCTAGCTGATATGCCTCCCTGTCCACAGGAGTTGTGGGGATCAACACTCTCTAAGAAGAGCCCTTCTCATGTGTTTTGTGGTACAGTAACACTGCGAACTGGTCAGAACCACACACTTTCTCACCTAGGAGGAAGCTGTTACTTATTGCTCCTCCTGGCTTCAACCAATCAAAGGCTTCAACATTTGGAAGGTAAATAAATGCAGAGGCAGAAAACGCTGCCAGAGCCATGGGCTACACTGGTTCCTGCTCTCAGAGAATCTGTAGGAAGAGAGATGCTATTGCTCCCAAACACAGCTATGAGCTTATTAGAGCAGAGAGAGCTGCTCTGGTGCAGGGAGCACCCTGTGGCATCCCTCCCTGCCAGTGCAAGGGTTGGGCTGGCTCAGGGTGAGTAGGAGTTAAGGCTATCCCAGCTGGGGCAGCCTGTGGGCTCATTCCCTGTCGTGGAGGACAAGGTGTCTCCAGCAGCATCAGTCACTTTTTTTTTTTTTTTTTTTTTACTATATTTTAAACCCCCTCAT
>NW_009954311.1:50381-59237 GCF_000747805.2 Chaetura pelagica | reverse complement strand
CTTTTTTTTTTTTTTTTTTTTTTTTTTACTCTATTTAAGCTCCCATGCTTGTGTTGGAAGGGATCTGTGTCTTTGGAGGGAGTTTTCCTGGCAGTGCCTGGTGTTTCTGTGCATGCTGCCCATTCCTGCTGTGCCTGGCAGCCTGCAGGAGAAGCAGCATGGGATGCTGTGCTTGTGTCAGCCTGGAGACCCAACAGAATGTGGCACGGAAAATCTGTCACCAGTGTTAGGAGTGGATTAGGTCTCATCTTTCTGTTTTGAGGATGCCTTTTCCCTTCCTTTCCTTGTGAAAACATCTCTCGTGGTTTGACATAAGCAGCACGCTGGCAGGACTCAGAGTGGGGAAGGCAGCACTTGGGGTGAATATCTGCAAAGGTAAGAACAACTATTAGAAAAAGGAGGGAGGGGCTACTGGGAAACTTGGACTCAGGGTAAAGTTGTTCCAGAAGCTTTGCTGTCCTTGACACCAAGCCCTCAGCAAGCAAACCCAGGAATTTGTGAGGTGAGTACAAAATGCTGACGGCAAGAAGCCCCTTCAGGTAGTTCTAGATATAGCTTTGCTGTCAAGGCTACTTTTCACTTACAAACCTTGGAGGGTATAAAAATCCTTTGGCAGGACTTCACAGGCAATGGTTGGAGACCCAGGGGCATTTCCCAATCAAAATATGAAGGGTTATTCAGCAACATTAAAGTGAAGCTGCTTCAAAACCCAGATCAGACAGCAAAGCCTTGATGCAGGGTGTGCAAGGCTTTAGGGCTCCCCACCCCAGTCTGCTCCAGGAGCAGGACAGTGTTAGCAGGAGCTGGCCCTTCACCTGGCTGCCATGGACATCCAACCTCTTAATTAACCAAGTCAGGAGTTTAGAAGAAGATTTTACAGCTAACAATCTGCAGCTTAAGCTGATCCCTGCTGGAGACTAGAGCGAGAGCTGATGTTGGAGACCAGTTGCCTTGTGTCTATGAGCTGCTCTCCCTCTCAAAGCATCAGGGAAGAGGGAAGCTGGGGACACTGGGGCAGGAGCACGAGGCCAGTGCTGCTGCTGGGAGGATGGCAAGGGATGTCAGGGGTGAGTGTGTGTGCTGCTGGCCTGCTCCCACCTTGTGCTGCCTGCCTGCTTTCTGCTCTCTCATCTATCAAAGTAATTATGCCCATTACATTTCTCTTTTCAGGTTTTACTCTCCCAAATGCTATTCCACGGCATTAAACCTGTGGGGGAAGTGAATTATTGGGGAAAGTAACTAGATGTAATCCAGGTTTAATGGGCACATAGAAAAAGCACACTGGGTTGGGAGGGCAGCTCAGCCAGTGTCCTGCTTCTGCAGGCAAATAGAAATTTATCTTGATGTGTGTATATATCTAGCTTCGTGATCTCTGAGCTCTTAATAATTGGTTTGGTGACCTGCTGGCAGTGTTCTCTCTCTGTAGAGCTTTCCTCAGCCCCCGGTTAATATAATGGGTCACAAATCCCATTTGCTTTTGAATTCTGAGTAATCCTTTTCTTAATATTGCCTATTGCTTTTCTGGAAGCACTGGAGGAAATAGGAGCCATGTGCTAATCAGTAAGTCTGGTTCTGCGGGTGTGTAGCTGCTGCCCTGCCCTGCCTGCCCTTCCCACACGACCAGTGTCAGTCCCAACGGGCCCCTCTGCAAAGCAGCAACAGTTCCCCAAGCTGTGGTCTTAGCAAATGGCACAGGCTGTGAGTGCTGGGGGGGCCCCAGGAGGGCAGTGGGGTGTGATGGGGAGTGGGCAGCCAAGTGATGAGGGCTTTGGTGAGGAGGAAGGCTGGGAATTTGGGGTATCTGATCTTGTCCCCTGCACAGAAGTAGGGGATGTGGCACAGCAGAAGGTGCCCTTCCAGCAGAATTCTACAGGCTCCTGATCCAGCAGGGGCTGGAGACAGTGAGCAGAACAAATATTGCCTGTCCCAGATCCTGGATTTCAGACTCCTTCGTTTTCCCTGCCAGGAAACAGGACTGAGGTGAGCTGTAGCTGTCTTGCCTGCTCTCTCCTGCCTTTGAGTGTAGGTAGGTGTCAGAGCCCTTTCAGAGGGGCAAGCAACTGGCAGATGACCCTGGGGTGAGCACAGGTGTGTCCCTAGTGAGGGAGGGGAGAATATCAGCCCCCTGACCCCAGATTTCTTGGAGACCTGTAAAACGCTCTAAATCACCTGCAGTTGGTGCTAACCCAAAGGCTGCAAGTGACCTGTGGGGACAGGGACGTGCTGCAGTGGGTGCCTGTGGATTGAGCTCATCAGAAACTCCCGCAGTGTCTCCAAGCACCAGAAGGTCTGAGTCCCAAAGTCAGTGTTACAGATTATTTTTGTTTCCTGTTTCTCGGCAGGTTTTCAGCCTCCTGCACGGCTGACAAGCCTCACCCCTTTCCCCCTCACTTCCATTTGTCTCCTTGTTTTTGGCTGGTCCGTGGCATTTTGCAGGCTGTGCCTGTGTGCACTGCCTGGCTCAGGGCTGCTGGTGGCTGCCACACATCCTGGAAGGTGACAACGTGTGACGAAGCAGGACGTGTGGCATTTAGGTACCTTGCTCTAGCTGGGGCATCACCTTTGCAATCCATCACAGCATCACCTCCCCTCGCTCCTGGGCTGTTTTCCCTGACACATTCCAGCAGGATTTGGGCCCGTGGCCCCCAGTGAGGAGTAGGGTGGGAAACGTCCCAGTTCTGGCAGCCTGCTGGGCAAATGTCGCTGGCTCTGGTTTAAGAGCTAAATTCCCCCGAGGATGGGGGTGGATGCGATTTGCTGCCTGTGAGGTTGCCGGGTGTTGGGCACTAGAGGGCAGGCAGCGACTGGGAAATCCCACTCATGGAGCTTTCCTGCCTTTCACCCTTCGCATCCCCTTCTGCTCCAGCTTTCCAGCCCAGGCTTGGTGCCTTGCGCGCTCTAGGGTCCCAGCGGTTGGCAGAGGGTTGGCTTTTGCTCTGTGGAGGCTTGACAAGTAGCTGGAGGCTTGGAAGGGTCTCTTAGGGCAGATCAAAGAGGCAGGGAGCAGGCAGGCAGCATCTGAGGGTGGAGGGTGGATGGTGGAGGGTGGGCAGGTGCTGAGGTCTGGCCAGAGGTTAGGGAGGGATGGGGTTTGCAGAAGGGGTGCATCCATACGTGGGAGTGGTGGGGGCAAAAAAAATATTGTAGGTGTTTAACACAGGCAAGGAGGGAAGACAAGAAATCCCCAAGAATGAATTTCCTCTGGCCTGGCTGTGCAGCACTTGCTTTGGAGAGGGCAGTGAAGGGTTCCCAGCGGTGTCCAGGTTTCAGCTTCGTGCTGTCCCTCCCCTCGAGAGAGGGTGTGTGGTCACCAGAGCCTGGCTGTGAGGCTCGGCCAGCAGCAAGGGTCTTATCTGGCCTCAGGGTGGCACAGCCTGCCTTCTGTCTGCTTAGGTTGTGCTTTGGGGGTTTAGCCTTACCAGTGGGTATAAAAGTGCTAGCTGCAAGAGAGGATGTCTCTCCTCCCTCCCCCAGTGATGCAGCATGAGCTCCCATGAGCTGTTAGGGGGCAGGAGTGGCAAAATCCTTCCTTTATCTGGGCTTCTTTGCCCAGAGGTCTAAGTTCAAGGTGTCCCTGGGCCCTGCTGTGTGTTGCTCCCACCCCTATGAAGCTCAGGGCAATACAGCCCCTGCAGTGGGTTGTCCTCTTCCCAGGCACTGGCACAGAGCTGCAGACCCTGTGCCACACTCTGGGTGTTGTAGGTCCTCTGTAAGCACCTTCTAACAAAAAGAGGATTATCTATAGCTTGTTAGAGTCCTTGCAGGGAGGGAGAATAAGTCTCTTTGCTCTGAAATGTTCTCTTCCCTGGGATTACAAGATAATGCATATGAAATGACATTAGCTCAGCCAGGTTTATGGATTATTTGAAAATGATTTTCTTTTAATCTCATCCACCATCTGGCACCAGTCTAACAGCCAGCAGCCAGCTCACTGCCACTGCCACCCCGAGTGCATCAGAGAGACCAAAGTGCCAGTGAGGGGACACCACCATCCCTGATCACCATTGTGCATCCTGGCACCAGTGCCCAGGCCAGCCTTGCCCTGGTGTCTTCCCAATACAGAATGGAGGTAACGGGTCTCTGAGGAACTGGGAGGTCTCCTTGGTGTGCACTGGGAGTGAACAGACAGGCTGGGAACATCTTGCTGCTTGTGCTGGTGTGACCATGACACTTGAAATCAGCAGCCAGGGGAGTTCCCAGGCCTCAGAGAAAGGTTGAGATCTGAGCAGGGGATCTGCTAGTCTCACTAACATGACTTGTAGTGATCTCCTGGCTGGGCAGGGAGGAACAAAGGTGCAGGAGCTCCTTGCCAGGATGCTCATACAGAGCTTTTTCCATGGAAGTTGTACTTCCCCTTGAATGTTAATTGAGAGCTGCCAGGGTGCATCTGGTCTCTGTGGTGGGGCTGGAGGCTCTGTGGGTACCAGGGAGCCAGGGACAGGGTGTGCTGCTTGTAGGGGACAATGTGAGTGGGCACCCTCTCCCCAGGGAGCAGGGCAGAAGAGCGTGTTGGAGGGGACAAGGTTGGGTGACACCCCATCCAAAAGTCAGATGCAAAGCCAGCCATGCTGCAGAGCTGCTTGGTTATCATGTTTTTGGTTTCTTTACTGAGCCTCAAAAGGACCATCTGTCTTCTCCTGTCTCCTCCAGAATGCTTCTGCACCTACTACCAAGGAGTGCAATAATCTTAGTACCCATTTAACATGAGTAAAAAGCCTTCTGGGACAATAGGTCATGGTTATACAATTTAGTTCCAGTAAAAAAAAGGCCTTTATAGCTATGAATACATGAATACTTAAAATATATATATAACATTGGTTAAGATCAGGACATATATTATATATAGCACTGGGCTAACAGTCTGTTCCTTGACTCCCTCTACAGAAGGCTGTAGCTGTTCTGCTTGTCAGCTCTGCCCCACCAGCTCTTGGTGGCTGGAGTCACAGTTTGCACTGGTGCCCACTTCTGCTCAGCTCTCTGTCAAGAGGGAGGCTGGGGAGGGAGCTCTAGGATCACTCCTTGGTGGGGACTGGGAGGCAGGAGGGGAGAATGTGGCACCTCTGCCCACAGGTAAGGAGAGGCACCCAGAGCAATTTGCTCCTGTGATTTGTGTGCCCTGAAGACAGTTTCATGCAAGAAAAAAAGAAAAGCAAATAAGAAGAAAAATGAGTAGCTTTAAAGAAAATAGTGTCATTTCTATAGGTAATTAATTACTGAATCACAGAATTGTCTGTATTGTTAAAACTACTTGTTTGTTCAATGCCTTGTAGTTTTAACTAAACTAATATTTAGATTTCTTTTTTCTCCTCATTTGTAACATGAGTTTGTTTTTTTATTAGTGCCAAAGAATAAATTAATTGTGTAATTAGTGAATTTTACTTTGTCACTCCTGGAAGGGTTATTTCCAGGTTGTGTGTATGAGGTGGCTGAGAAAGGTTCCTAAAATGCTGTTTAATACCAAGATGCTGTGGAAGGGGCTGTTTGTGGCTGGGGATGCTGGTGAAGTTGGGATTTGGCAGCACTGGAACACAGTTAGCAAGAAGGGGGAGAAAAACTGTCAGGGATGGCTGGAGAAGAGTGTCAGACACTGACATGGGGTATCCCCTTGCTTACAGGCATTCCTGTGAGTACATGTGTTTCATTTTGATACAGAAATTCCCTCCAGGAGGAATCCTCAGACCCTCCAGAAGGGAAGTGGTAGGGAAGCTGTGGCTGCTTCCATATGCTCTCCCTGGTAAAGGTGAAGAAACCCCAGAGTGGGATTTTTCAAGCAAGCACTGTCACTACCACCATTACAACAGACTGAGGGCTGCCAGGGGTCTCAAGTCTCCCTCTGTCCCACCAGGTGTAGGATGTGCACTAGATTCCAGCCAGGAAGAGAGGAACTTAGTATGCAGCTAGTGATAGGGTCTTCATAGATCTGCACTCATTATTTGGAATAGAAAGAATCAGGATTACAGGCTTGGGAGGGATTAGCAGGCATGAATGTTTATTTCTGCATGTGCTGCTCCTTTTGTAAACCCATTGTGCCATCAGGCTGATACAGTTACACCATGACCAGCATGACATCAGTGTATCAGATCGTCTTGATTATAAGATCCAGCAGCTGTTCTAAGGAAAACAAAGCTTTCCCACTGGTCTGCTGATCCTCTCCTGTTTGTAGCTCATGGTTTGGCTTGTGAAACCACTTTGATATTCAGAAAGCCTCAACACTACCTTGTGAGAATTGGCTCACCTCCTGGGGCCTGTCCAAGTGGCCAAATCGAGGCTTTCAATATTTTGGCTGCCTTCTCCTGGGGGCTTTAAAGCAGGAAAATGTACGTGGATGCACAATGATCCTCAGGTGTCAGTGTCCTTAGTGGAGAGAGATCTCTGACTGCTCAGAGGAACTAAGTCACTCATGGATTTATATGCACGGCGTCCTTCAATGTGACTGAAACCGGATTTCTGCTTTTAGGTAAATTACAAAAAGATCCTCATAAAGGCAGAGTGTCTGTTGGCTTCAAGTACTGCCTGCACCCCAGGGCAGTAGCTGCCAAGTCTCAGCTGATGGGACCCAGGAGGTGCATGAGTTACCTGGAAGTGTTAAGGAATTGGTGCAGACAATTTAGAGCAGCTTCCAGGGCCTCTCTGTACTTCACAGACTTCACTGTTGATCTGTGGGGTTTGTGTTATATTTTTGCTTGTCCATGTTTAAAATTTCTTAGGGTCATAATTTCTTGTCATGATGTAAGTGTTCTGACAAACTTGACCCCACACAGCAAAGCAGTTCTGCATGAATGAGCCAGGTAGGTCAAGCAATCTTCTTCCTCTCTAGTTCCTTCACCAGAAGTGAAAAATGACCCTACAACCCCAAGCCCGGTGCACAGAACCTGGTGCACACCAGAGACCCTGCAATAACAGAGCAGTGTGCACACAGCCTGCTGCTGGGTGCTGACACGGTTTCAGATGCAGTGATGCTCCTGCTGCTGTGTCCTTTCTGAGGGCATCAACGTCAGCAGTCCTAGCTGTGACACCAGGAGGTGACTCACGATCGGACGCAAACGGTGTCCCTGCCTCGCCGGGCCCTCGGGTTTCCGACCTGCGTCAGCAAAGACAGGGGTGAAGAGGGAAATGAGAATGACAACCCAGCCTGGATATGAGGGACAGAAGGCAAATGGAAAATAAAAGTCCCTCTGAGAGTGTGTCCCTGCTCCTCACCAGATGCTGCAGGGAGACCCAGCTCTGCAGACCTTCAGGCATGGACTGTTCCTGTTGTTTGGAGACGCTGGAAACATTGACTCTTGACGTGCTGCCCAATGGGTTCTAACTCTTTCCTCTGCCAGTAGCCTGGAAGTTTCTTCTTTGTCTCCCTCTGCAGAAGCTTTTGTGGGAATGTTCCTTGTGAGCTGGCACCTCTCTCCTCCTAGGAGTGCCATGAGTATTGTCTGCTGGTGCAAGAAATTCTCCCTAGAGGGGACACAAGCAGACTAGAAGTGCCTAACAGTTCTGAAGTTGAGAAAGCAGAGGAGAAGCCTGGTAAGAGCAAACTTAAGATGCTGTCAACCCTGTTGCAGTGATTAATGGCTCTTGTTATCTGAAGATACTTAGAAAATGACATTTTCTGAAGAAATGAGAGTGAGGTCTTTGGAATAAACTAGGAAGAGCTTTTTGTTGTTTTGTTTGGGTTTGTATATTTGTTGGTTTTTGTTGTGTTTTTAAAGATGTTTCAGCCAATACCAGCAATTCCTGGGTGTCTCTCCTTGCTTGCAACCTGTAAGAGGACAACCATTGAGAGACACATGGTTCAGTTTGGGTCAAGGGACAACCAGACTGGGCCATCACCTGCAGCTCAGCTGTGGCCTTCACAGAGTGCTGAATGGGGACAATGACCCAGCCCCACTCCACTGCAGGGTGCTGCCCCATCTGTGCCTCGACAGCTCTCCAAGCTTCCCACAGCTGCAGGGACAGAAGATGTTGAGCTGTGAAGAGACAATCTCAGCTACTACCTCTGCTCAGCCTGGCAGCAGCTCCCAGTCCAGCCTGCTCTCCCTGGCAGGCAGAGCTTTCAGCAGCACCAACCTCAGCACCTTCCTACAGACCTGCCTTTGAGCTTCCCCATCCCTTCCTCCATCACCACCCAAAGGGGAGGGCAGCAGCCTGAAAAGCTGGTGGATTATCTCTCCCCCAGGGGGATCTGAGATCAACAGCACTGCCCCAAGAGCAAATCTGATACTGCAAGTGAGACCTGGCTCAGCAGGCAAGCGAGTAATGAACTGGAGCTGGGCTGTAATGATTAAAAAAAAAAGTCTGTTTAAGGTTGGCCATTGATGCCCCAGCTAGATCTTAAAAAGGGTTTCATTGTTCCTAGAGCAGAAATACAGGAGAGGGCTCTGCATCTATTTACCATGCAGAAGGGTCAAAAATGGCTCATCTCCCTCCTGGGCCCCTGCAGTTTCTTCAGCAGAATTAAAAGGCACACATGGAGAGTCAGTGCTAGGCTGAAAAAGACAGGGAACAGATGAGAAGAGCCCTCTGTTTCATCCCACCTGCTCTATGATGGTGACTTGCCCTGAAGAGTCTCAGGAAAATCCTGTGTAAATGGAACATAAATGTTTTATGAATTCAGCCCTGGTGGAGTAAATTAAAGGGTCATTAATGGCCTCATTAAAGAGCTTTGCACTTTGTTCTGAATTATGAAAGCTATCATGCAATGTTAAACTAAATGGAGTTTTCAGCAAGATTTTAAAACTCTTTAACTAGTTTCCTCTCCCCCTCTGTCTCTCTCTATTCTTTTCCCTCTCCCTCCTTCCCCCCCCACCCTTTTTTTTTTTTTTTTTTGGTTAAATCTTTCCCAAGGGACTCTCCTTTCGTGTT
>NW_009954311.1:10426-50352 GCF_000747805.2 Chaetura pelagica | reverse complement strand
TTTTTTTTTTTTTTTGGATAAATGTCTTCCAAGGGAGCTGCCTGTAGTGTTACAAACTAGATTTCAATTATAAATCTTCTTATGCTTCACTAATTGCCCAGAATTTTTCTCAAGAGCTACCTGAGGTTCGTGCTGATGAAGAAAGAGCCCTTTTGTCTTTTCTTGAGATGGTGCCTCCCTCCCCCGCCTCTGAGGAGACATCAAGCAGGGAATTACCTATAATGACGCCCAAACAGGATGGGGGGAGCTGCCATATGGGAAGAAAGACAAGTTTGCTGTGGCTTTGCCTTGGCTTGCTGGGGAGAAGCCTTTGGCATCTCCCAGTGTGGTTCCTGCTGGACCCCAGCAGCCCTCAGGCTCCTCAGGGGCCCAGCACTGCCCCTCCTGCTGGCAAATCAGCGGGTGCTCAGCAGGGTCAAGGAGATGTTTCTAGGAAGCCCAGACACCAAGGGCTTGACAGAGCCATGCGTTACACTGAGCAGTGCTGGGAAATATGGTCCAGAGCTACCAACACTGTGGTGCTTGGTGGGGAGAAGGGCTGGAGAAAGGGGTGAGGATCTGCCAGTGCAGTCTGTGTGCCCGTGTCTGTAGCTTTGTTCATCAGCCCTTTGTGCTCGAACAGGCTGGAACAAACTGTTCCAAAGGCTAGATTAGATCCCTGTCTTTCTCCCCCTCCTTGCTCATCTCCATCAAAGGCTCACCCTGAGCAAGGTGCATCAGACACCAGGGCTGTAAGGATGTTTCTGGGAGCTGTCACTGCCAGTGAGTGCCCTGGCTGCCATCACAGGGTCCTTGTTCCCTGCCTGGGTCTTGGGGATGAGGAGTGCTGAAGCTTCTACTACAGTGTGGCAGTGAGTCCACATAAAGATTAATTCTATACCTTTAAAAATGTTGCTGTAGATCCACACTGATTGCCAGGTTGTTTTAGGTCAGGCAGGAGCTTGCTGGGATGGTGCATGCCCTGACCAGTTGCTGGCTGGCCAAAGGGACTGGGTGCTGAGGGACCAGGTCCTGCTGTTACAGCTGGGCCAGGTGTGCAGGAGAGCTGGGCAGGGGGAGAGACTGGCAGTTTCCCCAGTGCTCTTGGAGATAAAGGCTTTGAAATCCATATTCAGTAGTCAGCATCTTCATTGCCACCAGGTTTGAGTGTATGCAGATAAAAAGCCATTCCCTAGTCACCTCCCTGCCTTTCCCCAGTGTTGGGGGATACTGGCAGCCCCACATCTCACTGCAGAGACAAGGAGACCCCCATGTCTGGGGCCAGCAGCATCTTGGTGGAGATCCAGTTATCCTGCCACAGTGGGCAAAAATTGTTTGGCAAAACAGAAAACATGGATTTGCCCCAACTTTTCCACTGGGACACAATAATTTCACCACCTAGAGAAGCTCTTCAGGCCTGGAAACCTTTGCTGAGGCTGGAGGCAGAGCTGGGTCTCCCTGCAGGACATGGCTGGTCATGGTGGGGACAAACTCCCTCCCAGCCCTACTTCTCATTCCTTTGACTTGCTGACTGAGCTCGCCCTCTGCAAGTTTGTCACACAGCTACACAACAAATTAAACCCCTTATTAACTAATTAAGCTATTTCTCCAGCCAGGCAGGAAAGAGAGAAGAGGTAGTTATTATTTCTATTTTTAAATACCTGTGAGAGGCACACGTGCTAGAAGGCTCAGCCCAGCTGAGACATGAGGGGTGGACAGGGCCAGCTGAGAGACCCTGCTGCAACCTGGCAGCTTCAGCAACAGCATCCCCAGGGGGCTGAGATGTGCTGCTCTAGCTGTTCAGTTTTCCACATCTGGGAGTGCTTTTGGGCACGGTGCCCTGAAGATGCCACCAACCTCTGGGTGATGCTGGCTGGGATGGGGAGAAGCACAGGGGCCACCCCTGGGGAGGGAAGCTGATGCTGGTGTGCATCTCTGGCAGGGAGGGTGCAGCAGCCCAGGGGACCCCATTGCTTCTGACAGCAAGTGCAGACTGAACAGGACATCCCACACATGCAGCTTGGAAGGCTCAGGCCCTGCAGGCCGTGAACTGATGTGCCACGCCTCCCTCTTGGCTGCACGTGGACTTTCTGGAGCCAGATTTCCCCAGTGCCCAGCTCCCCAGGGCCCCCATCATCTTCATTGTCTCCCCAATCCACCCCCACACTTTTTTGGGGGCAGAGTCTTCCTCAAAGGTCAAGAGTCACCACACAGCAGCCCTCACTGGGACCAGTCCAGCCCTGGGACACCCCACATTGGCTCTCCTGGGCATCAGCCTCCCTGATGGGAACCACAGCCAAGAGCTTCACCCACTGCATGGGACTTCAGCAGTGGATTCATGTTATTGAGGTTTCCTGGATGCTCTTCAGGAGCATCCTGGCTGCCTCCTGGCAGCCTGCTCTGCAGTGCTTGAGTGCCGAGAGGCTCTGTCTGCCTCGTGGCTCCTTCCCTCCGAGGTGGGAATTCTGCGGATGCTTCTGCCGCGCATCATGCGGGAAAGGACGGGGATTTTGCAGGAGCTCTGCTCAGAAGTGCTGCTGCTTTCTGGCAAGCTCTGGCCTCCTTCCCTGCACCAGGGTGTATGGCACTGGGACAGGGAGATGCTAGATGGTTGCTGCAGGTGAAACCACTGATTGAGGACTTCTTAGGTCTGGTGAGAGGGTCAGAAGCCACAGCTGCTCCATATTCATCTTGATGAGGGCTTGGTAATGAGGTGGTTGCTCTAAGGGGCTGGGAGCAGGTACTGAGCATGTCTTGGGGAGAGTATAAAAAGCTCTGGGGAGTGGTAACAACTGGGTAGGAAGGTGGTTTGAGTGGTAGCTGGTCTGCTCAGGTTGGTAGAGCCATGAAGCTTTCCCCTTTTTTTCCCCCCTTAGTGCTTTTTGTTTTTTCTTCTTCCTTTCCTTCAGGAAGAGTGTGCTCTGGGGTGTGGAGGAGCTGACCTGCTGTTTGGCTGGTGTGGATGTTTCCTTGCTGGAGTCTGGTCTCCATCCTGCCCCATCCCTGCCAGCCAGCCCTTTGTGAGCTTCCTTTAAGGCTGTTTGCTGCTGCTGAGGGGGATCTTCCAGCACCTTCAGCCTCATCAGGGGGCTGGGAGAAGGGCTGGTGCTCTGCTGAGGGATGGAGCTGCTGCACAGGCTGATTTAGGAAAGCTGACATGCAGCAGTGGCAGTGCTATAAACCATGTTTATGCTGATACAATTAGTGGACCCATAGCTGGGCTGGAGCCCTGCAGGGGCTGAGCACGGGAAGGGACAAGCCCTGCTGCCAGGGAGCTGCAGGCAGTGAGCACCAGTGGGTTGTACATGGGGGGGAGCTGTGGGAAGACAGTGTGATGGGCTCTATTTGAAGCCTTTGTTGGTATCTGTGGGCATGGCTTCTGTGTGGCCCCAAATCCCAGTGCCTGCTGGGCAGGGCTGTGGGCATGGACCCCCCTGCAGCCTGGGGACACGTGGAGTGGCCAGGGTTTGAGGATGGAACCGGGGAGGGTTTGGGATTGGTGCTGTGATGTGAGTGCCTGCAGAGTGTGCTGTGGCTTCAGGGATGCTGCAGGGGCCTGCAGCCAAGTGCTAAGGACAGGAAGGTTTTATGGGTTTTCCATGAAAACTTGCCACAGGTGCCATAGAGGAGAGATGTTGGGGAGCCAGGGCTGTGCTCTGCTGCCTGCAGATGTCCAGGGTTTGAGTGGCTTGGTTTGCCCCCAGGTGGGCTGGAGGCACTGAAGGAAGCCCAGGAGTGCCAGACCTCAAATGGGGCAGCAATGCTGGAATGGGGAGTGTAGAAATGCCAGAGCTGGTGGGCAGATCTGGGAGTTAATGCCACGTGAGCTGCCCTTGTCCCTGGTCACAGCTCCTGTGGGGCTGGTGGTGGCCCAGCATAGCTCCTCTGGGGGCAAGGAGGTGGGAAGGATGAGGCTGGGGTGCAGAGAACATCTCCTGGCTGGCATGGAAGATGAAAGGGACGGGGGCTTGACAGCTCTTTGGGTAGGGAGGTGATTGCAGGCAGAGATGAGGAGCCCTAGAAATGCTTTGTGCTGTTTCCAGCAAAGTGACTGAAGGAGGGGGAAGGATATGGGTGGGGAGCAGATTTAGAAAATGATTTCACTGATGGTTAAATTTCCTCTGCACTAAAAGAGTTTGGGAGAAGTGCAAGTCTGCCATGGAAAAAAAAATCCCATATCCAGCTGTGGCCAGACAGTGAGGGGAAGGATCCTGCAAAGTCACACTAGGAAAACACAGGACAGGGCATGGTAAATCCCACCTTGTGCACATGCCTGGAAGAAAAATCTCTTTCCCCTGTCTAATCCATTACCACATGCTTATTCCTTTAACAAATAACTGAGTCAGCGGGAGAAAACCAAATTCAATTTATATCTCAATTGAAGCAAATATGAAAAGGCTGCCAAATCTGACAATAAAACTGCAGTGATCTTAAATGTTTCCCTCATATATATTGAGAGAGAGGGGAGCAGAGGAGCTTTCTGTTTGTAGGTGGGGATGTGGGGGATGTCCTTAGGTGGTGAGCAAACATTTTTGCCCTGGGGGGCACCAGCCAGATGTGTTGGCACACATGTGCTTTGGAGCTACCCTGGGGACGGGGGGCTGGCACTCCCCTCACCTTTGTGAAATTACCTGAATAATGTCTGGTGGTAAAAGGTGGAGGCTTCCTGCATCAGGCTGCTCCCTGCTTTGCAGGTGCTGTAGGTGCTTCAGCAGCCTGCAGTCACAAGGGTTTTTCTTCAAAGTTTGTCACGTTTGCCAGACTTCCAATGAAAGAGGAGCTGTAGAGTGAAGCTCCCCGTGCTAGGGGTTTCTCTTCCCTGGCCAGTGGCAGATACCACATTGCAGGCTCCTGCATTGTCCAGTGTGTGATCAATGGGTGCAACCAACTAGAAAGTTCCTTTCCCCTCATGCAGTGGTAGTGCATCACTTCTCCTCCAGCCAGCACTGCTCCAAGTGACTGAGGTTTCCCTAGGAGCAAGGCAAACCTCTCTGCAATCTCCTTATTCCCAGTGAGCTGCCCTGTGACCACTCCAAGCCCCAGTGATGGGGCATTCAGCTCGACAAGCCCTGGCTTTTCTGGGGGCTGATTTAGCTCCTTGTTGTGCCCAGCTGGGCTGCAGGTGTGCAGTGCCAGCAAAGGTGTCCTGTTCTGCAGTGGCACTGAGGACATCTGTCAGTGCAATGACACTGAAAGGATGTTCACAGAGCCAGCAGTAGGGATTAGGTTCTCCCTGCTAGACCCAGGCAAGTGTCCACATGCTGAGCCAGGCCTATCTGGACTCAGGTGGTGCTGGGCTTCCAGCAATGGCAGCAGGAACAGATGGGCAAGAGAGATTAAGCAAAGAGTCAAAATAGACAGTTTGATGAACTATTTTCCTAGAAGAAGGCATTTAGCAAGCTCAGCTGAGCTATAAATATCCCATAATGTTCCTCTAACATGTGAGCAGAACTGGGGAATGGGAAGGGGGGGGGGTGTGTGTGATTTTCTTCATGTAAACAAATACAGAGAAAATAGTGGTAGAAGGAACAAAAGGTACTAATAAATTCAAGTCAAACACCCTGGTTTGCTTAAAGATGCAGCATTTCTTGGGGAGAATGTGACCACATCCAGGCATTTCATTACCCTTTCCAAACTGGAGACTTTTTGTTCCCAAATGTTGGGGGTTCGTGGTTGATTTTCTTTGTTTTTTAAAAGCTTAAAAAACAAGTTAAGTAACACAAGAATGAAGCAAAGCATTTAACATTGAGCTGGAATGAGATTTTTTTTGTTTCCATATTCGGCGTGAAAAGTTCCCACTTTGTGGAGCTTTGTGCAGCAAAATAGGCTGGATTTGTCCATGGGGGACAGGCAGGGGTTGGATGATGTGTGGTCTACAGGGGGACCAAGTGGGGACACAGGTACCCAGAACAAGCTTTTCTTTAGACCTGTACTTTGCTCAGGAAAACTTGAAATGTTCCCCACACTAATTTGCCTTTTACCCACTCAAGCTGCAGAACAGCAAAAAGGGAGGGGAGAAAGAAACACCGTTCCTGGGCTACATTAGGAACAGTTTGGTCTCATTAAAATCTGCTTTCACCTGCTACTAATTTTCCTCTGCTTATGAAGGCCTGGAATGGTTGGTTGGTTTGTTTGTTTGTCTGAATGAAGAGGGGAAAAAGAGCTGTTAGACATTGTTCACGGCGAGGAAATGACAGCACATGCTGGCAGGGGCGCTCCGGGTAATGAGCCAGCAGTGGGGATGGGGAGCAAATTGCAGTGACAAAATCTTTCCTGGGCTTCCACAGCAGCCTGAGAAGGCAGGGAGAGATGGGGAGGTGCCCTGCCTGTTTTGCTGGTGCAGGCAGTGGTGTGAGCAGTGGCTGGCCCCTAGAGCAGGAGCTGGTGAGGGGTTGAGGTTTGAGGGCAGCAGCAGCATGGGGAGACTGCAGCTCCGTGGGTGCTTTGCACGGGGGGTGATGTGGAATGGGACCTGCTTGGTCCTGCTGTCCTGCCTTGCCCTGGCTCTCCTTATAGCAGGCATTAGTGGCTCAGAGCTGGGGATGTCCCTCTGTCCCGGGGAGGGGATGTTTGTGGGGCTGAGATGCTGCTCCCAGCCCTACAGCTGGCACGGGCTCCTGCTGGCAACGCGACCCGGGCGAGAGGGGCCCCTCGTGAGGTGTTTGGGCTGTTGCTTTGGGGAGCTGTGATGAGGAAATGGGAAGCAGCAGATGCGTGGGGAAATGACCTCAAACTCTGGGTCTGAGGGGTGGGAACACGTGAGGCCAAGTCTCTGTTCTCCCCACAGATTTGTGCATCCCTCTGCCTGTCTCTGGTGGGGTCAGGGAGCACAGCACACGAGAGCTGTCTCTTGTTATTGTGACAAGTAATTAGGGTTGCGAGATGCTAAAAAACTACTTTATAGGGCAAAGGCAGCCTATAAACCTCCTGGAGCAATCAGGATTTTTAAACAACTCCAGATTGTGCATGAAGGAGGCTGCTCTGGCTCTCACAGTGCACCTCACCCTGCTCAGCCTGACCAAAGCAAGAGTTGGGACCTGGAGAGATTTTTCCTTGTGTTGCCTTAACATCCTGCCAGCTGGTGAGATCTCCCCAAAAGAGGAAACTCAAATGCAGCAACCACCAGGGATAGGTTCTCTGTTGGGAGGCTCTGCTTCCCCTGATAGCCCTTTGATGCCATCCTTTCCCTAGAGGCTCCCCAGAACTTCCCCTTGGAGTGAATGGAGCACAGCCAAAGCAAGCACCCACTTGTCCCTGCAGCTCACATTGCCCAGCAGTGATCAGGGATGGGATGAATGTTAATAAATCCACAGTGCTGGTGCTGCTTTAGTGTCCCTCTAATTGGAGCTATAAAGTTAAACTCAGCCACTTAGGGTTCTGCTGGGAGCCAGAGCTTCCATTTGCAGGTTCCCCTGCGCCGCTAAAGGGCACCATGCTGGCTAATAGGTGTTAAATTGGAGCATCACTTTTTAATAAGCCTCTTAATGGCATCATGTGGATCCTTGGCAGCTTTGGGATGGTGCTTGTGTTAGGATACCCATGTGCAGGGAAGGCAGGGCTGGAAACTGGAGGTTTGGGGAGGTGGAGGTGATGCGGGAAGCACGGGGGGACCTGGGTCGTGCTCTGCTGCCTGGATCCAGGTCACTGCAGAAAACCAGGAATGTGGCCTGGTCTGAAAGCTGGGACACAGGCACTGGGGCAGGTCAGGAGACTGCACTGCCTGTGGCTGATGGCATCTCATGGCGTGGTGTGTGTGGTCCTACAGCCCCTGTTTCTGGGGTGAGTGGGTAGCAGGCTGGGTGAACTAGGCAAAGCAATAACACTCCCCTATGTCATTCATTTGTCCCTTTGGTTAATGGCAAATCCACCAGCTGTTTCTCCTTCATCAGGACAATCCCCTTCACAACAGTTTTGCTGAGATGTCACCTCCAGGGTGATGCTTCCCACTAACCCTCATCCTGCTGGTGTCACGATTGCTTTTCATTTCCAAAAAACTGAAATTCCTCCTTCCCCCCAACCCTAAGTCAAAGGGGTTTCTCTCCTCCTGTGTTGTGGCTGCCCACCTAGAAGTTACAATCTTGATTCAGTCATAAACTGTCCTGCAAAATACAGGCAGCAAAGCCATCCAGGCTGCTTTCACTTAGGTAATGCCTAGAGAAAGGACTAAGCTCCCAAGAAACAAGCACACTATTTTAATCTAATCCCTCTGCTTTAATAACTGAGAGTTGGAGGGCTTTCATTATTTGTAATTCAGATGAGGGTGTTTTGAAGAGTCCCTGGTGGGTTTTGTCTTCTGCCTCCAGCTCTGCTCGAGCCTGGGTCTCCTCCCATTGGGTGGGACCTTGAGGAAGGCATTTGATGAGCCCATGACCACATCCTAACAGCTCCACGCTGGCTGAGAGCTTGATCTATGTCCCCACACTTGATCTTCCAGCAGGCCAAGGTTTAACTAAGAAACGCCCACCAACAGAAAGCACTTTGTCAAACAGCTCCCTGCAGCACCATCCACCCGGACAGCATCTGACAGGCTCCCTGTGCTCCAGGAAGGGGAGATGAGGTGGAATTCTTCACCTCCAGACCAGGCAAATTTGAGGCCAAAGCAGTGGAGGGGAATGAAGGCAACTCTTGTCAGCTCCCTCCGCGCCGGCGCATGCAGATCATGAATTACCCGCCAGATGACAGGCTGACATTTTAGCTCCAAACATTCTCCTATAATTAGAGAATCTAATGCAATACAGGGAATGGCTCCATTTTACACACACATTATCGTAATGCCTTTAAATAAGATAATTGATTATGCCTCTGCATATGAAAGTAAAATATTCGGTGTAATTAAAACCGACATTCAGATTTTGGCATCCTGACAGGTGAGGCCATGTGTCATTTTATAAATCCTTAAAGTGATATTCACACCCATAGCTGAGTTCCCAAAGTTTGGGGAGAGTTTAAAAAAGAAGCCAAGCATCGCCCTTGTTGCTGAGTTGCTTTTTATCCTGAGTTCAAATGTGTTTTGATGAGGGATTCCTTTTTTTCCCCTGCTTTCATTTATCTTCATTGCAGCCTCATATAATCAGCTGACAAAAAAACCCTGCAGTCATACTGCTGTGAGCAGGGATATTGGTAGATCCCACCTGATAAGCAGGGTTTGGCCAGCTTTCTGCTTGTGACAGGCCCCTCTCAGTTGTTTGTGCTGGAATTGGTAGGGAACATACTCCAACCTGCTTCTACCCCTGTGCTGAAGCTGCTGCTGGGTGTTTTTGGGCTCTCGTGGAGTGGAGATGTTCATGTAGGAACAGGGGCAATGCTCTGTGGTGCAGCAGGGGCTGCCAAAAGCCTTGAAGTCCTGAATGAGAGCTGGCTGGGAAATATGTCCCCAGTGTGATGGCTGGATGTTGTGGGGCAGCTGAGGATGGGGCATTCCAAGAGGACAGGTTGTGGTGAGCCTGGGGGAATGAGGCACTGGAGGACTCTGGGGACATGAGGCTGGGCTGGTAGATGTTCTGTCCTTGCCACCTGGGCTGAGGTGCTGCTCTTTCTCTTTTATGAGTGCTTTTATGCCAAAGGCTGAGGAGTGCTCATTGCTTCTCTCACCCATTTCTATGGTTTGAGGTTCTGGTGAGGACTATTTCAGATCCAAACAGTAGGTGCCAAAACCTGCTTGGGATCCTCTATGAATCCTCCTGGTTGGGGCTCCATCCTGCTGCTAAGGCACAAGCTTTATGTTACAAATCAGCACTGCTGCTAGGTAGGGAAACCTACTGTTGGTAGTCTTGGGGTTGATGATGGGGTTTGAAGGCTGGGAACTTTTGAGGGGATTCTTTAGGTCTTGAGAAGTCCTCTAAGTCAATGCTGATGCTGACCTGCCACGTTGATAGTTGCTATTTCTCCTTTCCAGTCTAGGTTACCTGCCAATGAGCTGCTCTTTCCATGATTCCCACCCAGTCTTCAAAGACCCAGAATACCTGCCAAGATGAGGTGGCATTTCCAGCCCTGTGTATGGTCTGTCTGGGGACAGCAGCTTCCCCCGGCCTCAGCCTGATCCCCTCTCCCCATCCAGCCCCGTCAGGGGTCTCAGGGCGAGAGGTCTCCTTGAGGGAGTGAAAAAAACAGACTCCCCTGTGCTCCCTGTCTGGGCAGGGCTCTGGCAAAGGAGAGAGGAGGAGGAGGCAGGCATGATTAAGGCTCTTGTTTAAGAGCTCAGCCTCCCTGTGGCTGGGTGACTGGGGGTGTGCCCGAGGGGATGAAGGGAAGGGACTTTGCTCCTGCCTGTCCCGGCCATGGATGAGGGGGCAGGCATGTGGTGGGATGATTGAAGGTGGGCAGATGTGGCATGAGTCCCCAAAACCAGTCTGTGGCTGCTGTAAATGATATAACATACCGGGCAAAGGGGACAGCAGGCCTTGGAGATGGGGTTTTACTGTATCTGGTAGAGAGGATGCTGGGACTGAGCCTGCAGGCAAAGCCTGAGGTCACAGCAGCATCCCAGCCATGGACACCAGCTGTGTTCTCCAGCAGAGCAAGGGCAGCCCTGGCTGGAGCCCCACAGCCTTTAGGAGCCATGTCCAGGGTTTCCATGAGTGCAGGTGGGCACCCAAGGCTGCCCAGGACACAGGAGGCAAGAAGAGACCTCAATGAAAGGCACTTTTCTGGAACTGGGTTGAGAGTTTGCACGGATCTGGCTTCCCGTGTCTGTCTCCCTCAGCAATCTGTGTCCCTCAGGAGCCACCAAGCAGTGCCCTCTGCAGGGAATGGGGCTAAACGGAGACTGCTGGGAGATAAAAAGGTCCCCTAAGTGTGTGACCCAGAGCAGCTCCTTAAGGGTCTCACACCCCATGGGTGATGAAGGAGCCCATGAGTGGGACACCAGGCAATGCTGGGCCATCCTGTTGTCTCCTTATTCCCACACATCAACCTCCATGGTCACTGCTTTTGGCTTGGTGCATCATGAGCTGTGTCATATGGCAGCCTGGGAGACTGCTTAAAAATAATGGCTGTGGCAAGGAGTGTTGTTCAGGGGGACACTGAAGCAGAGGGCTGGGCCATGACTTGCCCTAAAGGTCTCAGCCATTCTGCCAGGCCTCCTGCTCAGTTCCTCCTGTAAGAGAAACCCAGGAGATCCCATCTTCCCAGCGTGTCCAGTGCTTCCAGCCCCACAGACTCTGGGAGCAATGTTCTGCTAGATGGTTCACCTGGATGTCCCTTGGTGTTCGGAAGCCCAGTCAGGGAACCCAGCTGCAGTGCTGGGGCTGTCCCCCCTCCCCTCCCAGCCAGGCTCTGGCAGGCGCTGGCGCTCGCCCTCCCACGCAGCGGGATGATGCACAGGGAGAGGAGCCGATGCCATCAGCATTAGTCACCATTCCTGTAGGAGGAAGGTTGTGAGCAGAGGAGGAGGAGAAGAGCCATGTTGTAGAGAGCAAGGCCACAGCCCCAGGGACAGCCACCGGTGGGGTTGTGGTGCCACCACTGACCATCCTGCTCCTCGCGACTGGGGCTGGGGGGGACAAATACACATGGCTGGATGGCTGGGGTGGGGTCAGGCTGCCCCCTGGGCTGGGGGCTGGGAGCAGGCTGCTGGGGGGCATGGCTAGGAGGAGAAGAGCCATGTTGTAGAGAGCAAGGCCACAGCCCCAGGGACAGCCACCGGTGGGGTTGTGGTGCCACCACTGACCATCCTGCTCCTCGCGACTGGGGCTGGGGGGGACAAATACACATGGCTGGATGGCTGGGGTGGGGTCAGGCTGCCCCCTGGGCTGGGGGCTGGGAGCAGGCTGCTGGGGGGCATGGCTGGTGTGACTCCTGCAGAGGAGAAAAACCTCCCTGGGAGCATTGAAGTGCCCCTGGAAGGAAGAGGAGGAGCTGCTGATGTGGGGATGTAGGATGAGAGAGGGCAGAGGCACAGCAGCGTTTCCCTGTGGTAGAGCTGACACATTTCCAAGTGTCTCTTTTTGAGGAGAAGGAGCTGGGTGTGAAGGAGCATGAGGGCAGGTGGATAAAGCTAGAGGAAATGGACTGGAGAGGGGAGAGCAAAGAACCCCGGGATGGTTTGACTTAACAATGTGACCAAGAAACCAGGGCAGGGGCAGAGAAAGGCAGTCATGGGGGGAAAGGAGGAGGGCTGAGAGCATTTGAGGGGGCTCAAAGGGGAGGGGGAGCAAAGGAGAAGGGTTGGGCAAAGGTTTGAGTAGGTCAAAGGCCCTCTTGGGTTTGGGTGTGTAATCCAGCCTTTTACATCCTCTTTGCATTCATACACATACTCCAGCCAGTGTCCCCTGTCTCAGCCCCACAGATGTTCTGCTGTGAGCTGGCATCCTCATCTTTTCAGCCCCAGTTGGGCTTGGAGAAGAGTAGTCTTGCTCAAGTGGGATCTTCTGCTAGGAAGTGAGCTGTGAGTGTACAACCCAGGAACACACCATGTCTGGGGCAGGTTTTGGGACCTTCTGAGCATCTCTTCCCCGTGAGCTGCTGCTTCACAGCTGCCCATGTGCCACATGTCTGGACCTCCTCTGGGAACTTGTCTCCATGTCTGTGGGTCTGTGTCTGAGCCTCTTATCACCTTGCCCAATATTCATGGGAATTCTGCCCATGCCAACATGTACTTTACCTTGTACATGCACTGCATCCAGATTCCTTCTCTGTTTACAGCTGAGTGCTTCTCTTTCATCCTACACATCACCAGGTTGCTGGGATTGCTTTTCCCACAGTGGGCTGGATCATGAAGGGATTAAAAAGGTCATCTCGAGCAAGGGAAAACAACTGTGTTCTGAGCATTAACAGTTGCACTAAGCTCCAGCTCCCCTTTATTTCCCACTGAGGCTGAGTTGCCAAACTTTAGCTGGTCTCTTCCTTTCTGTGCACCTCTGATTTGCCAGCAGAAGACAAATGGGCAGGCCTTTTGAAAGCTGGTGCTCACCTACGTTTATCTGTGGACCCTGGAGCATCAATGCTTCGATAGAAAACTAATGGATCACACCATCACTTCTGCATTAACTTCTTTGAAATGCAAAGCACTCCCTTGATATTTCAGCATTTTCCACCTAGTCCAAAGCAAAACCCAACAGGCAGAGGAGAGATAAGAGGGAAGCTAAGCAAGGTAATGTTTCCACCTTGTGTCTGTTAAAACGATTGCATCAACCTTAATTACAATGGGACTTTCTGCCCTTTAAAGCAGTTTGATGCTTGTCATATTCTCAGCTTTCCTGCCTCTGGCTTTTGCTGCCTCTGAAATGTTTTTTTCCTGCATTCAAAACAGTTTGTAATTAACAGTCTCATTGTTTTCCTCTGAACATCAGTGGAGATACAGAAAACAGAGACACTGGGAGCTAAGATGCTGATGTGACTGAGTATTATTTTGTTTCCACAAAATAATTTTTTCCATTTTACATCAAATTCTGTGCTGATGAAAGTGCTGCTGATGTAGTGGAGAGACTTTGCTCACCAGTTGGTCGTGAAGTTTGGGAAGCTGACACAGACACCTGAAAAAATTCTGTCCTGGAGCAATGGGGAAGAAGGAAATTTTGGCTCAGCTGCCCTGTTACCTTTGGCTCATGTTCTTGACCCCAGTGGATGTTCATGCAGAAACCACAAAATAGCCATTGATGGGAAACCAGCCAAAAAGAAGTAAAACCAGGAGTGTCTCAGCTCTGCCACGTGTTCCTGAGCTACTTGGCGAGTCAGACCAGAGGGTGCTTAACTTGAAACCTCGGCTGTATAAACAAGAACCAGATTACAAACTTCTTCAGTTCTGGTGCAAAGCTTGGATGGGAGAATTGTTCCCTCCATCTGTTCTTCTCATAGACAATCTGCCTTTGAAAGCCATCGCTGCATAAATCTGGAGGAAGCGTAAATGTAGGAGCACCTGAATATTGTTTAACAGATGGGGACAGACATTTTTCAAGCAGAGATTTCCCTTACATTGCCCCATTTATTTCAGAGAATGCTTTTGAGGGCCATCTTTGCAATGCTGTGGCTGCCAGAGAACAAGTTGGCATCTCAATCTGAGGTTTTGGACCAGTCAGACTGATTTTCAGTAGCAAACTTTACTGCCTGGACACTGTGATGTTTTGGGTTTGCTTTCACCTCTCTTAGTGCTGATTCCCTTCTGACCAAACTCTCATTTCTGATCCAAGCCTTTCCAGTGCACTGTTAGCTGTGAGCTCCTGATGTCACTTGCTCCCACCCTGGAAACAAAGTGGCTTGAGGAGTTAATCCCTGCACCTCACTTGAAACTCATCCTGGCATAAACAAACAAACACGCAGCGAAGAACACAAAGTCATATTTTGAGCCTCCCCCCACATGTCCTCTTCCTCCTTGCCCAACAGGTATTCTGGCATCTGCCCTCCTGTTGCCAGCACCCTCTCTTGATCTTCTGCCTTTCATCCTACAGGATCTGTAATGCACGTAGCACAGTGGCTTTCAGCTCTGTCAACTCAAGGACCACTACAAATTTTCCGACAGTAACACAGCCGTGGCCTGTTGAATGGCAGAAAGGAAATTGCTTTTCTTTGCAACCTTTTCACAACTCCCTGCAAGTCATCACTGGACCCTCAGGCCTCAAGGACTGAAGATTGAAGCCACCGACTTACTGAGCTGTGTATGGAGATGACTTCAGGTAATGTTTCTGGGTGGGAATGAGTTAGTAATCAAGTGTAGAAAGTGGCAGCGTTTTGTGTGGATACATGAGGGAATAAGAAGCTGCTGAGACTGCAGCGGGAGTTCGGATATTCCTGGTGGAGACAGGGAGTTCTTCCCTGCCACAGTGTCCCTCTTCATGGTGAGCAGAGCCTTGGCTGTGGAGTCACGAAGATCTGCTCAAGATGATGAGCCAGGCTCCTTTGCCCCTTCTGCAGCACAGAGGCACAGCAGCTGCTGTGCCTCTGACCCCAGATATTCAGAGCTTGTCAGTCTGGTCTCAAAATTCAAACAAAGATATTAAATGCTATTTTCTTTCCACTTGCCTTCTGGCTCTGGAACCAGTAGGTTGCACTCAGATGACACTCACAGCTTTTACTTATTTTTCCCTGAGCCACAAGACTGAGAACTTCTCCACTTTTTTTTTTTTTTCTTTTTTTTCCTCTCAATATAAACAGAAAGCTGAGATTCTTGCTGAATCACTTGTTTCCAGGAACTGGGACTTTAAGGAAGTGTGCAGTTTATGCATGAGACTTGGCAGCACCACCAGGAGATGAAACCAAGAGATGATGTCATGCAGCCATGCTGAGAAGGACAACATGAAGCTTGTGTTTGGGGGGGTACACACCCTGCTCAAAGGGCAGGACTCTGTGACAGTGTCCTGTGACTGATAAATGTCATGGGATGTTGTAATGTCTTCTGGGAGAGGTGGGCAAAGCTGAGAGGCACTGGACCAGCAGCATGGGGAGGTAGGGGCAGAAGCTGCCTGGTGCAGGAGGGAAAAGAGGAGAAGATGGGGGAAGGAGGGATAAAGCTTGGAAGTCAGAGAAGCACGTGTGGAACAGTTCAACCTGAGCAGTTTCGTGCTGTCTCACTGACCCTCAACCATGCCCACCCACAACCCACTCAGGATAATGCAGTGGGAAGCACAAGGCAGGTCCCTAGGTTGGTTATGTGCTGCAGCAGGCAATGGGCAGAGCCCTGGCATGACCTCTTCTCCCTGGGCTACAAGATCTCAAAACCCAGCTACCACGAGTCTCAGCCTGAGAAGAAGGGGAAAAAAAAGAAGTGAAAACATAGGTGCAGAGGATAGACCCCAAATTCTCAGTTTTCAACTTGCTTCACATTCCCCCTGCTCCTTTCTTCAGCCATCATGTTCTTTCTAGGAGAAACTGGCTGTTGGAAAACAGCAAGAGAAGACGACAAACACTGCTGTGGAATTATTTAACGAGCCAGAATGAATTGCATTTGAAATCATTTAAATGGGATCTGGGAGTATTTAACTGCAGCACAGGAACTTAACAAGAGTGGGAAAGGATTTCGCGCTAATTGCTGGCAATGATAGACCTACGGAGAGAGAACATGCAGCAATTAGTAAGCAAGGCTGTAATTTAAACCTAAGGTCCTTGCTTGCCCTGGAATATGGCATGGATTATATGATGGAAGGAAGACCAGGCTCTGATCCACAGGTGACCAGAGAAAGGAGCAGATGAAGTTCTCATGGATTCATTAACCAATTTTTTTCAAACAGTGGGATGCAGGGGATGGGTTTGGTCCTTTGCATCACCCCAGGTTTGACTTCTGGCTGCCTGTTCCCCAGCCTGGCTTGACTCAGATTAGCAAAAATGAAGTTAAATACAACTCCTGTCCCACCCCACACCAGGCTGTTTTACCCCCTTTTTGCCCACAAGACATGGCAGGGATTGGTCCTTCAGCTGGTCTCTGCTCCGTGCCTGGGTGGTGAGATTACAGCTCCTGGGGTGGAGGACCTGGGGACCAATCTGATAATTTCATACTGAGAGCTCAGATGCTAGATTTTGGGAATCAACAGGACCAGACCACAGAGCTGGGGATTGCCTTGTTTGTACCCTGCACAAGGGCAGAGCCCAGGATGAGGATCCTTGTGCTGAGGCCATACAGCAATGGTGGGGTGAGATGGGAGTAACGGAGGTGAGATGAAATGGGACACTTTTGTAGGTCCAGTGACAAGCAGTAAGGAGCCTGCACCTGCCAGTGGTCTGGCACAGAAACACCCCAGATGTCCCTCAGTCTGGGAAGGGGCACCTGCCTTTCCTATACAAATGCCCACATAGGCCAGACCTGATGGTCCTTCTCTTTTGAGCCTGCAAAGCTGGACTACAAAGGCTGCCCAGCAGCACATCTCAAGCCCCAGCCCAAGCAGAGATGAGCTGCTATAGCTCTAGATGGGCCAGCCCCTGCAAGCAGCAGCCCTGGGAGGGTGTCTTGACTGTAGGGGAAAGCAGAAAGCCACCAGGTCTGGGCTGTGCCTCTGCCACCCGGCAGCTGCTGGCAGCCTCCGCCAGGCTCTGCTCATTGTTTCCTGCCCCCTGTCTCCTTTCTCTCCCTGTGCTGCCTCTGTCTTTGGTTTTTTTGTCTTTCAATCAGTTTTCATCTCAGTAATTCCCATTCAACGGCTAGTCCCTGATCTTTCTAATTGAGATCAGAGATTCATATAATGGGGAGGGGGGAGGGAGACTATTTTTAATTTGCTATGTTCCCATTAATAACAAATTCTAATTAAAAAACCTCCATCTTCTATCCTCCCAAGTTCAGAGGAAAACTCTCCGCGACTTCTGTTGCAATCTTCTCCTGATAAATTGGTACCACAGCCTCCTAGAACAGCTGGTCCTCTTTAGCAGGCATAGTAATTAATGGGAATAATAAATGCATTCAAAGCAGGTTCGTAACCCTCCTTTCTGTGCACTCAGACATCTCTTTGCATTGCAAGAGACACACATCAACATTTCCACTTACAAAACAGGCCCAAAAGAGCTGCTTACGTCTAACGAGCTCAGGGTTTCATTAGCACTCTCTGTCTCGTAATAAACCTTGTGATACAAAGGGTCCCTGGGGATGGGGAGGTTCCTTCATGACTGGGAATGAGGCGTTTGCACAGAGCAGGAGCTGCACCTTGAAGCATCTCTGTGGCTGTTGAGGACTTTGTGCCAGTTCTGGGTTTCATGTCACAGGTCCCCAGCCTCCATGGGGAGGAAACCATGTTCTGCCCATCACCTGGAGCCAGCCCAGTGGGAAAGAAGGGTTTCCCATTTTATGGGGCATAGACCCACACAGAGGGTTTTTCCTCTGTCCAGCTCCTGTTCTTCTCTGCTGTGTCCATCTTTCTGCCTAGCATACATTAGGGTAGACAGATATTACTGCCTTGGGAGAGGCAAAGCAAAGGCTAAAGTCACACCATGAGTTGGGGCTGTGGCCCAGGTGTCCTGATTCCCCTTCCTGGGCACACAAGACCAGCGATACAGGGACAACCCTGCCCAGAGAATGAGACAGTAGGGGCCACATCTAGCCTGGGTCAGCAGACACGGTGAAGCAGAAGTGTAAGGTCCAACAGGCTGCACTCCCTGTCCTCCCTTTGGCTTGGTCTCCTTTTACACCAGCTGCTGACTTGGACTTCCTTGGATGTGCAGATCAGCTCTGTAGGGGATGGACTACCCTTTGCTGTCCCTCTCGCTTTTGTTCACCACTACTGAGTTAATGGACTAACCTCAGGAGTGGCCAAACCAGGAGCCATCAATGCAGATATCCCCAAGCATGAGCAATCTGTCCTGAGTAGTGATTTCAATTAAAGGGTCATTAGTGTGAAATCTTATCCAGCCCAGCTCCCATTTGCCAGCAGGAGGTTCCTTTCCTCCCCATCCCAAGCCCTGCTCTGTGGTTAGAGCACACTGCTCCTGCTGGAGCCCTCCAGTTTTGCTAAAACACAGCAGCTGCTGCTAATAAACAAACATATTGATCATAGAGATATGGGCTGTCAGGGACTTAATTCATGAATGAAATGTTCTTAAGAGCGCCCGGTAGGCAAAGGCTCAGCTTAAAGAGCTCATAGGCAAGATGGTGCTTGGAGGTGGGAACGGGGAAGCTCTGCAGCTGCTCAGCATGGAGATATCACAGTCTAGGGCTGGTGTAAGGATCTGGGGATGAAATTAATTCATGGCACAGAAACAAGAACTAATTTCCCCTTTATCATTGTAGGCCACTGCTAACAGGGGTGTGGTGCAATGAAGGGCTCTGTGCTTTCCTCTGGCTGTGGCATTTAGCAAGAGGCTCCCAGTTCTCCTCCATCAAGTGGGGAGCATCTGGGCAACCCAAAAATTCAGAGTTAATTTAAGGAGAAAACTAAAAAATGCCCCCACAAAAACCACTCCAGGGCTCTGAGGCTTGCAGGAGCAGGACTGTGCCTGCCTGCTGAAGTTTGTGATGCCCATTGCAGGGACAGGATGAGCTGGTGTAGCATCACTCAGAAGCTACATCAGTGCCAATGAGGGGAGAGTATCACAGCTCCAGGTTTCCAACATTTCTATTCTCCTGACAGCAAGCAGGTTTTCCTGATTTGAGGTCAAAGCTTCCCTCTACAGACAGATAGTAAAACTCTCCCTGTGTGTCAGACCAAGGCCACTTGTACTGCTGCCATACTAATGTTTGCCATTGTTTCTAAATCCCTGTCATGGTGTCGAGTCATATCTAAACAAAGTACAATCAGCTCACAAATGCATCCTGCACAGTCAGGGACAGTAATTACAACAGAAGTATATTTTAATATAGCTTTTATAGGTGCAATAAATCATACCATGATACGCAAGGATATGGGTTGATCTGTAACAGGTTTCCATACTTTTGGTATTGGCCACGCTGAAAGCAGTTGTTAAAATAGGTCTTAGTATTTATGGGCCTGGGATGTGGAAGCCTTGCTGAGAGCTTGATAAATGAACTTTCAAGGACAGGAATAGTTGTCAGTCTGAAATATTTATCAGGCTGAAATCTCCCTGCGATTCATGCTATGGTTTTGATACCTCCATTTTTTCTCCCTGTCTTTTCAGTTTGAAGCTGAGGTTCCCTGGGGCAGAAGGAGGGTCTCTGGGTCTCTGCTTTGGGGCTGCAGTGGCAGGACTATGTCTCTGCCTCCTCTCCCCCTGCCCTGTCTCATCTAGCAAGGCTGGGATGGAGGGGGTTGGGGGGCTCCGGCAGAATTGTCTCCTTACAGCTTGAGGAGCAGAAGTCCTTGTGGAGGCTGAGCAGCCTGGGGAGGGCAGAGAAAAGAGAGCTGCCTGCTGCTTCACTTGCAGGGCTGCTGGGATGGAAAAAGCACCCCAGGCTTTGTGCCTTTGTGCAAAACACATCTGCAGGGAAGCCTGTGGATTCTTCTTCTAAAATCAATGTTTGCTCTCCTTGCAGAGGGAAGGAATGATGGTGTGTGTGTTTATGGGCACTGAGGGGCTGCAGCAGCCCTGTGGCAGGAGCCTGCAGGGGAGGCAAGGGCCATGGGGACAGCATTTGACCTCTGTGCACTGCCTGGGAGGCAGCAAACCCTGCTCAAGACATGTCATCTCATTTCTCCCTGAACAACAGCACTGCCCCGTTTGCTGCCTGATCTGCAGCTCCTCCTCAGTTCCTGGCATCAGCAGGATGTCTGGGACAACCAGCCCTCTCCTCTGAGGAAGGCAGCCTGGACACTTGGCTCCTCATTGCTGTGGGAGAGGAGGAGCTGTATGGTTTCACACCAGCACAGATGAACTTTTCTCTTTGGAAAATGCAAACCCAAACCCAGTGGAATGTGTTTCATTTCTGGCCCATCTTTCCGTGCTGCTTTTATGAGTCTATTGTGTTTTGTGACTAAAGTGTGGTTTGAAGACCACGAATAGTGTATGAGGCCACAGCAGAACCCTGTCCCACTGCAGCCTTGTTAGCAGGTCCATGCGTGAGGACAAGAGGGTCTGCTGAGCAAGAGAAGTGCTGGGTTTCATAGGGATCAGCTGCTTGAGAAAAGGCTGAGGGCCATTAACTTCAAGTGGTTTTTCAGGGATGGATCTCACCAGCTGGGGGTTTCTAGACTCCTCAGGTCTCTTAGACACCCAGAGCCTGCAAGTTAATAATTGTCTAGATGTTCCTGCCTGAGAGAGGGAATGAAAACTCCCAATGATTCACCTGAAGCAAATGCCATCAAAACACACGTGCTTGAGGTTTCCTGAAGCTACCACTGAAAGGTCAGGTCTCTCAGTGAGACAAAAAGCTCTGTTCTCCCTTCTAGCTGTTCCATCAATACTTGTTTTTCCTCTCCATTTACTTTTACCTTCCTGTTCAGAAAAACATACATAAAGAAGGGAAAAGTGTGCTGCTTCCCATGACAGCAACTAAGCAGCTTCTACTGCCAGAGCAGTGGAGACTCTGGGTGCAGCAGTGGAGACCAGGAGCCCCCAGCAATGACCAGCATAGTGCAAAGATGGGTGTGAAGCTGAGGTGCAGAGGGGACACCTGATCTTGTCCAGCCAGAAGTGAGTCCTGCTCCTTGTTCTCCAAGTGCTCCCTTCAGCCTGGCTGGCTCCAGGGTCTGTTCTAACTCCTTGGGCAGGAAGAAGGACAGATGCTGTGCACAGGGAGAAGGGAAGATGGGCACAATGGGGAGTCTCTCTGCATTTTGCCATCTGTGGTTGTGTGGCAGCCATTGCTTTAAATCTCACAGAGAGGCAGCAGGTGGGAAAAAGGATCCAGTTTCACTCTTGCCGTGATTTCTCCAACAATAGTGACCACTGATGTGGCCTCTACCACCTCCTTGGAAGAAGCCTTTGAGGGAATGCTTGTAGCCTCTCTGAGAGGAAAGCAAATGTCTCTCCAGTCCTTTGGATGTCTTCCATGGAGGTCACATTTCTGGGTTGGATGGCACCCTGTTCCAGCAGCCAAGCCCTGGGGTTTGGGCATGGATAGCCATTGCTTTTCAAGTGGGAGAAGGAGCTTTGAGTAGGGGACTGGAGGCCTCTCCCTTGTTCATCTAGTTAATGGCCCTCTGCTGAGTTAATCATGTAACCCCGTAGGGGAATAATATTCTTTAACCCACTGCTGGGCCCTGTGGTGGTGATTACTCCAGCTGCAGCCCACCTCTCTTCCACTTCCTGCTCCTGACCCGCCCTTCTCTCCCATCTCTGTCGTGTTTCTCTCTCTCTCTTGGTCATTATGGCCTTCGTCCAACAAAGCACTTAACCAGGTGTTTCACCAAACAAGTAACCTGGCCCTCTCCATGCAGCAGATCCGGAAGCCCAATGCAGGAGGCATCTGGCCACCTCTGCCCTCGGGACACCTGGGGTTTTCACAGTGTGGAGAAGCACTTGGGTTGGGGTTAGAGGAACTCAGAAAACCCTCGGATGGCCCTCCTGACCTGCTGGCTATGATCTGCAGTCCTGACATCTGCTCGTGTGTAACAAAGGAAATAAATCACCAAGGATTTCCTCCCTGGGCTTGGGGAGCAGGAGCAGTGTCATCGCTGGGACCAGGCTGGGCCATCCAAGCATAGAAAGGCTGAGCTTTTTGAAGCTCTGTATGGTAGGAAGAGGTGGGTGTGATGGGTGTTGCCCAGCTGTGGAGAGAAGCTTGAGAGCCCTGGGAGGGAGTCCAGAAAATGGTCCCGACAGCATCTTACCCACTTGGTTATTTTTTGTACTTTCTGCAGGTGCGGTTGTTATTTTGCATGGACCTTTTCACCTGTCACCCTGAAGGCACAGCTCCTGCTTAATATCCAAGTCAAGTGTCCAAACCCCTCCTATTGGAAAAGGTAGGACATTATTTTTGCTGTCACAGCAAAGAAGAGTGTCTCAGGATGGCTAAGGAGTCTGCCAAAGAGATAAAAATGCTTCCTGTGTGACCAGGACCAGACCCTCTGCTTTTCACCTCAAAAGAGTGAGACTGAAGGTTAGCTTCTTGTGCTGATGCAACATCTCTGCTGCTCAGCTCCGTAACAAACCACAGATAAGACAGTGGGGCTTACATTTCAGGACTTAAATATTCAATTAATCAATGGAATATTCCATTAGTGTAATAATCACTTGGCATTGCCTGATCTATAGGTACATCTCAGCTGGGCCTCGCAAATTGATTTCTGATGAAGTTCTAATTGACTGCACAGGCAGAAGAGGACCTGTCTGAGCATGTTGAAGCAGGGCTGGTGAAGGCTTTGGCAGCATCACCTCCCCCCAAGGAAGGGGAAGGAGGAGGGGGAGATGTGATTTATACCCCATTTATCACGACAGCCTCTACCCTATCCTGTTTTATTGGTCCCGAGTGAGGCATGAGAGCTTACAGCTTTAATGCAAAAATTTGCAGGCAGCTGGAGACCCCCGTAAGCTGCTGACAGCTGCTTGTCACTTCTGCAGTGGGTGCCAGGGGTGCCTTAAATCCTGAATGTCCTAATGTGGGATGTGGCCGTGGCACGAGCCTTGTGGGGAGGGCTCAGGTTTCCTCCTCTGTGTGTGTATTTGCCAGCTGGGCTCTGCCACCTCTCTCCTAGAGCCAGGTCAGCAAAGCCCCAGGGGTTTCTGCCCTGTGGACGTGGCTCAGGGGTCATGGGGATGGATGTGTGTGGAGGGAGGCAGTGGGTGACCTGTGTGTGTCCTTCTCGCTTGGCCACCCTACTGCCCTGTGTCCTGACTGCTGTCCTTCCCGAGCCTGCTGGTGGGCTCTGAAGGAGGAGGGCACTGCAGGGGCTGTATCTGTTGGGCTGGGTTTTGTTATGCAAGGTCAGGGGCATCTTAGACTGCTGTGCCAAAGGCCTCCAAAGGATCAACCGTGGTTCTGCCATAAGGACTGAGGCAAAACCTGCCCACGTTGGCAGCCTGGCTGTGAACTTACCTTGACGGGGTGGTTGGAGCAGGAGAGCTTATGGGCATGGCAAACCCTAGGAGAAGTGTGTGATGCATCTGCAAGTGCCAACACACAGAGATCCCCATCTCCTGGTGGGAACGGGTTGCCTGTGTGGTGGCCTGTGTTGCACCCGGGGATGATTTTTCACCCCCAGGCCACTCCTGGCGGCTGCAGCCACACCCAGAGATGTGCAGAGAGGGCACATCAGGCTCATGAATGTCCCAGCATGAGCTCCCGTCGTGGTGAGGAGCAGCACACTGAGGGCTTAGGGTTCAATCCCAGCCCTTCTGACAGCACTCCCTTTGCTGCCCAGACCCTCATCTGGGACCTGCTGGCTCCTTCTGCCCTCTCTAGAAGGAGCTGCTGAAAGGAAAGCATCGGTGGTAGGATGGGGAAGCGATGCTGGTTCCCCAGGCGTGGGATGACTCTGTTCCTCTCCTCCTGCCTGTGTGAGGACTCAGGCAGCTGAGCCAGGCAGGGGAAAGGTGACTGATAGTGACTTCAGAAAAACTGAAAACAACAACATCAACAATTCCAATCAAACGTGTGTGGCTGGCTGCAGAATTTTAAGAGAAATAGCTGCATTTTTCACACATGCAGAACTGATTGTAACTTCCTCTCCATCCTCTACCTGCATTAACTGAAGAGACAGCCAGGTTCTTAAAGGTTACTTTGGAGGCAATGACTGTTCTGTTAAGGGCTACTCATCTCTAACAGAGATAGGTTTTCTTTTATTGAACATCAGACAGAGTGGCTGAAACCTGATAAAAGAATCCGGAGTGGTAGCTTTTTTTTTTTTCTTTTTTTACCCCCCTTTTCCAGTGAGAGAGAATAAGCAGCAAAATAAAAAAGGCAATTCCTTCACTGTATGCATTGCTGTAAGCAATGGCTTTGTGTGGCAGGGAATGAAGCTCAGGTGAATGCCCAATTAGAAGGATTTTGTGGAAACACCTTGGAATCAGCGTGTCTGAACCTCTCTCCCCACCACCACCACCATTTCCATCAACATTATTTCTAGCCTCTCCTACTTTCGGTACAGGAAGGAGATTTAAGTGGTTGAAACCCCATGTGTGGAGTTTATGTGACAAAATTCTCCCCAGGACCATTAGCAGCATGGTCTGGGGGGGTTGGCCTTCCTCCTCCAAACACTCTGATTCACCTTGTGTTGTTTCTCCTTCCTCTCAACAAGGAAAGGTGCTCTGGGGTTTATGCAGCTCTGCCCAGGATGAGTTTTTTACTGCAAAAATGTGTAATAGCAGCCTCTTCTATGTGGGGATGATGATTTTCCCTCATACCAAACCTGGTGTGATGGGCTGGGAATTAAAGCCTTTCCATGGTTGTAACTTCTGGTTGTTTCAGAGCAATTTTAACTGATGAGGTCTGACTGATTTCTAGTTTGTTTGTTTTTGCTATGTTTTCAATGAGTGTTTTTAATTACTTGGTCAACAGAGCCAGAAATATAACCCAAGTTGGAGATTCATCCGAGAGGAGCAAGGCTGTGGAGAGAGGAGAGCTTAGGGAGATGAAACCCATGATTCTGACGTGGGGGAACCTTTCCAGCAGCTTCCTTGCAGGAGACTCCTTCCTCACCCAGCTTGGGCACCTGGCAGAGATCCCCTCCCAGTGGTCCACGGGCCTCCCCTTGGGAGATTCTAGGTCTTCCATCCTCGTGGAGAAAACTCCCTCTGGGGCTGTCTCCACACTTCCCTCCCCTCTGCCTGATCCTAAACACAGGACATTATTTGGTGGCCACCCAGCTTGTTCATGGGCTCGTTAGGCTCACAAGGTACGTTTGGGCTGTCTCTTTGGGGATGTACTTTGGCTGCCCTCACGAGGAGAATTGTTGTCTGTACGTGGAGCAAATGACAGGCACAGTTTGGCCATGGCCAAGGCAGGACCCTCGAGAGCTGAGCACCCTCAGGTGACCCTGGCACCTACAGTGTCTAAGGAATTGTGTCCTCTCAAACCCTCCAGGACAGGATTTGGCCATACCCATGAGCATCTTGTTCTTTATACCCACTGTAGAACAAGAAGACCTTCATCTCCAAGAGCTGTCAGCCCTATTTTTATCAGCAACATGAAATTCAGTTAAAATCTGCATATTTATATTTTTTTTCTCCAGAGTTCCATTCGTTTGTCCCTGCTGCACAACATATGGGGCAACCATGCTTTGTGTGCTGAGAAATCATGTCCAGTCCTCCATGTGTCACAGACTCCCACACAAATATGGAGGCTATTAAGCAGGAGTTATTAAGTGTCATTATTAATACACTGGAATGTGATGGGAAGGGATTTATTTTTATGCCAGGGCCTTGTCTGCACGCTCCCATCATGACAGGGTGAAGGGCCAAGGGACATTGCTCACAGCTGAGCTGTGGGCCAAGATGCTGAGCCCCATGGGGCTGTGGCTAGTGTGGTGCCAGGCCACTTGAGTGCTGGGGCCATGGTAAGAGCTGGGTGAAGCCAACTTGGCTTTTTCCAGGATACCTGGTTGTTGTGGGAAGATCTGGGAGCAGAAATGTCACTGGGAAGGCAAGGGTTGGTGCTGAGATTTCCACCTCCTCCACCAAAGAAAAAAAGAAAGAAAAGCTGCTTCAGATAAACCTCTGAACATCTGATTCAGAGAGAAATGAGCAATGGAAACAACTGTTTTATGTAAGCACTGTAGATCATTTAATCCTTCCACTGGGCAGGATTGTCCCTTCCCTGTCGTCTCTTGCACATGCTGCTGCCCTGGCTGAGTTTGGCCAGACTGCTTCCCATTCTCCAGTGCCAGAAGGACTCTGTCCCCAGCTCCTGCCCCTTGCCCTGCCTCTTGCTGGGTGTCCCCCAGCCCTGTCTCACTGAGATGCTCTTCCTGTCAGGTCCCAATCCACCTTTGGCCATGGCTGGGGACCAGATCTGGAGACGACATTTCTCGTCAGTGTGATTTTTGGCTTTCCTGCCCCTGTGGGTTGCTGGTTTGCTCCTCCAGCCTGGCTGTAGGGCAGGAATAGGGATGAACTCAGACCCTACCCCTGCTGTCATCTGCTGGTGTCCCTCTACATCCGTGCAGGGCATTTCTTTCCCTCCCTCCTTCCCTGGGTCTGAGTTTAAGCCTTTATGAGAAAAATATTCTTCCTCTCCATGGTCTTCACTGTTTTCTGTGCAATGAAATACATTTGCTCTCCTAGATGGAGTTACAGGCAGTTTATTAGCCTAGCTAATTAACCCATAATCAGCATTTCGTTCTCCTCTAATCACAGGCTGCTCACACCCTCAGTTCACAGGGTGCAGCCTTGCTATAGCACGTGTATTTATAAAGGGGGAAAAAAACCCCAAGTGTGCAACCTACCATGAACTCTGTTTGCAGGGATAATGCCAGCTCGTTCAGGCACTCAGTGTGACCCCCCCAGGGCTGGGACACAGGGGAGTCAAGACCAAGTGGTGACAGTGAGCTCTGAAGTCTGTCACCTTCTGAGCACAGGTCTGGTGGCAGCAGAGGCCACTAATAGCTGACTGACACTGCTGGCCAGTGGTGGTTTAGGAAGCAGGGAGGCTGGAGGAGAAGCAGACCCAGCAAGTTTTGAAATCTGCATCTTGGCCTAAGCAGAACTATTGCCCAGGGAGTCGTCTTTCCTAAGGTTTCCAATTGAGTTTCCCAGTCCCTCCAGCAGTGATGCTTCCACGAACCCCTATCACATCTGCTGAAAACAAAATATTTTGGAGAAAACACCTGTGCTTTTTCATGTATTGATTTTCCCCCTGTTTCTACACCAGCCACCACCTTCCCAGCACCTGCCTCTTGCCCTTCCAGATATTCGTGGGTGGATACTCCGTTCTCCACTCCAGCCAAGCAAAATGGATTCAGCTTTCTTAACATTTCCTTGTAAATCAGATTTCTGATTATTGCCTCTGCCCTCTGAACTCCCTCCAATTTGTCACTCTATTCCTGGTCCTGCGGTGCACCGACCATGAAGAGACAATGTTTGAAAACATTCTCAGTCTGGGCAGAGATCTAAGGAGACAGGGTATAAAAATATCGTTACATGGTGAGCTGAAGGCATCGTGCAGCTCTGTAATCATTTTCAAGATGGTAAAATCATTCTGCAAGGACAGCCTGTCTCCACTCTGATAAAATCAGGGCCAGAAAGGCAGCCCAGCTTGGAGGAACAAATTGCAGGTGTGTTGGGTTTTTTTTTCTTCCTTCTTATTTATTTATTTAGTTATTTTTCCCTCAGGATTTCTTTTCAAACAAGGGAGCTGGCATAAAGTGGGACAGATGCTGAGATGAAACCAAAGTGAAATCAAAGTGGTGGTGCTTGTACCAAGCTGAATGTGGAAAGTTTGTCCCCTGCTTTCCAAAGCCCTTCACCTCCCTTAGCAAGGCTGTCCCTTGCTAACCCTGCATGCCCTGATACACCATGTCCCAGGTGTTCCCAGCCACTCCAGGCTGGGAGAGCTCTCTCTGAGCCTTTTTGGACACACAGCTGAAGCCACTCTCTGCTTTGTCTCCCAGGGCAGCTGGTCTTGGTCCTTCCCATATCCCTCTTATATTGCTGTGGAGCTGCTCTTGTGGTTTTAGTCTGCTCTTGAGTCTCTGGTCTGCTCTCCTGGCCCTGGTCTGCTCTCCCTCTCCATGTCTGTGGGCCCTGCTCTGTGCCAAGTGAGATGAAGAAAATTAATCAACCCACGAAGCTGCTAAAAAAGCCAGGTGAAAAGGCTGTACTTCTACTGGAGTTGGGTCTGTCTTCTTGTTCACCAGTTTGCTCATCCATGGGTCACCTGGGTGTTAAAGGCTCCACAAAACAACCCCCAGTGTCCTCCCACCTTCCAACCTGGTGAGCACCATGGACTTCTGATCTCTTCTTGCCCAGTATCTTCCTTCTCTTTTTCATTGCCATCTCACATGCTGGGGAGAAGTGAATTTAATTGCAGGCTAATGAAATGCATGATGCATTTCTTGAAAAACTACAATCTGAGAGAGTACTTCTGTTTATGGAGCCACTTGACATTGTTTTCTTTGTTTTTTTCCCCTCTCTGTCTTCTCCTTTGTCTGGTAAACATGTATTGCGTAAGTCCTTGGCGTATTCATGGGATGCTTGGAACATTGTCCTCACTTGCCATTGTTTGACTTAATTTATGCTGGGTTAGACCTCAACCTCTGGAAAAGGTCCAGGGTCCTGGTGGCATAAATATTCCTGATTTGTGCCTTCCCACCTTAAAAAAAAAATAATAAAAGGAATTTAGGGAGGCAGAATTCAGGATGTTTTGCCCCCATTTCCTTCTTCTGTCAGAAAAAGCCAGGACAATTTGGGGTGGGTAAGCACAGACCTTTCATCTGTGTGTAGAAAGAAGGAAAATTAAATCTCATGGCCTGTTTGTGAGAGGAAATTGCCCAGAATAGCTCTGACAGAATAAGCTATTCCACAATAGCTCCCCATGCGGACACTCAAGCCACTTTGTTCCAGGCTAATTAGTGTTCTTCCAAGCGGGGTAATTATACTGGATGGGAAATCTCTCTTCTCCTACAAAGAGTGTCTAGATGGAGGTAGCTATTTGGGAATGGCACAGGCAAGCCATCTGAAACCATTACTGCTCCACTGACCAGCATCCCCTTGTTGAGATTCCCCAGGCTTGGAGAAGTCCCACCGTTTGTGGGTGGGATGCTCTGGGGGGTGTTTGGGAGAGGCTGGGGAAGGGAGGTAGCAGGGTGGAGGTATCTGGCTGGTGAGGTTGGCTTGGGTGGGCTTGCCCAGTGCATGTGTATGGGACCCAGAAGACGTGGTGATTCAGAAATTGGAAAAGACTGCAGCAGTCCTCTTCCTTCATGTCCCTTTTGTACTCCACTCTTGTAGGACCATTCTATTCAATGTCTGCTCTAAGGGCTTTTCTCGTTCTTTCAGAGCATCTGACTTTTTTTTTCTAAAAGCTCTTTTGTCTTCTCACCTACTTTGCTACTGACTCACTGCAGTACCTAGATTTAGTCTAAATGTTTCTCAGGAGACTTCTTGATGTCTCATGTGGCTCATTCCCCATAATTGACAGAGAAGTTCTTTTTATGAAAGGTGGGGACTTCTGTGAGGATGGAGCTGCACCCAAAGGGGGAACTATTTAGTCAGGTTTGGTGCCAAAGCATTGGACTGACTTTGAGCTCCTGGAGATGGCTCTGACCTTCTCCATACTGCTTGCACCAGGCTCAGTGAATGTTGACTCAGCTTGTGTTAGGGGACATGAGGTCAACTCTCCTAGTTGCAACCAGTGTGAGGACCTGCATCTCCCACACCATGTCTCGTTGAGCAAGCCTATACTTGCACTTGCCTGGTTGCTCTCTGAGTTACTCCTGGCAAAATATTGGTGCTGAGGAGATAAGAGAAATAACAGAGGAGACCCTAGGGTCCATCTCCATCCAATCCAAGGTCCTGGAGATGTTTTATAACCTGCTTATCTTCAGGACTTGATAGGTATGGCCCAGCCCAAAGTAACTTCTCAGCTGCAGTCTTCTTTTAGAGCTGTTGGGAGCCTCAGACCAACCTCTTGAATTTTGCACATTGTTTTGGAGAAGGAAGGCAAGGTCCTACACTGCTTTTCTGCCACTTATAGCCCTTTAGTGCTTGGTTACTATTTCCCCAAGGCTGAGCCCTAAACATGGGATGATTTGGTATTTGTAAGGGTGGAAAGAGGGGCTGGGAGGACTGGGTGACCCCCACTGGATCCCTTCCTTCTGGAAAATATTCAAACAACTTCATAAACATTTTAGTGTCAGGCAGAGAGATCCCCAGGGCCATAAACCCTGGCATGGTCTATAATTATATGTGATCTGCCCACTCTGGAAAATAGATACTTACATGGTCCACTGGGCCTTGCAGCCCTGTCAAAAAGCAGATCAGCCATTCCCCACTGGGAAAGCTGAGCCCTCCTTCCAAGTAGAGCACTAAAAGAAAATGGATGGGAACTATATCTGCTGGTTTCTCCAATCTAACAAGGTTCCTGCAGACCATGGACCCCAGTCCTGGGTCCCCCCATCTTGTCCCTGCCTCCGTTTAGCCAGAAAAGGAGACAAAATGGGAAAAGCACTGGAGCTTCTGTGCCTGAAGGGAGTAAGAGAGGAGGCTGATATGAATAGGGGCTGATGTGGTTCACCAGTAGCAGAGCTGGTCTTTGTGAAGTAAAATGTCCCTTCCAGGGCCATGTGTCTGTAGGGGCTGGGCAGGACATGTCCCAGAGCTGCATCAAGGAGAGGCAGCAGGTCCCACAGAAAGGAAGCCCAGCTTTTCCACAAGGTACAGATGGAGGCTGGGGAGTGTCTCCTGCTCCAAGCCCAGCCCTCGCCCTGCCACATGGTCCCTGGAGAGGCAGAAGAGATTGTTTGGGGCAGGGGCTGGCAGCAAGGGGGGAGCCTCAGTTTCCCTCCAGGGAGGGGGACGGAAAAAGCAATTACTGTCAGGGAACAGCAGGCTGACACCTCATCAGTGCCTGCAGTGATGGGTATCTCCTTTTCTGAGAGATTAATTATCTCAAAATAACCATAGACCAGGAAGGAACTACGATCTTGTCTCTGCAAAGGAGTCTTCTCCCCTCCTGTGCCTGAGTGGGGACCCCTTGGCAAACAACTGGGGGCACCTTCATGGTACTCCAACTTCCCCAGACAGCAGCCTGCTGCTTTCTGTGGGCACCAAACCCAGCCAGACCCTGAAAGCAGTCCCCAGAGGGACAACATAGGGAACAGCATGGTCAGGGAAAGACGCTGGGGACACAATTAAGACAGAGAAGGGGCAGGAATTCTGTTTACAGGAGCTGGGAAGCATTGCAACCTCTCAAGCTGTACCTTCTTGTGGTTGCATCAGGGTTTATAAACTCCTTCTTGGGGATCCTACCCCTCTGTGGCAGGAGCAGGGCACCCCATAGCTGCTCCTCCATCTCCTGCCAGAGCCTCTCCTAAGCACCAGTTAGCTCCCCAAGAAGCCCACATCTAGCAATTAATCTCTCAGGCATCTCCCATGTCTCTGTGTCTTCCTTCTGAGCTGACCCCTTGCTCCAGCCAAGATTTTCCTCCTCCTGAATTATATTATCTGTTGAATATGGAGAGATGAGGTGTCTGGCCATTCTGCAGATCCACCTGACTCCTGTGGCTTTGTCCAAGCTTCACCCGCTTCAAAGGGCGCAAATGCAAATATTGACAAGTTCAATAAAACAACCCATCTAGCACGTAAATGACTAAACAGGCTGTCTCATGAGGGGGTGCAGGGAAGGTATTTAATGACAAAAATCAGCTTTTTTTTTTTTTTTTTCCATTTTCTATCTGCTGGCCTCCTAAATAATCCTGAAATATGGGTATGCAGAGTTGATGCCCTGCCCCAGCCTTTACCAGCTGAGGATCCCACCACACACAGGGAAGGTTGTTCTCTCCTTAGTGTTGGAAAGCCCAGATTCCCTGTGTTTACTGAGCTTGGAAGTTTCCATGAAGCAGCATCAATGTGGTAACGTCCCAGGTCACCCAACTCCCCCATCCCCAGGCTGTCCTGCCTGCTCCCTGGTACCTGATATCCTAATCCAACCCTTGCTTAACCACATTTGCAAAGATTTCCACTGGTGGAGCAGGATTCTGGCCGTGGTCTCCACCATGGTCCCAGCCTGTGGATGTGCTCCCCTCATCCCGGATCGATCTCCACGTTGGAGCTGGTGCTGTTTGATCTGCTCATTGTGATGCAGTGGAGGGGAGTGAGCCCAGGGAACAGGTCTCCTTGGAATTAAACCACCTCTCTAATGTGATTACAAATGGCTGTTAACCCTCAGATCAACATGAAGGAATGTTATTTAGGGGTAGCAGGGGGGAAATGAGACATCAAAGTCCCTCCTTGCTCTGTGCTAAATGAAAACAAGGGGTGCTCTGTTAGTAGGAATAACTAGGCTTCCCCTGCTCCCTGGTGGGGGGTTGGGAGAGTTATTTGATTTTTGCAAAGTGCTTGGGAGAAGGGAAAGATCTCAGAAATGCTGCAGGTACCAGCACCATTGCTCCCAGTGCTGCTCTCACTCAGGTGAGAGGATTGCAGCTATGGGACCTCTACCACCCCAGGGTTTCACAGCGTGTCACCTGTATTGGGCATAAGTGGAAGGTGCAAAAGTTATTATCATGCTATTTTAGCAAATGGGCTAAACAGAAATAGGGCTGCAGAGCACACAGGAGCTGCTGAACAGCTTTCACAGAGTTTGGATTAGGAGGCAAGTCCTACTCTGCATGCTGTTGTGATCTCCACCCAGGGGATACTTGGACCTGAAGACACTGCTGTTTGGGAAGCACATACTGACTGACAGTGCTGCTGAAGAGGCACAATGTTCTCTCTGGAAATCAAGTTCAAGACTTGGATTTTTCAAGAAGCTCCATGTATGGGAGCAGCATATCTGAAATATCATCTGGACCACCAGCTTTTAATTCTGAAGGAGCCAGGAAAGATCTAAATGCTCAGCTCTGGCTGTGTATCTCTCCCCCAAATCAGGCCAGTTCTCAAGCTCATCCACACCTTCCTCCAGCATCCCAATTAAGCCTTAGGAAGAACTGGAAATATACCAGGTGATGGGGCTATTTCATCCTAACTGTGTCCCTGGTCTCAACCAGAGGACTCTGGAGCTGAACTCCTCCACTCCATGGGGCTACTCAGTGCCAGGAGGAATGGCTGCCTGGACTCCAAGCTGAACATTACACAGCAGACTCTGATGAAAAATAGTTTTGCCCCAACCTCCCCATTTTGTCTTCACAGCAGAAACATCCAGCAGTCTGTACAGAAAAGAAGAACCAGAACAAGCTTGGCTTAGTTTCCATGATTGGTTTGGTTCCCTCTATCAACAATCAACCAGGACAGGAGCATCTGCTTCACTCAGAAGGGCTCATAAGCACCACCTGTGCACCCCAACACTGCAGCCATGAGCCTTTCCTCCAAAACTGTTATCAATGTGAAACTCTTCAGCCAGGTCTGTAAAACCCCTTCTAACCTTAATTTCTACAAAACCCCACTGCATCCTTGGCATGGTCAGAGGCAGAGGCAGCCAGTGACTCCTGAGGTGAAGTGGGAATGTGTGTGATGCCCAGGAAGGTCTCCAAGGAACATGAGTAGGAAGGCAGCTGCCTGGGATGGGCCAGGGAGGGCAGGCATGGCAGAGGCTCAGCATGTCCTGGGAGCACAGACAGTAACAGCCTTGTCCATGCTTCTTCTTTTTCCCCCCTGACAGCTTGATAACCTAACAGGAAAAATGAAGTCAGTGAAGGGAGAAATGCTATCAGAAGCCCCGTGCTAAGAGGGCAGACAGGCCAGATTGGAGGAAAATGAGAAGCTGTCCAGACTAATGCAATCATTTATCACATAAACTTGCTCAGCAGTTGGGCGGGGAGCCTGGCAGTGCCTGGCACTCAGAGGAGGCTCTTTTGGCCCCTGCTCCAGTTGGTGAGGGTTGTTTCTCCTGGATTCTCCAGGCCTTGTTGTTTGCTTTTCACCACCTTGTGTGCTTGTGGTACCTGTCTCGTTGTGCTCTTGCTGTTGTCCTCTCCATACTTTCCTCCTCACCAGAGCCAGGCTGGGCCAACACTGCTTGGCTGTGGACACTTTTTCAGAGAAGATGGCATCTTGTCAGGTCATTGCTTATGCTGAGACATTTCATCACTGGGCCATTTTGGCTCCATGCTGTGTTAGCTTGGAACGTGGATTTACTGCTTCCTCGTCCCTGGCCATACAAAGAGGCACGGCTGAAACACCACTGCAAAAAGGGGTCAGCCTGAGAGCATCACCAGAAGGAAGCAGCAAAGGGAATTTCACCCCCTGCTCATGTTGCATCTCAGGGTTTGCTCTGTGTTTGGGCCATATGTGATCTGCACCCCAGGGGAGCCGCTGGACATCAAAGGGTGGCTTCTGGTGAGGATGAGCTCACTGGCCCCTGCTCGACCCTTCCTGTGAGCTGGGGGGTGGGAGCTCTGTGACCATCCAGCAGCTCTTCCCTAGCCACGGCTGTGAGTGTCTGGGGCAGGGAAATCCACTGGCTGCAGCTGCTCTGGCTCCCTCAGGATCTCCTCTTCCTCCTCTTCATCCTGTAAATCAGAGGGACCTTCCCTTCTCCTCACCCCTGTGGATCCCCCGTGCCCGGCACTGGCACCGCTCAGCCCAGCGCTGCAGCATCTTGCACCGAGGTTGGGCTACCTAAAAACTTCACATGTGGAGTTTCAATGCCAGGCTGTGGGACCTGGGTGGCCACCTCTCCACCTCTCCTGCACCTTGCCTCTGCAGCCCATGGGCATGGGCTTTGCAATCACCAACACCTTCTGGATCTCCAGGGAAGCAGCGCCGTGCCAACCTACACAGCTCACCTGCCAGGCCCTGTGGCAGAGGAGCAGGGAGCTGTGCAGCTGCTGGACTTGGCCACGGGATGGGAAAGACTCCTTTGCCATCACTCTCAGATTTTGTTGTTTGTTTCTCTTTTGAAGAAAACCAAACCTTCAGGCGCTGGGACATGAGGGCTGGGCTGGTGTGCAGGGCACTGGCTGAGGAGCACACATTCAAATCCTCCCTCTCCTTGAATTATTTCCCCCCCTTGACTGTTCTACATCCCATCTCCCTAATGCTACATCTGCAGACCCACTCCCTTGTGTCCTCACACCTTTCCTGGCTGTGGAAACCAGCTTGTTTCCAAGAAACATTTTGGCTGGGACAAAGCTTTCAGCAATGTTGCAGCTAGTTCCAGCAGTTATTCCTTCTTCAGCCAGACTCCCGGATGGGCCTCTCCACGTGTCCAGCTCCATTGTTGTGTCCTCACCACCCATTTTCAGAGCAGCTTCAGCTTATACTTTTCAGAGGGAGGTGCTCTTCCCTGAAAGAACTCTGTGCCCACTCTTCCCTCCAGTACAGCCCAAATCCAGCTGAAAGAGGTGTCACAGCCCTCCCATGCCTGATGGGATCCTCCCCAAACCCTTGCACTTCCCATCCACAGACACATTCGCCACCCAAACATCTCCAGACCTTCCCTTGCTCTCTTGCAGGAGAACCATCAGGAGGAAGACCAGTAATTTCAGGAGAAGCATAGCCCCTCTGTGGCAGAGGACAGATACGAGTGGCACTGATTGATCCTCCCAGGGCTTTCCAGCTCTGTCTGTCTTCTGAGGCAGTTTTGGTTCAGGTCCAAACCAAGGGGGAGGTTTTGCCAACATGCACCCTGTGCTGAGGACCCAGCAGGCAAGTAACAACAACAGCCACCTCTTTTCTGGCTTAGCAAGAGAAGCAAAATTTCTCGGACTGCTGCCTTCTCCAGGAATATGGAGTATTAATTATTATTAATGACTCCCTGTGACTTTTAATATTAGCAATGCTAATTAATTGGATTATTACTATTTTCTTTCTTGGAGGTGCTTGGGGTGACGTGTAGAAGTAATGGACATTGCTTTTCATACAGAAAAGAGGCAAGAGGGAACTCACGTGATGTTATTTGTGTAATACGAAGTGGCAGAGCTGCGTGGAGATCTGGTGACTTGTCCCAGAGAGGACAGAGTATGAGACAGCAGTGCCAGCACTAAACCCTCCACAGGCTGGATGCATCAATTCAGTGCAATTTTTTTTTTTGTTGTTGTTATTTTGCAGCTATAAAAATATGAAAGACTAATATGGGTCCTTAGTCCTTAGCTCCAAGACTCCTTAGCTTCCTGTATCAGAATCAATGGTGAGTTCCTCCAGGTCACTGCTCAGGCTGCTCCCCCAAGACTAAGTCCAGGAGAAAACTGGCAGCAGACAGTCTCTGTAAGTGGCTTAGGAGCACCTTTGTCCCCACATCTTTGTCTCATCACACACAATCAGCCATCCCATGGAGCTGCCCCATACCCCTGCCCATGTTCCTCCTTGTCCTGAGCTCAGGACCAGCAAGACTTCCTTGTGGTGAAAACCTCATGAAACATATGGCAGAGCACCAGTTCCCCAGCTCTGAGGAGAGCAGGAGAGGAGCAGCGCGCGTGTGTGTGTCCACAAACCCATTTGCTGTTTAGGTGTCAGAAATAAATTTTACCACTGGAGTCTGCAGCATCTGATTTGTGAATTATTCAGTTTGGAGATTGCCTTCGCCGTGACCTCATTAGTAACCCCGAGGTGAGCGGGACGCATTAGAGTAACCACCAGGCTGCCGCTGAGGAGCAGAACTGGGGCATTAAAATGGATTGAAGTGCTTTACCAAGAAGCTCGGCACAAGTCATAAAAGAAAGGAAAAAAAAAAAGATGATGACAGAAGGGAGAAGAGAGAGGGATGGAAGGGGGAGAAAAGAAAGCAAGACGGATAAAATAAATAAATAAGCCAGCCTGTTAAGCTGGCAGCCAGAGAATAAACAGGCAGGCGGGTGGAGGGGCTCGGGGGCCCTGGTTTGCTGGCAAAGCACAAGTCTTCACTCTGGAGCCAGGGCAGGTCTGTGGTTGGGAAGAGGCATCTGCAGGGCTCTTTGCTGTCTGCTCTGCCAAAGGAGCCCAGCATCTGCTCAGTGAAACCAGCCCTTAGGATGCCAGCCAAATCCCCTCTGGGTGCCCAGGAGAGCCTCCTCTTTTTGACCCACGTTGGGCTGACACCCAACCTTGGACCTTGTCTACACTGGGGCGGCTGCTGTGGGGCTGAAGGAAGGTCCTCAACATGGATGTGGCCTCTAAGTGTTGATGTCCACATTGAGGGCCTCAGTTGTTCCATGCTGTTCATGCAAACAGGAGTCTGATGGGGATGTGCTTACATCTCCCAGGCGTGCTCTTGAGTGGGACTTAGCTCACGTGGGTAGGAAGATGTGGCACACAGTGATCGTTCAAGGATCATGGTGACCCCCTTGAAATGGGCTTGATAGAGAGGGACAGGTGAGATGATATCCCATTGTGTCTCTTCCTGAGAAGCCTACAAAGGGAAAGGGGGGATGGGTTTGTACCACTCTCCCTCAGGGTCGTTCTTTCCTGGGAAGGACTCATCGGCTGATGTGAACAGCTTTCTTCTGGGGATGGGCCCAATGACTGATGTGGTTGCATTTGTTTGCTCAGCAGCAGTTGCAGATAATGGATGCTAAAAGGCTTTGTGGTTCATTGATGGCCATGTTCATAACCACACACTCTTCATCCAGTTCTGGGGAAGCAATGCAGTGCTCTCCATCTAACTTCTGAAGTCCTAAGCCCTGCCCTCAACCTGATGTGGCTTTGGTCCCTTTGCTGTGTGCACAATAGACCCTGCTGGTGACAGATGCTCCAAATTGGTGGCTGGACACTGTGAGATCATCATCCAAGGGTCTGTTCCTTCCTCCCACCACTGCTGGTCCAATGCCATCCATGGCATTGGACCCAGACCTTTATGGGATCTCTCTGTGCCTGTTGAGTAACTTTCCCCTCCCACTTCTTTAGTTACAATACTGGGAGCATCTTAATGCCAACTCACATCAGGGACAGTCACTCTGCCCCATCTGAATCCATCAGGTGTGCCCTGGCCTCTCCTGGGAGGCTGTAAGAGGACCAAGAAGGCATATGGAGGGTAGGACACAACTACCTGCGTTTTATTAGGTTTGTCTCTATTTTATTATGCCTGAGTGTGCAAAGAATCTTAATTGAATCAGTTTCAAATACCCAGGGAAAATGAGCCACTTGATAGAGACAAGCTGGGAAGGGAGTGATTCAGGCTGCCAGTTCCCTGGGTCTTTCCTGAATCCTCCCTCTCCTACCCACCAGGCGAGTGCGGGAAATTCATTCATTTATTGCTGCTTAATAATATATAGTTATGCACTGTGTATCCCAAGCTATTTGCATTTTCATGTCCTGTGCTCTGACGCGGAAGCTTTGCTCTCCCTTGAGCTGCTGCTGGTGTCATCTTGGAGCGTTTGCTTAAGGATGACTCGATGGAGCGAAGGAAAAGATGCAGCAGATTTGAAAAATGGCTGGGGGAGCCCAAGCAAGGCTCTCTGTCACCATCCTGGGAACTGCTGGACTGTGGTAGTTGAGCATCTAGCAGGGACAGGCACTTTGTGTCCTTCCCCCTCCAGTTAAAGCAGCCACAGTGGCTTTGTTTTGAAGGCCAGCCAAATTTCACTCCACTGATTTCTAGGCCAGTTGTCCTAGTGGCATTCTCATCTCCCGTGCAGGTTGTCATTGCCTCAGCTTAAATCTGAAGAAAGTGCTAAACCAAATAGATGGAACACTAATTTCTTCTTCTTTTTCCCAGCCAGACCACTTTGATCTTCTTTGCTGCCACAGACACATAAAGACACGAGGGATTTTTTTCAGTATTGCCACCACCATCTCAACATCTCAGTATTGGGCTTGTGTCTTTTTGCATCTTCTGAATTTGGTGGCCAGGGTTGTAGGGTGAGTTTGAAGGACAGAAGACCCTTCTCTTATGCATGAGTTTCTTTCTTCATCTTGTGTTTCCTGTGGGAGCTGTTTGCAATGCACTTTTAAGGCAATGAGGAGAGCTGCGTGTCTGGCTCCACACAAGGCTTCTCCCAGCCCCTGCTGCTTGCTTAATTACCTGGAAAAACCTTTCCACCTCTCTGGGCAGGGACATGTCTAGTGAGTCTCCTTTGCTTGCAGCTGCCCATCACAGCTCCCATCTGGGCAGCTGGGCAGGCTGCGAGATGCTCGGTGCCTGCTCATAGGACACTGCTTGGGATGAAAAAGTAGGTACAAGAGCATCTCTCAGGACCTTCAGACACACCCTCTTTCACACTAAATTATCCGTAAGGAACCTTGTTCATTAGCACACATGGATTACCCACCAGACTGAAGCTGGGCCTTACTTATCCACTCGTTAAGAGGTGAGCACTTTGTGAAGGACTAGTCTGAAAATCAACTTGGGACGAGCCCAACCCCATGTTGCCTATGTCCTAGGCAGGTGGGCACCCTCCCTACAGCTGGCCCTGGAGTATCCCCTGGAATATCCTCTTCCCGGCTCCTTGGCAGCCAGAAGGGGGTGGCATCAATCCCTGCCTGTTTTGTAAAGCAAGGCTGGAGTTCTCTCTTGGCCATTTGCTAAACAGCTGGAGTGCTCCCTGTATCCAAGGAAACCTGCCTTAACCTGCTGCTCACAGGAAGGCTTCTGTTCCACAAGTTTCTCTCAGCTTTCCTTGGTGCTCCCAGGTTAAGATTTTGGGAAGTCTATAAACGGAGATTCACCTGCTTTGCTCTTGCACTCCCAGCCTCTCGTGCTGCCCCCTGCTTGGGGAACTGAGCTTGTGTAGAGCAGGACGGGAAAAGCCCAAATTTTCCCAGGTTTTTTTTGCCACTTAGTTGGGGTTTCAGAAAACCGGCGGCAGAGCCTAGAGCCTGTTTTTCTGCTTCTGTTTCTTTTTCCTTTCTTTGTCTTCTTCCCTACTCCAAGCATCGCCAGCAGGTGAAGCGCAGTGTAAGCACCAGCACGGAGATGCCCTGTGCTGCATCTCCCGCCGGGCCCACGGGCAGGACTGAGCATCACTGGGGGAGGCACGGGGGGCAGCTCGGGAGGGAGCGGGAAGGACCAAAGCCCAGGGATGCTGGAGAGGCAGGAAGAAACCTCTGGGTTAGGCGGTGCGTGTGGTTTCCCCAGGCTCAGGAGCAACGTGCCAAGGTGAGCAAAGCGAAGCAGCATCCGACCCCTCCTTGTGCCCACCCGGCTCGGCCAGCCCCGCCGCAGACACCCCCGGGGCCGGGTCCGGGCACCCGCG
>NW_009954311.1:4208-9635 GCF_000747805.2 Chaetura pelagica | reverse complement strand
CTTGGCCCTGAGCAGCTGCTGAGGGGCCGAGGGTACCGACCACCAGGGACCCAGCACCACTGCCAGCAATGCTGCTACCTCCACGGGATGTCCTGGGGGGCTGGCAGAGGTGAGCAGCTCAGAGGCAGAGACAGGAGAGCTGACAAACTTCTGAGGTCTGGTCAATAGGAGGAGAGATGATGGAGAGGCAGAAAAACCTGGAAAAAAAAAATCTCGATTTTCCACCAAAAGAGAGAAATAAAAATGTTGTTGCTTTTTGTTGGTGTGGGGAAATTTTAAAGGGTGCTAAGAGGGTGTCAGAAAGCCTTGGAGGCAAGGCAAGGAGACTTTGCAGCCTAGTGATTTCACTCCTGGTTTGCAGGATCCCTCCCCAGCTCTGCCCATGCATTGCAGTTTGGCTCATGGCTGGCCAAGGGTGTCCTGAGAGGGAAGGTCCTGCCCATGGAAAGTTTGCTTCAGTGCCCAGGGAGTCCCACTGCCACCCTGTGCCCCTGAAGCTTCTGGGGTGCCCTGTGGGGTCTCCTTCACCTACAGTAAAACTCCAGTCTCTTCTAGAAGAGCTGGTGTGTTGGTTTGTGGAGGGGGTGCTGACTATGTGATCCTTCCAGGGCACAGTGACCCAAGGAGATTAAAAATGATCCGTTTGGCAAAAATACCCTGTAATTTCCTCTCTCTCTGATCACAAAGTGTCCCCTTAGGAGTGCCAGACAGCCCTGGGCCACAGGCACAGATTTGGATTTACTTCTGTTGTTCAGACCAAACAGCTGCTAAGGGCGTCAGTTACACAGACATGATGATGTTGTCACTTTATGTATCATTTTTATTTCATTGCTCTCCAACGTTTGTAATACCCCGGAGCTCAGATGCTTAAATAACAGCTCTCCCCATATTGATTTTATCCTTCACCATTTGGCACTCCTTCATTCCTTTCCCTTCAAGTTCCTAATAACCAGGATTGTAACTGAGCAGCGTCCCTCTCTGTGCTTGGGCAGTGCCTGTGGTCAGCTGGAGATGGCAGGAGGAGGGATGGGTGCAGGACAGTGGTGTTCTTGGGGTCCTCCAGAGGTGGGGCTGGTGCACACGGGATGCTGCAGTGCCCCTTGGGCTTCTCCTTAGCAAAGGAATGAAATTAGCACAAAGACAAATGTTCTTGCTCAGTTGCACTAACTCTGAAGGAAGTTGTGTTTAGGATCAGGATGGCCTTCTCTGGCAGGATTTTGGAGATGGAACACACAACCAGATGGTTGTGTGTGGAAATTATTTAATAACAAAATGTGTCTCTTCTTCCCAGTGCAAACTCTCTGTGAAGCAATCGTGTGCTCTTCACATGCATCCCCTGTATGGAGGTGTGCTGGTTGCTCAGCCAGAGCTCCCATGTCCGAGTCATGGAACATGGACATTGGACCATATAATCCCTTGTTTTCCTCTAGCTCAGCACCACATCCCCCAGGTCCTGCGGGAAGGCTGCTTTTGTTGGTATGTGGTGGTGTGTCTCACCTGCTCTCCCTGTAGGTTTGGAGTGAAGGATCTGGGTTCAGATCCACTTAGAACTCCCAGAGCAGCCTGTTCCATCCTCCCTGGCAGATCTCACCCACCAAAAGCACAACAACCCTTTGTATTTTAGGTGGGGGGACCTCCAGGAGAACATGGGGAGAACTGCCCCAAGAGGAATGAATGGGCATGGGCTGCTGGCGTCAGTGAAATTGTGTAGGCTTGTGGCAGGACTGGAGAGAGAAGGAGCTCCTCTCTAGCCAATGTTAATAGGCAGTAGGAGGAAATACTTAACTATGTTAGGTATCTCTGGTTTATCACTGAAGCAGGTGAGAGGGGAGCTCTGTAGCATGATGAAGCAACTGCTACTGGATCTGCCTGCTCAGCAGCATCTGTACACTCAGACAGGTCAGAGTGGCACAGGTCTGGAGGCTCAGCTTATCTTTCTTGGTTGTAGAAGCTCTGTTTGGATAATCTGCACATGAGCAGCTGATAGAGATGGTTGTTGGACTCACCTCTGCCTTGGTGGGAAGCAGAGGCCTTTATCTGGATGCTCCTTGTTACAGCACAAAGAAGAATGTGGTGTCATTTTAACTATCCTTGGTCATTTCAAGTGTAGGGGCCATCTCCACACTTCAGCTGTGAGGAGTGTTCTGGGTATTTGCAAAAATAAAGCGACCTTTAATAATTAATCAGTCATTAGTCACTTTTATTTATTTTACTCAGCTGAGCTGCATCACAAGTGTTTCAGTGATGGCTCTTCATAGTGGAAGCTCTTTGCTGGAGGAAAACTCCCCAGTGTTTGAGATTTTTGGACCAACTCAGGCTCCCCAGGAAGCTCTGCAGCGGGTGGCTGACACCTCAGGCTAGCAGATGTCTGTCTCCAGCCCTCCCCAGGGCTCTCCCAGAGCCTCCCCAGCATCCCAGGAGGAGCAGGGCTGGCAGGGCTCCGGTTAATGCTGCTGCATTGTCAGTTGTGGATGTGTTTGGCTCTCACACACCACAGCCTTGCCTGGCAGAGGGTGGGTGCTGAGCCAGGAAAGGGGGGAATGGGAAGATGGGCCCTGGGGACCCCATCCCACTGAGAAGGCTGTGGGTTGTGTTTCACATTAGCTGATGCTTCTGTGTGGTTTCCAGCACTAGCCCAAATGCAGAGGCTCGTGGCAAGCCAGCTCAGATATGCAGTAGGCATAAATCATGTCAGCCAGATCTTTCTCTGCAAGAGTGGGGAGAGGCTGTTCTCACACAGGTGGGGTGGTAGGGGGCATTGCTCAGTGCTGAGAACTGCTCAGCAATGGACAGAAGGTGTGGGGGGATTACTCCTTCCAGTAGAATGAACAATTTTCTGCACTGTGAGATCTTGGGCTTTGGCTTTTCCCATTGATATTAAAAGTGGCAGGGCAGGGATGATACAGGTGTCGATGTGGAGAACAATGTGGCTCTGCTGCCCAGACATCTTCAGGGCTTGCTGTTGTCCTCTGCTTTTCCACCCTGGCTGTGTGCCCCAGATGAACATGAGAACCTTGGAGCTTGACCTGCTGGTGTTTGCCCCCAAGCAAAATGACCTGGGAGATCATTTCCCACTGTAGGATGCTCTCCTGGAACGCAGGTCTGGAGTTTGCTGGACAGGAGGTTGGCAAATTATTTGGCATCTTGAGCTTCGGACAGGTGAGTGTGAGGTGTCGTGGTGCATCCCCTCTTCTCAGCTCTGGCATGTGGACTTTGGGCCCATCACACCAGTGGGCTTGCTTGTTCTCATCACCCCCAGCCCCTGAAAATGCCCATGTCCCTTTTCTCCTCAGCCCCCTGGCTGGCTGCTTCCCACACATATCTCTGATCCTGCAACTTGCCTGATAGTTCTCACCCTTCAACTTCTGATCCTCCATCTTCACACGTCACCCACACCTCATCTTCCTGCAGCCCCTCTACCTTTGCTCACCCCACATGCTTTCCTTGGAAGGGCTAAAATAAGCTCTACCTGGAGTGTGTTCAAGGGCTAATGTACATCCTCCCTTAATTATTGATTTGTTTATTGCAGACACTTTGGCAGGACATTTGCCACAGCTCACACACCAGGCTCCTGCCTTCGGTTCCTCTTGCAGCTCCTGGGGGCTGAGGGCAGTGCTGGAGGGGCTGACCTGGGGACCACATGGCCCAGCCTGAGGGCAGCAGTTCTCCATCCCCACAAGTGCACCCGTGGGGCCTGTGGTCTCCTAGGTTAATGGTTTTCTCTGCAGTGGGGTGAGTTGGCTGGGACAGCTTTTTGGGGTCCTACTTGCTCAGCCCAGGCCTCCTGGTTAGGCCAGGCTTTGTGGGTTATGGTCCCTTTGAGTTTGGCATGGTCACTTCTCCCTGCATGGTGGGTTGAGAGTGGGACCAGCTGTCTCTTTTGCACCCATCATGGGATGGGGAGATGTCTTAAATAATTCAGGGTTTCATGATTTCCCTGATGGGACAGAAAACCATTATAAGTGCTCTTGACTCAACTCGTTCTTGGGATGAGAGAGATAGTGGCGATTTTTGAAAGGATGCTCTTTTGAGGCCACAGCCACCTCCCCAGTTGGCTGTGGGGGCTTTGGGTCCCTCGTCCCCCTGACATTTGGGAACAAGTCAGATGTGCATGATGCTGAGATGGGGCTATATGTCCTTTCTATATCAGATCCCTGACAACCAGGTAAAAGCTGCCTTCCCTACCCTGCTGTAGATAACAGCAGCTTCACCAGATTTATCTAAGAAAGCAGCACCCTACAAAAATATTTTGGTTAATCATTTTGCAAAGAGTTGGTTATACTAGTTTCTTCTCTGCTTAACCCTGCTCTGGCACCTCTCCCCAAAGTCAACAGAGCCCCCCAAGATGGAAGACCAGTGAAAGATTTGGAGGCATAAACAGGCTGGAGAGCTTTTTCTAAAGCAGTTTCATTTCCTCACAAGGGTGGCCAGGGTTTGGAAACATGTTTCTGTGCATGCTTGCAGGGAAGAGCTCAGGGTAAGGAGGAATTGATTCTCTGGTGAGTTGTGATTCAACCTGGAGGATTGGTAGGGACCTGAGATGAGCGTTGTTACCTCCCTGATGAGGCGTGTGTCACAGACACTGTTGCTTTTGCACAGTTTCCTGCCCAGCACCTCAGGGGCAGCCTGAGTTGCTGGGACCCTGGTGGCAGTGTGGGAGGGATGCTGCTGAGGGTGCAGGTGCCTGGTTGAGGGACAGGGACACTGGGCTGGTGTCCTGCAATGCAAGAAAACAGGGCTTGGCATAGATATAGCTCTTCCTTTTGTTCTCAAAAGCATGCTTGAATGTACACTGAATATTTGGGTGTTGTGTTGGGTTTTTTTAACCTTAATTACATTTAAAATCTAAAGCCATTTTACTTTCACCAAGGTCCTGCCTTGTGGGATATTCCAGGTTCTCTCTGAACCCCCCCCAATCACACATGCTCTGCTTGCGCATTCAAAGACTGAATTAGGAACATTATATTTTTGAAAGCACTGGCTTGGTTTGGGGAAAATCATGGAGGAAGATGATGGAGACTTCCCCTCCTTTGCCCTGACAAGGGTTGTGTTCATGCCTGCGTGGCCTGACTGCTTACCCTGGGAATCTCCTGACTTGTGCTCACAACAGAGCAGCTCTGAGCCTGTAAAACGCCTGGAGAGATGTGCAGATGGCAGGGCATCAGAGGAACAATGCTGGGACTCTAATTCCCCTTATCTGCCTGCAGCATGGCCTCCTGGGACTCCTTTACAGCCCCCACCCCAGCTCCTGTCCCAGCAGCTGCCCCCAGGCTTTGCAGCCTGGGCCCTGTCAGAGCTTCCTCAGCCAGGTCTCGGAATCGCTCCTCTTCCCTCTTGCTGAGAGATGGGCCAGCTCTGTGCAGAGCCTTGCTGGCAGATCAAAGCACTGCCTTCATTTCTTGATGGCACCTATAATCTACTCCACTC
>NW_009954311.1:0-4184 GCF_000747805.2 Chaetura pelagica | reverse complement strand
TCAGTGTTTTGGCGTTTTTTATTTTTTTGTCTTTTTTTTTTTTTTTTTTTTTTTTTTCTTTTGCCCATTGCAGACACCCTCCCTGGCCCATCTCTTGGACACTGCAACCATGACCAGACCTTTTCCCTGGCTAGACTCATTAATTCAGGAGCTGCCTAGGTAGGAGACTGGTTCAGGCTCTAGCAATGAATGCAACCAGAGCAGTATTTGTTATCCTTGTGACAGGCCTGTTTCTTTAGACCTCACTTGAATATATTTTCTCCTGAATTTTTTCTTTCTGTTTATTTAAGCAAATGATTCCTGGCTAGAGGCTTTTCCCTACGGTTTCTTAACAGTCTTGGAGAGTTTGTAACATCTGCTGGAATGGCTTCATCCTGCCCTTGTCCCCACATGTCCCCAGTATGGGTAAGGACAAGCCAAGGTTGGAATCTCCTACTGCTGGCTGCTCTCCAGCCACCTCCTCCAGCTGAGACCTTCACCTTTCATCACACTGGCTGTTACTGTCCAAATGTGACTGCCCCACTCCCTCCCCCTGCCCCACTCCCTGCAGGTTCCCAGGGCCAGATGGATCCATGGGCAGGATGTGACTTGCCCTGCCGCACAGAGGCTCCTGCAGTCAAGCACTTGAGAAGTGTACGGACGTCGGATCTAAAGCTGCTTCCAAGCTATTCCCAGGGTGGCAGGAATGGGGAGCTTTGCTTCAGGGAGCAACACTGTTGATGCTGGTGTGCCTGCATGGCTAGGTGAGAGGCAAACACCCCTTGGCTCTACAGGGGCTGATACTTTCCTCCTGCAGCCTGTGCCAGTGATGTTGTGGAGGATGCTGTGCCCCCACAGCACCAGCCCTGACCCTCCTCCCCAAAAGCTGTCAGTAGCCCCTGGGCATTTACTCTGCAATTTGAACTCTTTCCAAAATTGCGCTTCTTGGGGTCTCTCTGCAAAGGGGTGTGTGAACCTGCAGCCAAATTCCCAACACAGGGATGAAACTCTTCTCCCTGCCTCTCCCATCAGAGCTCACACCCCGAGCTGCTGCCCAGCATTGCTGCCTGCTGCCAAACACCAGTTCTGCCCACCTCGGGGCTGGCTGCATTTCAGGGGTGTGCAAAGTGGTCCTGCTGGAAGGAGGTTTGCAGATCCTTCTGGATGAGAGGGGGGGTTTAAAAGTGTCAGCTCATCATTTTCAGTGAGAAGCAAGTGCTGTTCTGGTAATAGGGAGCAGGGAGGTGCGTGCCTCAGCGCGGGTCTGCCCGATCGATACGGAGATCAGAGGCAGGAGTGGACGTTGGAGCTTGTGATGACTGAGCAGATATTGGACCACAGATCTCTTTCTGGTCATGCCCTCAAGGGCTGTGGTGTTTGCTGGCCCCGAGAGGCAAGCACTGGGAAGCTTTTGCCTTGGAAGTAGGGTGGTAGAAGGAAAGATTGTCCCTGAGGGATGGCCAGCCCGAGAGCAAAATGCTGACGACAGCTGTGTAGGTGGGGAGGCCAGAAATGCAAAAACCCACAGCTGCTTCACCTCTGTCCATGGCCAGGTGTTCCCTGGGCACTTCCCAGCCCCACTCCCCCTTCTGGACTGGGTGTTTTGCTGGTTACTTGTGCCCCCATGCAGAGGGCAGCTGAGATGGGGGGATGGGGACCTCTCAGCAGCAGAACTGGGGTTTAGTCTCGGCTGAGTACATTCCATGGAATTTCTGGAGGCTCTCAAAGGCCAGAGGGAACCCAGCCCCTGAGCCCCTGTAGGACAGAGTTCCCACAGGAGGCACTGATTTCATCCTTCATGGAGATGCTTCTTGAAAGAGCAATTTGCCAGCATCCCTCATAGCAGTAACAGCAAGGCCTCTGCTCGAGATACCATCTCTGTGCTCTGACAGCCCCATCATTCATGCCCTGCTCCTGCCTCCCTCTTCCACGGGGACAGGAGTGAGGGATGGAGACAGGGATGGCACTTCTCCACTGCTGGCAGCTCCCAAATACTCCTATCCCCTTTTGTGTCTGGATGTGCTGCCCTCACTGAGCATCTTCCATCTGTCTGTGGACCAGTGAGGGGAGGTGGGTTAAAGCAGGGGAAGCAGGACCAGGAGCCACCCAGCTCTGGTGCTGGGTGAAGGTTGGTGGCCTGTCTGCTCTCTGTGGCAGGGACTTTGCTGTCGCTGCAACTCCTGCCAGTGAACTCACCAGCCCCCCGGGCAGCCTGCAATGAGGAGGATGAGGTTTCTTTTCTTTCCTGCCTACCTTCTGCCTGCCCTCTGGGCACCCAGCTGGGTGCTCCCACTCTTCCCATTCCCCTGCTTTGTCCGGCCACTTTTCTCTCAGCGGCAGAGGAAGCCGTGGCTTGGCACAAAACCTCCTCATCAGCTGCTGAAGCAGGGCCCACCCGGCAGCGGGTGGCAGAGCGGGGTGTGCCTGTCGTGGGGGTTCCTGCACCCCCTGCCTGGGAGAGCCCACCTGAGAGCTCCCCAGCTTCCCGGGGGTTGAACCTCATCTCTGCAAGGAGGGCGCAACGCACGGAACTGTCTCGGGGTGCAGAGGAGGACTCGAAAGCCTCTCTGGATGGCTTTGTGCTTCCTGAGCAGTTCGGCTCTGCTCCAGGCCAGGGGATGACCCCGGGCGCTGGGGGATGGAGGGACACGGGACCCGCTGCCACCAGGTGGGCAAGGAGGTGCTCAAGCAGTGCCACCCCAGCACCTCAGGTGACAATGGCTTCCCCTGGGTTCCAGCACTGGTCTATCCAGAGGAGAGCCTTACTGTGCTCCCCAAGGTGGGTGTGTGCCCCCTGAACATGTCCCCATCCTGTGACTGGCCCTGTGGTGACACAGCAGGGTAGGCTGATGGCCTCACACTGATTTCACACCCAACAGTGTGATTGATGTCGAGTGCTATGAGGAGGCTGTGACCTTTCACCAGCTCAAATATGAAGGAAACTCTGGTCTCTCCCCAGGCACTTGTTTTGTGGGTAATATGACATCCCTGTCCTCTGTGCTGCTGAGGGATGAGCCCACATGCTGGCTGGGCACCTTGGGCAGTCCAGTGCTCCCTACAGGCAGGGATGTATGTCATGGTGCCCTCTGTTAGTGTCTCCTCCAGTCTGGCCACAGTGCTGAGCCACAATAATGGCATCTGTCTGACATGCGTGGAGAAACTGAGGCAGGGAGTGAAAAATATGCCTGAGTGTTTTCCTTCCAATCGACAATCACCGTACAGGTGCCTGAGGATGGGAGCTGCTTCTCATGTAGCTGGGGACCCATCAACCCTCTCATGCTCCTCTTCCCGGCAGTGCCAGGTTCTTCAGGGACCTCTTTGGATCCAGGTGTTTCACTTCAGTAATTTGTAAGCAGGTGGGGCTGAAGGAGAAACCACACCCCGACCCTTGTATTTATTCACTAGATGAGTACCTCTGCTTCTTCTGGGGAGCCCTAGCAGGAGGAGCCCTGAAGGAGCTGCCTGACCCCCTGGAAGCCCCCATGGGAGCAGGACTGATGCCCAGGTACGTGCAGCCCCTTGCACATCACTTCCAGGCCGGCTGGGTGGCTGTGCAGCAAAGGGTGAGGAGTTATTCCTGTCCCGCTGGGAACAGCTCCCCCTGAGCCAGCTCCCTGCTGAAGGGCATGGGTGCACGGCTTGGAGTCAAAAAATCTTTCCTGAAGCTGTTTTGTTGGGTGTCATCCCGCCCCCCACCCTCCCCCAGTCCTGTTGCCCCTTCTGGAATAGGATGATCTGGGGTGCGTAGCAGAGCCTGGGGACGTTAGTTCAGTCCTATCAAAGATCCCTCTCTCTCTGCTCCCTGTGCCTGGCAGAAACAGCCCCTTGAAGTGTTTGGAGTCCTACACCTGTAATTCCTCCCTTCACCCGTGCTCCTGCCTGCGGTACCGTCCCTTCATCGCTGTGCCTCTGTGTGGAGGAGCAGAGGCATGAAACTGCTGGGGGGGGCGGGGGGGGGGCTGGACAGAAGCGTGCAGAAAAGCGCTGTGTAAAAGCAGAGCAAATTAAGTAGAGCTCTGATCTGCTTGGGTTTGTGCTTGCCAAAAATGCACCATGCATCTTAATTCGCTCTGCTGTTCAGCTCCCGCTCACTGCTCTCCTGATGCCGTTTCGGCGCTCTGAGCTCAGCCTTTTCAACACTTCAGTCTTCCTCTTTCAGGGCTTTATTTATTTATTTTATTTATTTTTTTATTATTATTTTTTTT
>NW_009954310.1:2906842-2918783 GCF_000747805.2 Chaetura pelagica | reverse complement strand
CTTTCTAAACTTCAAAACAAATGGATAAGAAAAGAGCAAGTAAATCTTCATACTCGTCTACTAATTGACCAATCCTCTGATTTTATAGCTATAATTCCTTCTAAATCTGTTCAACAAAAGTTTAAATTCCTTACCTCAAGTTAAGAGAAATTTCCATGAACTCCAGGCTAACTTAGAAGCTTTTCATTTTTATTTCTAGGAAGTAACCAAATCTTTATACTTTTCCTGCCTCACATTTTCCAAAACTGGAGGGATGGAACAATCTTGAGGATCTCTAGAATGTCATGTTAGAAGAAGAATTAAAACAGACATTATTTTCATCCAGTAAAACTGTGACTTTTCTTTGGCCTTTCTTCCATAATTTAGAAATTGCAAAGGTCAAAGCCTTCAGGAATTACACTTAAATAAGGTGATTAATTAGGGAAGTCAGTAAGTACTTGATTGATACTATGGAACATTGACACAGTATTTCTACTTGAACCCAAGGTCAGATTAAAAACTGCAAGTGAGCAGCCAGTTATTAATACTGAAGTATCTAGAAAATTACAGGGGTGAGAAGTGCAGATCACTTTGGAGTGAGCTGCCACTTCTGCCAGTCTGACTCCAAAGAAAAATGCAGCCAGTCCCAAAACTACCAGTGGGACTCAGCCAGTCTGGTCCTTGTGGAATCAGCCAGGGATTCTGCTACTTGTGTTGCTCTGCTGGTATCTATTAACATACAGAGGCAAAGCACATTCTGTATCCCCCACTGATTGAGAGGCTTCTTGCACAGTATTACACAAGTTGTCATCTTCTGCCTGTACGATTACAGAAATTCCTCAACTTTGAAAAACAGTGAGAATTGCTCATAGAACTCCTTTGAGTTTTATTAGATTCTGTAGAATTGATGGTAGCAGAACACCTTTGCATTTGCTTTACTATGGTCACATAAACAACTTAAGCTCAAAATGTTCCCAGGGCAAAAATTAGGGCTATGCCTAACAAGTGCATTAAGCCTTATTATGGCTATTAAGCACAGGGAGCTGTGCTTGTTGCAACTGCACATAATGTTTGAAAGCGGTTCTAGGCAGTGCACTGAATCCCCTGATCAAACCTGCCTGGAATGGACTTTTTTGTTACATTTAGAAACCCTCAATCACATAAAATAACTAGCTAAAAGGGCAAAGAAACATTTTCCTAACACAGTACCAGAAAACAAAAAGGCATTAGATACAGGCAAAGAATGGGAAACTTGTTTTGGATTCTGGCTTTACTTTCCTTCTGTTAATTTTGGTATACTAAGATCATCAAAATTAATAAAAAGTCTGATGGAAAAAATAACCTCATCACTTGACAAATCAAACATCAAATATACTTTTATTTGCAACATTCAAGCTAGAATTACTTTACAATTTTAAAATTGCTGGTTCAAGTTTGTATGAAGCTGAAATAATCTAAATACTCTTTTTTTTTTTTTTTGCAAGTCTTTTCTTTGTGCTTTAAAATGGAGCATACACTTCCAGAATGTGTATTTCAGGGCTGGGATTCTCCCAGGAAATCAGATGTTGAAAAAAAAAAAAAAAATTTCCCTTCTGCTCTTCCACAGTCCCAGTCAAGAAAGTTATAAGGCTGGAAAAACAGGTTTATATTCCATTGTTATAAAACCATTTTCTTCTCGCATCTAATGTGGTTTTAATTCTCTAGAAGTAGCAAATGCCAGTTTAGTAACTAGAACATGAAGACAGCTACAGAAATAACATACACCACATCCTCTATTTGGAGACACTGATGTGTTATTTCACACAAATAATGTGACTCAAGAGTAGCTTAGACTGGAAACACTTGGGGTTTTTTGATGCATAATACTGAATACCTGTGAAGAGGTTTAGATTTTAAGTACTTCCATGCACAGTTATCACTTCCAGACAGGGATCTTTTCTTTGAAAGTTGAAGTACAACCAGAGATAAAACTGGTAGGGTAGGTAAATATTTCAGGCTTCATCTGCAAATGGAAGATACAACCTGTCTACTGCCTTCACACAGACAGCATGGTTATATATTTTAGAAATTCTTTTGATCACTGATCTTATAGAACCCTCACAGGACCATCATTAATGTTCATGATTGGGAGCTTGAAAGACTTGAAAGCTCAAACATGTCAGAGTTAAGACTATGTTGGTTGTTCCCAAGACTTCTGGGGAAGTAACTTGTGTGATCAGAGCTCTTTTTGATTACCTGAAGGAAGCCCAACACTTCAGAAATTAATGCTTGAACCTGGAACACTATTGGAAATTTTTTCAAGTTTGCTTCAAAATAAACATTCCAATGTTTTGATGCAGAATCTGAAAAACATGTGTAGATGTTTATTTCAATTAATTTGTGTTTACTCTTCCTATGACAGCAACTATTCAAAACTTCCCTACAGAAATTCATTTTTTACTAACTTCACTTTTCTCCTGGAAAATTCTTCCATCAAAGTTACTTCAACACCCACAAAAATCTTCTGAGCAAACAAAGGTGGAGGGAAAATAATTTAAGAAAACTGCAACACAAACACCAGCTTTTATTGAGGTACTGCAGTCACATGTTTATGTACTGAACAATCACATTTGGGTAAAGACCACTATAATCATGAAGACACTACACTAAGGTGACACACAGGGAAAGCTTAAAACAAAGCTTGGTCAAGTGGCTTGCCAAATTCTGCTCTGCCTGACAACTGTGTTATCTCACTGGAATTGCACAGGTAAAGAGAACAGTTTGCATGACAATGACTGGCAGCAGTAGCTGGTACATGCAAATCAAAGTATCCTACTTCTCAGTACAGTAGCCATACACAAATACATAATCTTGGCACAGCTTCAGATTGGCCTCTTGTTATCAACAGTGGTTGCAATAGTCAGGAAACCTCTGGAACAGGGAGTCAGGTTCTTGTGGCTCACAGTCACAGTTCATCCTTGTGGCTCAGGAAATCTCTTGAAGCTACTTGGCTTTGTCAACAGCTTGTTTCAGTGGGGGCCTTGTGAAGGATGCAGCTCTGTATCTGCAAAACAACAATCATGGGGAAGAACTAGATTGAACAGAAGGGTTTTTTCCCCTCTGCTGCATAGCAGAGTTGATAAGGAGATCCTACAAACAAATCCAGAACAAGCCATACAGCTCAACTCATTTCACTAAGATTACTTCTTCCCAAGCATGTCATTATATTCTTCATCTTTATCATGTGAAGAATTACACCGCTAGAACACACCACTACAGCTATGAAACACTAAATGCCCCCTCTGGAGACATATGTGGATGGGTAGTTCTGCTGTTGCTTTTCTCCTGTGCAAGTAAGGATTTCACCTTGCATGGGATAAAGGCTCAATGCACAACAGTGGTAAAACAAAACAAAAAAGGTTTAGCAGATAGTGTAATTCATCCAATATGTCTATGCAGTGCCTCTTGGAAAATACACCACTAGTATCTACATTAAATTGCACATTTCATTTTTTATGACAGACATACTTGCAATGTGTACCTTTAGCCCTGAAGGATACCAAAATATATTCCCAACTGCACTTGAAGGATTCCTATACAAATAAATTAGTCTATTCCTCTTCAAAAAAAGGATTGCTTCTGAGGTGAAGCACAACAGCTGTTGGTGCAGCTGGGTTTAGAAGCAGATGTTTCCCCAGATATGCAAAAACACAATGGACATGCACTGAAGTCTGGCCAGAAAATCTCAGCTAATTCAGATACTGACAGAAGTTCTAAAGTGTGAAACCTTGAATTTCAAGGCAGATGGCAAATAGCAGCAAAGAGCATCCTAACTGCCAAAAAACATCACTTCAGTGTCAGTTCCTTGAGAAGATAATGTATCTAAGTTATCAGTGATACTTTTTGCAGATTCTAGATTTTATTCCGGTTAAGGCTCTGAGGATGGCTATAGATTCCTGACCAACGTAAATCAAAATGTGTGACACACAAACTTAGATTTTAACCCTCCCCCAGTATTGCCACCTGGTTAACAGGCAGCCACTATCTGAGTCTGTGGTGTGCCCTGGCAGCCAAAAGAGCAAACCACATCCTGGGTTCATCAAACACTGTGTAACCAGCCCCTCAAGAGGTGATTATCCTGTTGCATTTAGCCTTCATGCAACCTCACCCTGAATCCTGTGTGCAGTTCTGGGCTCTACAATTGAAGGATGAGAAGGTGCTTCAATGTAGCCAGAGGTGGGCAAGAAACCTGGTGAAAGGGCTGGAAGGCCTCTCCCATGAGGAACGGCTGGGGACTCTGGCCCTGTCCAATTTGGAGAAAACAAAGCAGAGGGGCAACCTCAGTGCTCTCTACAGCTTCCTGAGAGGGGAGAGTGGAGCAGAAGGTGCTGAGCTTTTTTTTTTCCTGGTATCCAGTGATAGGATGCATGGGAATAGTTCAAAGTTGCACAAAGGGAGCTTTAGACTGGACATTAGGAAGCATTTATTTACTGAGTGTGGCTAAACACTGGAACAGGCTTTCTAGAGAGGTGGTCAGTCCATCTGTGGCTGTCAGTTTTTAAGAGGCATTTGAACAATGCCCTTAATAATGTGCTTTAATTTTTGGTCAGACCTGAAGTCATCAGGCGGTTGGACTGCATGATCATTGTAGGTCCCTTTCAACTGAAATAGTCTATTCTATCTCCACATACAGCATTTCTGATTAAATACCAGATCAGAAGCAGCTCTGATGTTGCTATTATGTCCATCACTTTTACTCCAGACCAGGAGACAGACCCACACGCAGCCTGACACTGCACCCAAGGCTGTCAACACTCAGAGCAGCCTGACAGATACTTCCTTCCCACCTCTGGGTCCAGTATTACTTCTAGCCTTACAGTTGAGAATGGTTTTCTATTACTAAATCTGGATTTACTTCAATATGAAATTCAGCATCTTACTTATCCTGCCAGCCACAGATATGGAAATAATCACAGTCCTCTACTTTATACAGCACTGTCATTCATCTTACTTTCTAGACTTCAGCCACTTAAGCCTGTCCTGCTGTTCCAAAACCCTTATAATTCTGTTTTCCCTTTTCTCCAATATGTCAACACCAGGAGCATTACTGTAACAGAGGCACTGCCAGACCTAATGGGAACAAATTATTACCTTCCACCCTATATACAGCTCCCTACTTCAGTATGTCAAAGAAGAGCCCAGAACACCAACACTGTTTATGGCATACTGTAAACCCCCAGATATTTTTCCCCACATTACTTAATCAGTTATTCTCCCTTAGGTATATTTGAGGATTTGATTGCTCCTTTTAAAGTATAGTAATTTGCTCTTATCTTTATTGAATTTTATCTTTGATTTCAGACCATTTCTCCAGGGCATTGAGTCAATTCTGAAAGGTAGTTTTATCTCCCAGAATCTTGCAGCCCTTCCTAGGGTGGTGTCATCCATAAATTTTACGCACATGATCTTTACTCCTTCAGCCAAGCTCTTACTACACAACTGTAATAGAATTCTGAGACATTCTTCCCTCCAAAAATGTGTTTGAGAATGAGACACCAAAAAATTCAACTACATTTTTCATAAAGAGCTGTTAAGTCACTGCCACCTGTTCCTATTTACCTGACAGGCAAAATTACCCTGACAGAGAAATTAGACTGATTTGTCATGATTAATCTTCATGAAATCTGCATCAGATTTTTCTTGTGCTTAGCCTGATTGTTTACTACTTTGCTCTATTATCACTCCAAGACAGAAGTGATGCCTCCAGCTGCCTAGTTCCTCTCCCTTTTTAAAGTTGAGCCATGTTTGCCCTTCACTGGAAAAGAGCATGCAAGCAGGCTTCAACTGTATTCTGAACTACATCAGTTGCAGGGATGTCAGGAGTCCTGTTCCTAATTAAAATCCCATGAAGTTGGGAGAGCAAGTATGCATGCTAAACCAAATCTCATTGCTACACATAGCTTTCCCACAGCAGCAGAAGGTTCTGCAGCCACAGATGGACTCCCTGGCTTAACATTACACCATGAAGGGGCTCCCTATAGCAGGTGAGGGCAGGAAATCTGCAACAAGCAGACAGCACAAAAATCAAAGGATAAAACAAAGCTGGAACCAACATTTAACTAGATTATCTGTTGAGGATCAGAACAGATCCTTGACACCCTTTTCATTTTCACAGAAAGTTCCCAGCTGATCCTTTCTGGATCTGGAAGCAAAAAGGCTGACAGACTAAGGGTTTCCTGTTTTTAGCCAGTTTTTAGTCTCAGATATTTTAAGTCTTCATGATAATGCCAGCCACATTTTGCCAGCGAAAAAAAAAAGGATAATTAATCCACAAAAAAAAGCTTCTACATTTTCTGGTCTTTATATAATGCATGCATTCAAACCCTACAAAAAAGTCTTTTGCAGCTGGCCTTTTAATTCTCCTCCTATCTCTCTTCCTGTAAGCAACAGTGGTTAGCAGGCTACACTTCAGAGCATTCCATAAACATTAGCCTCTACAACATTGTGAAAGGCAGGCAAAGTGAAGCATGAGAAAATGGGAGGCTCATGGCCTTCAGAAAGCAATGCCACACTCTCAGACCTGAACCCAAGGTCTCATTTCTGTACTTAGTACCTGCCGCAGATATTTTTGTATCTTCTCACTACAGGCTTTCTGATGACACGAGTCTTCCCAGGGCATTTTTCTCCCACCATTTAAGTTGCAACAGCAGGAAAAAGCGTGGGGGTGGTTAGGAGTTCAAAATTATTTTTTTTAATTACTTTCATGAGGACAAGCAGCCTAAACCAACCTGCTATGCTGATAAAGGACACAGAAAGATGCATTTGCACTTAGAATGCACTGGATGGGTTTAAGGGTACAAGAGAAAATGCATGAAGCAGGGAACTTACATTTATTTTCCTGCTAATCTAGGTATAACTCCTGAGCAAACAGGCCCACTTTTCCATGACAGACATGGCTATTCTGACATTCTGCAGCTATTTAGCCATGAGCTTTGACCCACAAAAGAAAGTAAATTGCATATTTAATGCCATCTGAAGTCTTTTGCATTATTCATAAATTCCTCCTAAGTCTGCATTACAGCTTCAAATGTACTGGCATGTGTTTTAAGTACTGTTTTGCCTAGTTTGTGCCACAGACAGTCTGACCTTTAAGCATTATTTTAGCATAAAAATAAAGTCAGCACATGAAACTTCATTTTTTGCAAGATAACCCTCTTCAGTTCTGTATCAGACTTGACTAAGCACTTTTAGGGAGCATTTCCAAGAAACAGATTATGATGGAACTACCCACCAGATACTTCAACTGCTCTTGCCCTTTGTCACACAGGAGCTTTTCTAGCAGTTCATCACTAGAGGATTTATTTTGAGTAAGTTACAATAGCTGCCCCCTTAGTAAGCTCTTATGCATCCTGAACAGCATCAGAGAAAGGACAATGACAGCATAAAGGGAATACAATCTCCTCTGGCAAACACCATGAAGGAATATTCATGTACAAGTAAATAAAAAAGAAATTTATCTGTGGAAGGGGCTCTGCTCAAGTCTCTGGATACCTTCCTGTGAAAGGGCAGCCTCAGGGCAACACCTAAGTAAATCAAGCAGCAGTTTGCTAGTATTTTTCAGAAAGCTAAAAACCCACGTAAAGATTCATAACATTTTGATAAATGCTTATCATATCTGCATCACTACCTATAAAGCAGAGCAGAGGGTATACAAATACAATAAAGATGAAAATAAATGTTCTCACTGTACCTATTTTCATTACAGCATTGGTAGAATCCATCCAGTGCCTGTTTTTTAACATATCGAACTCCCTCTAGCCTCACTGTCTGTAAAACAGAAGCATTTTTAGTAAAACTAACAGCATTACTCTTCCTTTAGTTGCAAGTAGTAACACAGTGATGTGGCCACTGCACTTGAAAGAACACAGTTCCTGGAATCTTCCTCCACAATCCTTAGATGATCAGATACCTCAGAGCTGTTCCACTTTCCATTCCTGTACCTATGGGAGGCTGCAATTATTTACTTGTGTTAAAAAGGAATAAATAACAAGATGAAGTACAGGTTAAGGTCGCAGCACTGTGCTATAGGTAGGACTTAGAGCAGGAAATCAGAGTCTCCTAAATTAAACAGGAAAAAAATCTCCCACATTCAACAGATGAGGAATCTCAAACTTTCACTCCCCTCCAAATGTGATCAATCACTGTTGTCTTCCCTGCACCTTCCACCCAGTGATTCCAAAGCACCATATAAGGGGAAGCTCACAGTACTTTGCATGAAAGTAGTGTCACCATTGTTTTTCATAAAGATTGAGAGCTCTCTGAATGCTCTAAGGATACAGATATTGCACAACACCTGCTGTGTGACACAGCCTTCATCTTAAGGCAAAATTATGCTAGTTCAGAAAAAGCAGGGCTGAACTGAGTTCAGTTAGAGCTCAGTCCTCAGGCCTAAAACTGTCTGAAGCTTCTAAAAACTGGGGGTTTTAATTTATTTTTTCTTGCCTATGATTATGCTCAAATCTCAGAAGAAATGGAAGAGCAGGAGAGGCTGCTTTTATTGTTCCTCAGGCCTGAAAGCAGCCAACCAGCCTTTTCATAAGACACACAGACCTTGCATGAATGCCATGCAAAAAAAAACCTCTAGTGTTATGAAGATAAACACTCAGACTTGTCAATGAAAATCTTCAACATTTTCAAAGATCTCTCAACCTTGCCAAAGCAACTGGCTTTCAGTTTCTGACAGGCCACCTCATCAACAGCTAAAGCTATCAGAATTTAGATGTAAAATATTTGTGATTCAGAGCAGGTAAAGAAGCAGGATAATAAAATTAAAAAACACAGGATGAGAGCAAAGTCAAAACAGCATTTAAACACAAAGCAATACAGCCTGTATGAAGCACAAAACACAGGAGAATGAAAAAAGCAGTTTTCTCAGCTTCCTGGAGTCCCAGCACCTGGAATCATGAGAGACAGGCTGCTTAAGTAAATGCTGGATCATCAGTGGGGGAGCCCGGGATGCTGTTCATGATAGGAAGAAAGGAACAATCCCTAATGTCAAAGCAGGATGGGGTTTTGCAGCAGGGTTTGAGTCTGCAGAGACAGACAGAATCACTTGGCAGCAGTGGTTCAATTGCACCTGCCTCTTTCCAGTTCCCCATATGCCAAACATGTCTGGCACAAAAATACAAACCATGAGAAAAACAGCACTGCTGTCCTGGCAATGGATAAAGAGCTGATACCACAGCAGGAAAACCTGAGGGAAGTTAAACACAGCATAATGCCAGTTTATAATTGGAACACAACCATTTTGTAAAAGACCACTAGACATTTTGTTCATCCAACCCAAGAGTTTATTTAGACTGTTCCAGGTAGCAGGTCTTATTTCCACTCTCTCACTCCACGAGAAGCGTCAAGTTTTCCAATTTGCAGATTAGTAGCAGTTTACTGAATGTGAGACTTTCACTTTGGCAGCTTACTCAGCTTAGGTAGCTCCAAAAGAAGGCTTTGCACTTCCTGACAACCCTATAAACCACTTTTAGACCAAAGCCTGCAACCTCTGGAGAACAGAACAAGATGAAGGAAGCCTTCCATGAAGTGGACTGACTTAAGCAGATGCTCAGGAAGGAGCTAACTGCTGTATATTAAGCTATAATTACAGCAAGTCAGTAGTCCTTTATTGCCATGCAGGTATGGAAGCTTTTTCAAAACTAGTAAAAAAATTGAGGTGAGATAATTATTCCAGGAGTTACTCCCTTTTTTCAACTTGTTCAACTTTCAAAGCCTAAATAAGTACAACAATGAGACCAAGCACAACATTCCCTTTACTTCCTACACCTCAAGTTTTGTGAGCAGGATGGAGTGTGATAAATTCACCTATTAGCTTGACTTCTAAAATGTTAAAATATGGCTTAAGTAGTAAGATTTCACAAATGTAGTGAAATGTAGCAGCAGTCACAGGTTTTCCCATGCCAGTGGGCCAGCTCTGGCTATACGCTGTTCCTGCAGGCATCCGCTAATGCAGTTTAGGCACAAAGGTATGGACTACTGAGGCTGAAGCAAAGAGTCCTAGATTTCAAAGACTCAACCCCATGTGAGAAAGAAAAAAACCACAAAAACTTCTCTGTCACAAGTTAATATACTTTAAACCTCTTTTGAGATTCCTATTCCTAGAATGATGGCACTATATGTTTACATACTCTTTACAGGAAATTGAGAGCAATCAATCCAATAAGCCTCTTCCTGATAAAAGAACTAATTTCTTGCACTCTTACTCAGTATTGGTAAGTTTTACAACCCTCCTACTATTAAATAAATATAAGCTTGGACCAAATTTTTTATTTTGAGTTTGGCACAGATTTCATTCCAAAGGTAAAACAGCAGGATAGCTTGACTAGATCCTGAGATCCCCATCAGAAAGAAAACATACACTGCTAGATTCCTCCACATCCACTTAAAGACAAAAAAAGGCTTTTCCTCTACAGCAGATAATGTATGTCAATAACAACTGGCCTTACCTGCCATCTGTAAGCTTAAACCAGTATCCATTTTGCTGCGTGGCTTTGTGCTGATGAACAAGTAACAGAGAACACATACAGTGATGATAAAAGCAAAGAGGACCACAGCTGCTATCGACAGGCCCACAAGTGCTCCAACACTAAGAGAGAAAAACAAAGAAATTAAGTGTACCAACAGCCTGGGGTACCCTCTACAACAGTGGTCAGGGTGATGTCTGGAGGTTATTTCTATTTGAGTAGGAAAGCGACTGTGTATTTTACTGTGGAAATAGTTTGGAGCTCAAAACTTAAATTGCATAAACTGGAATTATTTAATTGTCCTCAAAAACATTGATGTCATTACACAGCAGATGAGTTTCTGAAAACCAGAAACAACTTTATGTAGTAACTGGCATCAGAGAGATCAAAAACCTCTCCAATGCATATCCCCAGATAAACAAAATATCACAAATATCACATGTACACAGAAAGAGGAATTCCAGAGCTTCAGGCAGCCCATGCACACTCTTTTTTCCTCAAACATGGCTAAGAAAGCTGTATTTTCAGTCTGAAATGCCACTTTTATAGCAAGAACAACCTATAAGAGCATTTTAAGCAAAGCACACATTTGTCATGGACTTCGCACTAAGGATGACATGCCTGTAAAGAATGTGATTACAAACAATCCAAGTCATGTTATTCAGTTCTGTCAGCAGCTCTGTAGAGCAGGGCAGAGTACTGTGATTAGTGTTGCCTCTTTGTGTTAATGTAAGACATTCACCAATCAAGACTGGAGAAGACCTTTCATAATCTTTGACAGGGTAAAACAAAAACTAAAGATTAATTAATTTACACACAATATGAAAGGAATCAAAGGAGCAAGAACTGAATATTCCAAAGGCCAAACATACAGCAGAATATGCAGATTTTATCAAGATACTACTTCTATGAACAGAAACTACTTTACACTTCTTCCATAGACAGTCAGTGAGATGATACATGTATACACAGAAATCCCTTAAGTAGTTTCCTTATTTCTAGCCCTTCAAATATTTTCCCAATATAAAATTCCATGATGAAATAAAGGACTGACTGCAGTACAGTCTAGCTACTATCTACTATCATCTCTTGAGTCATTTGATGCCTTCAGTGTTCCAGTCATCTATCCTGCAGTCCAAGCCAAAGACACTGACTTCTGGTGAAATTAAACAGCAGTCTCTTGGTCACAGATGAAGAGTCTGAGGATTGAGAATCCTTATATTACTACTCTGGTATATTTACAATTTTGACAGATATAAAAAAAGATAAGAGATTAATGTCTTCAATTCGATGAATTCCATCCTCTAGTGTTAAAATTGCCCTTTTATTATCACTGCTATCAGCAAGAAGTCACTTCTAATGTGACCTTGCAGCAAGATGAGAACTGTGCCTTGGGATGTTTTTATTTTACATTCAATCCACTGCAAAGCTTCTCTATAAGCTCCCATAAC
>NW_009954310.1:2901562-2906782 GCF_000747805.2 Chaetura pelagica | reverse complement strand
ACCAGTATAACCTTAAGATTCACCTCTCAGTTACTGATCAGATCCATTAATTGAGTTTATGCAACATTTAACTCCATATACAAGAAAAATTATTATCAACAAAATTATTGACTCTGGAAAGAACAGGTCTGTCCTTATGAAGATTCTTCATGTGCACAAGCTAGAGTGCCCTTAATGTTTTGTACATATACATGTATCAAACAAATTTTTTCATTATCTTTTTTGATTCAAAGCTTACAGGAATATGGAATTTGAATGTCCTTACAATCAGAGATCTCACCTAGGTTCTGGCCTCACTTTTTCATTTTCACTTAGAACACCTTGACCCAAATGGACAAAACAGAAGAAATACACCTGTGGGAAACTGTTCCATCAGTTCACACCACCACAGGAGGCTGAGCAGTCAAGCCAAGAATTATCTCCACAGCTAAATCTATTTGAAGAAGTAACACCAACCCAAAGGCTCTTCAGAAGCAGGTATTTGTGCTTTTTGTTATATCAGTATTAGCCCTTCCTTAAGATTCCATTTAAGTAACAGTCTGTAGTGCAGGACAAAAGAGGTTGCTCACCATTATCCCAACATTAAACAGTCAGCTGTCCTAAAGCTGAATATCAAGTACATATTAATGATTTTATTTTTCTTCTACTCAGGCATCTATTACTTATCAGTTGTAGCTCTCTTTCATGCAGTTGTAGAAGATGACATTAACAATACAGCTGTGCATGGTCCAGCACAATGCATCATCAGCATTACTACATAACTCATGTAAGATGCTTTATGAGTTACAAATGGCAAATGCAGAAAAGCAGTTCTTGAGGAACTCTTTCAGCCTTTCCTGCTACAGGTCAAAGACTTATTATAGTTTATATGCTACTACAGATGTTTGTCATGCTCCAACAGCAGTGCAAAAGGATCTCTCCCAAGACATGGACACCATCACAAAACCCAAATCAAAAATTAATATTCAGTCTCCACATACTTTTTAATTATGATGTTTCAATACCAGATTGTTCTCAATGTGCTGAAGCCATCAACTCTCTTAGTACATAGAGTTGATTTATTTGAGGATAATTCTGGGTTAAAGTCCAGGGGTTTGGGGCTGTTCTGCAATTCATTGAATTAAGAGGAATTCAGTATGCCTTCCATAGCTCTGAACACTGAAGTGTCTTAACTAGACCACAATCTTATTTTTTTATTTTGTTAAAGCAGTTCAGAAAAAATACCAAAATAGCTATTATTGATAATTTTTATGACCACCCTCCTTTGAAAAGAATTATGGCCCTTCAACATGTCCCCTAGATTCCAGAGCAATTTCTGCAGCACTCCATGTCCATCTAGAATAGCCATTGCTAAGAACATTTTGCTGTCTTCCCATCATCATAAGTACTAAGAGCCTGAAGTCCACCCAGCAGTCCTCATAATGACCATCTACAGGCCTCAGGGTGTGTCTTCAAGATCAGTCTTCTGAAAAACCTCTGCATTAAAAAACCCACCCATCCCAAAACAATGATCTACCATAAGAACAGCAACAAAGACCCTGGGGCAAACCCTAGCAGCATTTACACAGTTCTTTGAACATGAGCAATACTGATTTTGGTAGAAGATCCACAGACCAAAGGGAACTCTTCCAAGTTCCTTTCTGCATACAATACAGATACAGCCATAGCACATATGCCATTGCTATTACACTGACCACCACAGACAAACCTGCAGTGCTGCCACACATCTCTGCACAGCCAGAGGCTCTACTGGGCTGCGTCTCCACTCTGTCAGACTCCCCAGGGAGTTGCTGTCCCATGTTGCTGTCCAAGGAGCTACTTAGCAGGTCATTGACGTTTTTGTTGATGTTCAGCTTCACACACCTACAGTTATTTTTAGTCCATAAAATTAGTCCACCCACACCAAAAACAGCCAGGAAAAATTTAAACATTGGCTAAGCAGATGAAGTTATGTCCCCTGATAGATTTAAAGGAAGCTCGTGAGTCACCTGGACCTGAGTGAATCAAATGTTGCTAATGCTACTGTCTGTTGCAGTGTCATGTTGTACACAGCATTTGAAACACAAGTAGGTAAGTATTCCCAGGAGTTGGGAAGAATGGACATATATGAACAAAAGATTTGTCATTTTGGAAAGCCAAAACAGACACCTGGAGATCTGTACAGCAAAGCAAAGCTCAGCTGCAGCTTAAGGTCACCACAGTTCTATGGGTATTAATGAATAAAGCATTTTAAATAAAATCTATAGTTGGCCTGGCAGGGTTTTAATAAAACATGTAATATTACATTCAACTTCTAAAAGGTATGGATGTGGAATAGATACTGTAATTCTATTTGATCCTAAAATAAGCCATTACAATTGCAAAAGAAAACAATTGAACAGTGACAATAATAATTCTAAGATAATTTAAAATTGAGAAACAAAAGATGCTGACTGAACCCATCTGCACCACAATTCAGCACAAATCCTACATCCTCAGCATTTCCCCTCTTCCACTGAACTTTGAAGCTAGAGTGGATGTCATAACAACTGCATGAACACAGCCTACACTCTGAAGGGTCAGTGTTTTGCTCACTAGGGTTTTATAGCATGTGTTTTGTAGTTTCAAAAGCTGCATAATCTTCTGGTGAATTTTATACACCCCTGACTTTTACTAATATTCCTTTCCCTGTTCCACAGGCTCCTGACTGCTATAAGAGAAAAAAGCCCACATACTTCACTCTTCTTTGCTGAGGTCAGCTGGTCAAGAAATAGAGCAGCCTAGGCTCCCTTGCCATAAGAACAAAGAAGATACTATTCAAGCGCCAGCAAAAAAAAAAAAAAGGATTAAGTGGGAAAATGAGTTGCTCAGGGAGGTTGTTGATGCCCCCTCCCTGGAGGTGTTCAAGGCCAAGTTGGATGAGGCTCATGAAGCCTGGTCTAGTGTGAGGTGTCCCTGCTCACAGCAGGGAGGTTGGAACCTGATGATCTTTAAGGTCCCTTCCAACCTTAACCATTCTATGATTCTATGAAATGCATTAGAGTCACACAAAAGTCACTTACATATCCTTGTCCAGCAGCTCCTATTACAGTGGGTGTTGGGATGCACTTGTCAAATGTTGCAGTTTTTACAGGAGTGGGAGGGGGAAAATGTTTCCATTTTGCTAAGGGATAGTGCAGTGTGTAGCTCTAAACAAAGCACAAGCAGTAATGATTTGACAAAAAAAAAAAGCATAGATCTGCAAACAACCACTGCTACAGGTTGCCTAGGCTGCTGGTTTCTCCATGAATTGCTTTCATCAGAGATGGCTGCCAAGTTGTCTGGCAACACATCTCTCACAGCAGGAAAAGCACAAGAACTGTGCAATAGCTTCCCAAAATTCTACCTGGTGTGTCACCAAATAGAAGTAATCTCCAAGATACCACCAGCCACTTGGTGATCAATTCAGACAACACTTTCAAATTAATGGAGAGAGTCAAGGAAATGAAGATTTAGGATGAGAAATGTAAAGCTCTGGAGTAAAGCAAAATCTGCAACAATTTCCCCATCAGAGCTTCCAACTCCCTTTCCTTCCTCAGTATGTTCAATCTCCAGATTTACCTTGGCTAGGTTGCTTACTCTTTAAGTAGTTTTATGTCTTAAGGGTTTCAAGTATTAAGACTGTGTCCTCAAAAGCTATAAGAAGCACTTGAAGGAATTAATATGCAAAACTGCTGGCCAAGGCATGCAAACCAACATTACCAAAGGCCACTCTGCCAGAAGCTTCAACTTAAAACAGGGCTCTAGAGGGGAATCCAGGAATTACAGACTGGCAAATCTGAATTCCACCCCTGGCAAGAAAGAGAAGTCTTCTAAAAAAGAAACAGCATCACTAAGTCAAGAGATAAACACAACATCAGGGCACTGAGTGTCTCTGGGTTCCACAGAGCTGCATCTGACCTTGGCTATTATCCCCAAGGCTCGATGCCCAGGCCTGCCCTGCTCACAAGCTACAAAGTCCTTCAGTGGTGAAGCCTCTAACCCCACCCACCAGCATGCTTGCCTGGCACTTGCTTCCTCCTGACAAAATCTTTAATGAGTCAGCTTTGCTATGAGGGGAAAACGCTGCCTTGTTAACCTGCTGGAGTCCATGAGGTGTCAGTAAGTAGATGAGTAAAGGAACTCAGATAGATTTTTCAAAAAGCCTTTGGCGAAGTTCATACCTGAAAGGGGAAATAAGAAGACTAGACTGACACAGGGTTAGAGAAAAGCTTCTGTTGCAGATTCAAGGCTTCTTAAAAGACTAAGAAGTAAAGCACAGGGCTCAGTGGTCTCTTTCCTGCATAAAAAAGAGAAAGGCCAGAGCTGAGACTGATTTTATTCAGTGTCTTCATCTATGATTTGGAGAATGAAATCTGAGTTTCTGATTATCCTAAGCCCCTACAAGCAATCAAATGCTCTGAGGACAACAAATACTAGAAGACCTGTGGAAAACTGAGTGAGCAGGTAAGAGTGATGCAGATGAGCAAAGTACATAACGTAATGTGTAAGCAAACAAAACCAAGCCTACATGACAACAAACTCAGAACTGGCAGTTCTGAACTCAAGAAAAGTTTTACTCATCAGCAACACTCTGCATAAACTGCGCATGGCAACTGTTCATCAAATCCCACAGCACTAATGCTAGAGGGCACTCCGGAACACTAGGAGGAAACAGCATAAAACAGATAAAAGGATGTATCTTCAATCAGCAGGTAGTCACTGTTGCCACTGGGGCTGCAGAAGCCATCCCAGAAAGAGATTAGACAAAATCCGGCATAACAAGTCGGTAAAAAGGCAGCGAGAGCACCACGCAGAGATGTACTAACAGGCAGCAGGGATGCTGAGGAGCCCGAGGGGGAGCGGGCACGGAAAGCAGGCAGGCTGCGTTCAGCCCGCTGCTGGAGGTGCAGCCGGAGCGAGACACACGCCTGGACTGCCCCGGCACAGCACAGGTCTGAGCGCAGTGCTGCCTTCCGAGGGGAAGCTTACCTAGTGCTTGACCTCGCCACACACACAGAAGTAGAAGTCGCTAGGGATTTCACGCAGGTGCCCCCTCCGGCCCCAGACAGCCGCTCCCTCCCGCCAGAGGACGGAGGGTCCCCCCGGGTCCCCCCGCACGGGCTCTGGGCGCTTCCCGGCGCTTTCCCGCAAAAACCACGAGTCACTCCTCTCAGAAACTCGCCCTGGCACCAGCAGAAGCCTCTCTGTGCAGCTCCAGCA
>NW_009954310.1:2878050-2900892 GCF_000747805.2 Chaetura pelagica | reverse complement strand
GCTCCTCTCAGAGGCAGCTAGGGCTTGGTTTTACCTCAGCGCTCGGCCTCCCGTCCCCGAGAGGCTGCGAGGCATTTTGGACCGCTTATTTAAAACAAAACAAAACGGAAACAACAGCAAAACCAGCCCACAAAGAACTGTGTCCCAGAGAGTCATGTTGCCTGTATGAAAGAGCCTCTTCTCTTTCGGCTCGTGGGAAGAGGGATGATAAAACGCCTCCAGGAAAGGAATGGGGAGGCACTCACCCCTCCCAGGAGCTGGTCCTGTCTCCTTTCCAGATGACAAGAGAGCCTGCATCAAGTGCTTTGCCACACAGGTGACCTCCTGAAGGAAAAGTTCAGGTTTTAAAGAAGAAGGAGAGTTATGCAGTGTCAATAGACTTGAATTAACAAGACCACTTGAATTTACAAACACTTTACATTCTAATTTCAGGTCTTACCTTGAGATGAGCTGCAGGCAAGTAGGAGTTCCATATCTTCCAGATAACTCAGTCAAGAGGAAGAGCCAGGAGTGATGGCAGCCTAAGTGGGGAGAGTGTCCTCATCAAGCAGGGCACTGTCCTGTGATCTGAACAGGGTCAGGCTGGTAACAGCGACAGGCACCATCAGCAGTCCCAGGCAAGGTAAGACCCTGAGTCAAGTCTGGGAGACATCCAGGAGACAGGTTACATACAGCATAGGTGATAGCCCAGGTGGCTGGCAATCTAAAGTTGATCCAGGAGGACCAGCAAGCAATCTAGACCAGTAGCAAATAGGACTGAGCCCAGGCATACCTTCCAGCATAGCTTAGAGAAGCTTACACTGCCCAGGCAGGAGCTTAAATGAGGCTCCTGGACCAATGAGCAGAGGCTGAGGGTGTGGTAAGGATGCAGGTGATGCTGGTCAAGGCCTATTAGTGACCACTTAGAGCCTCAGCACTGTTATCTTCCAGCACTACATACAGTCCCTCCTAAATTAAGGTTTTTGATTTAACTCGCTAAAACAAATAGATATTCTTCAGCTGTTTGGTTGCATTTACTTAATTAAATCAACGCTGACTTAGCGTCAATTTCAATAAATTTAGAAGTTCAGTCAGGGTCTGTCAGCTGAATTACAGATTTGCCTTCCTAATACTTACATGTATATATGGTAGCCAAAGAAGGTTCAAATTATTCAACTCTTAGGTACCTGAAGCTAGAACATTTTGAGAGCTTGACTTTAAGGACCTCAAAAACAGGCTCAACACTTGATGTTGCACTACACAAGTGAGAGGATGAATGACAGTGATGTGGATGGAGCAAAGAATCCAGAAAATGGGAGACCAGGAGGAATCAGTGAGTATTGAACATTAACAAAGAAGCCAGATTGCTACTGATATTTTATTGAAGTTGTAATTTCATCACCTGTGTTGCTCAGATGAAATCAGATTTAACCAGATCAATTGTTTTATGATAAAATTGATTATTACAGATAACAATTTTCTACTCAGAAATGTTACCACACTAATCTGGAACAAATTAAATTACCTAGCACAGGTTTATGCTCAGTCTTTCAAAATCTTCCACTCATACTTAATGAGTATAGGGCAAATCTGAATTGGAGATAGAGGGTCAATTCTTCCTTCAAACCTATTGAAGTTTGCCTGCATGTTATGAAATATTATAAAGTGGTAAAATCTTTTTTTTATCAATCAGTAAACTTATTTATATCATGGAATTAATTTGTACTTGTCATGATTCTTGAGAGATAATAACTAGCATGCTCTGTTGTTCCAATTATTTGGAATTCTTTATATGAAACATTAGAAACTTTGAGTTATCTACCTGAGTGACTGAATTAACAATGTAATTGCTGGAGGATTGAAATAAAAAACCCCCACAACATTCTCTTTTGGTGGGACATTCAGGAACAGGACTTGAATGGAAGCGGGACTCTTTTCACTGAGCGGAGTTATCATGTGCATAGTCTTTTATGTCAGAAGAAAACCACATCAGCTCGTTTTCCCATTCCAAATACAAAGCACAGACCTCTTCTTCCAGTAAGAGCTAGTGGCATGGACTTCAAAAAATATGTTGCCCTCTCTCTCTGCCCATTATAGCCAATATAATTTTAAGTTACTACACAGGTGCCTGCAACAGTTCTTTCAGCTGAGTGAGGAGTGTGTTTCACCCTAAAAATAAGGTCATTCAGCCTTCAGAAGAATGAACACAGATCAAAGAACTTTGCAGGACACATGTAAGTAACAGAAAAATTATCTAGGTAATTCAGGAGCAGCTTTCAGAGCTGTATCCAAAACAGGATGCTTCTCTTCTCTGAGTACTGAACTTGTGAAAGTCAGTCTCTTCTGCAGTGAAACTCTAGCTCTAGTATGTCTGGTAAAACTTGCCAGCTTCCTCAGGTGTCTGCAACCCAAACTCTTTTGCAAATCTTTAACTGACCTACTGGTACTCATTTTGGCTTCCAAGAGATTGTTTTGGCTGTACTTAGAGCTCCTTTTCAAAATATTCTGTGCCATGGCACCGCATCTTTGGCTTTCTATTTCTTATAACTGTTTTCAGGCCTCTCCAGTGAAGTCATAAACACAAATGCATGTGTGCTGTACTATGCAATAATTAGAACAGTATAAATTCTTGTAATAATTAAAAATAATTGTAATTTTCATGTAAACTATAATTATATTGAAGAGCATACAGTCTCTTATTTAATTATGCTGACTCCACAATATACTGGCCAGCTGAACTGGCCTGGTTTAATTTTCCAGCAAATGAAAAGGATTTCTCTGACTGAATACAGCATAGAGCAAATGGAACTTGAGGAAGAAGCTAAACCTTCTGATTGAGCCATTTGTTTTGGAGACAACTCAGATTAAATTGAGTACCTCTGCACTGGCTGCTACTTAAAAGCTTAGAACAAACATTCATGTCAACAGTAATGGGATACATTTCTACCAGCCAAGCTTCAAAGAAGCAGAAAATTAATTATGAACCATCATTAGAGCTGCTTGGATCAGCATCAATACTCAGACCTTCCTTCAGAGCATAATCTAATCAAGAATAGAAAAACAGCTGCATAAATTACTTTCAAAAGTAATCTGGTGGCAAGTTATGCAGTTGAACAGAATTTTCATGTCAAGGTGGTGTAACTATCCCTGACTAATAGTAACAGCTCAAACTGACATCAGGGTTAGTGTAGACAACGTTTTACCACACACAAGTAGCAGGTGCTTCAAGAAGGCAGATGACAGCATAAGGTTTGACACTGAAAGGGGAACAGAAGTGTAAGGCTGCATCCTTGCAGTACAGGGAGATGCTGTATCTCAGAGGACAGAGAAGAAGGGCTAGTGATAGGAGCATTATAAAGAGGAGTATCTGCTTTTGCACTCTGTTATTTGACTCTTGGTCATCAGTGAAGGACCAACATCTCTCAAGAGGGTGTGATACATCTTGGGTTCTGCTCTCAATTCAGCTGATGTACAGCTGTAAGCAAATCCCTTTCCCGGTGTGTTTAAGTCTCTACATTTGTGATAATGGTGGAGTTGTCTGACACTTGTTTGCAAAAGTGTTTGTGTTTTGACACACCCTCTGTGAGAGTGAACACGTGTATCACATGTATCATGATTTTTTTAGTCTGGTAATTTTGAGGTGAGGATGGAGCTCTGAAAAGTAGTTTGTGTTTGTATGTGTAATGGCCTCAGTATCTATAGTTTTTATATCCTGTTATTGGTAAATATTTCAGAATAATGGCTCATTTAAGCAAATTTTATGCTTTTACACTTACTTGTACACAGGCTTGTGCTTAGATAGGTTCATATGTCTCCAAGACCATACAAGTCTGTCAACTCAATTACATTTGCACTATAGTTATTAACACGCAACTGAAGAATTCCTGTGTGTCCCTCATTATCAGAGCACATGATCACCATGTGTAACGGAGGGAATTATTCTTAGTGATAGACTAGGCCTTTTGAAGCTGGGTTGCCAGGTGAGCCATTGGTCAGATGTGGTTTGGTGAAATGTGCATGTTACATCTCAGCTGAGTGATTAATTTGATCTTTAATGTTAGTAGTCAGATGTTCTCTTAGAAACTGGATGATACAATAAGATCTATTGTATCTGTTCATCCTAATAATCTTCTAGATATTACTGTCCAAGCAGTTGACAGAGGCAGTTGTACTGAGGCAGCAGTGCTTCAGTACACAGCTTGTCCTCTTAATTCAAATTAAGGCTTTTTAATTAAGGCTCTTAATTCTAATTAGGCTTTTTAATATGTCAGGTGGCTTTGTGTTTGTTTGGATGAAGAATGCTCAAATGCTTCCATAGGGAGTGCTTTTCTCTAGGGAAGAAAAGAAATAAATTGCAACAATTTCTTAAGCTCCTTGCTATTTTATAATTTAACTGCATTTCAAATTTCATATTCAAAAGGCTCAGACCAGGACACAAACACTGGTCTCCCTATTTCAAAGGAAATTTTAATTTTTATCTCATTGTGTGTCTAAAATTCCGAATTCTGATCACACTAGATGTTTCTGCATCAGAAGTTCCCACTCTAAATTCTAATCTAATTTCTGCTTCAGAATTATTTCTGTAGGAAGTCTGTAATGTTTCTTTATTGCTGCAGTTTGCTCTCAGAAGGTCTGAGAACGTCTTGTTAAAAAAAAACAAACATGCAAGAATTGTGCTTGTATAAAAAATTAAAACCAGACTCCTGATTTATAAAAGGGCAAACATAAATGGTAATGTTCCTAACCTCTTGAGTATAGAAACTTTGAAAGCCTAGTTAAGAGTACAAAGGTAGCCCTCATCTTTGGAAATTCTCCAGGTTTTGGGACAAAATGTGAACGAGATAGCAGCAGTATGGAAATATATGCCCTTAAGTGTTTAAGAACCTTGTGGACTTCCTTTCAAAATAATGCAGTATTGCCTCATCTCTTGTATTTAAGTCTTGCACCAATTATTATAATAACTTTGAAAGCAGTCATCTCCCACAGGAGAACGCAAAAGGAGGAGAAATGCTGGTTCACTACTGCAGCTTAAGACAAAAGCAAACCTGGCCTGACAGGAGAGTGCTGAGCATTCATTACTTTCCTGGAAATAATGGATGTTTTACTGCTGCCAGTCTGTTCCTTTTAGAAAGGAAACCATTCCTCTCATAAATCAAAAGCTGAAATTTATTTAGAATAATGGTAATAAAGTCAGTTCCCCCACCATAAAGTCACTTTCCAATGAGTCACTTTCTAGTCTCAGAGATGTCATCCTACTATCCACAACAGGTAATTAATGCAAGCAGGAAAGGGGACCAGTAAGTAGAGTACTAATTGTAAGAGTTTGAGTATATATTGAGGGGTTTTAAACATATTTTGGAAGCTACTCAAGTATAAAAACTAAGATTGCTAAGCAAACTACATTGATAGGTGCAAAAGCACAATTGGCAGTTTTCTGAAATGTTTTTACTTCATTCTTCCCTAGTTGCTGTGGCTCAAGATGATTTTGCTTCCTGAGAACGGCTGATTTACTGCATTTCTGCCATTTGAGCTGATAGAGGCCTGCAAGACAGTGAGTTTATAACTGACTATTAGTTGTGTAATACACAAAAAAGGCTAAATCCTTATTGATGCTAGGCACTCAGCCCTTCTAACACACCTGTGTAGCTATTGCTAGTATACAGCTTGGTTAGATTTTTTGTTTATGACTTCTGTTCATTTTATATTGCATTACATATGTAGCATCCTCCCATAGGATCCTATTTCATGCACTCAGTAATTAATTAAAAAATATTTTGCATGGTATTATCAAGTGTATTAAATGAGAGGAGAGCAAGATTATAGACTGATTAATTCACATGATTAGTATCAGAAAGTAAACATTTACAAAGTAAGAAGCAAAGGCCAACACTGATAATACCCAGACTGGACATGACAGGAAACCTGCAGCAAGTTTTTCACATGCAGTGCTTTAGTGCACATATAATGCTTTTAGAAGGAAGAAAGATAATTGTGTGTGTCATTGAGAATGCATCAAGTTTCCATCAAGGAGTTCAGATTATAGCTTGTTTGGAAGGACCAGGTGCATTTCTGCCTCGTAGATACTAGTTTAAACAAGGATTCTTCAGGGGGATTTTCAATAAATGTTAAAGTGCTTAGAAATGATGTTTTGAAAGATATAAAATGAACAGACAAGTATTCCTGGCAAGATTGTGCAGTAAACTCATGTAATTTTTGTTTGTTAATGCTGTCATCAATAGCAGTTACAGGGCTTGTGTATCTAGTACACAACTTAAAGAAGAATATCTTAGGGCAGACTCATGAGAAATTGTTTTACCTGGATCCTGGACAACTGAATTTTAACATCAGTGGATTCTATTTTCTAGCAGAAACAGAAGAGGAGGGTGAGGTTTATCTCTTGAGTTTTAGGGCACAAAAGCATGGCTAGAGTATTCTTTGAGAGCCAAGTCAAAATGGTTCCATCAAGTACAAGTAGTCCATTGTGCTAAAATCTAATTATCACTACTCCTGGAACCAAACTAGAATGATCCTACTCCATCCTGTAGGAAGACAGGATTCCCCCTTCAAAACATTGCCAACAGAAGCATCATAAACACCTCTTTTATACTGTGTAGTCCTACTGTTAGTAGAGAAAGGTAGAAAATCAGCATCGATTATGAACTAAACCAGAAGGAAGAGAAAATAGAAGTGGCTTCAACTATTTATAATCTGTCTGGATTTGGAAGAGGAGACTTCAAATGTAAAATGCTTATATGAAACAAAAACATTCCCCTGTGGATCTCTAGTGGTTAGTGGTCTCTCCAGAGGACAGTGAAGTACTAGTAATAAAATAAATAGTATTTTGAATATAGAAGTAAAGACAAATTGGAATGAGTTGTGTGACTGAATTAAGGCTTAGAGAAGCTGACTTGTAATTTAAACTGGGAACTCAGCAAGTTCTTGGATTGCAAGCATAGTTTGACTATTATGCCCTTTTTTAAAGGATGGCTGAACAATCCATGGGTTGTGGGCATTTTCCTCAGCAGCTGTTCTTTATTTATGATTGTGTAGATTTACTTGCTTGCTAAATAAAAATATAATGGTTTATCATATAATTCAGATGAAGACACTAATTATGATGAAACAGCAATGCTTTTCAGGAAAGGGGGAGAAAAAAAGACAGAGGACTCTTTTATATAATACAATAATGGCTTTCTTACTGCATCCTAGGAAACTAAAACTACAGCTCCCTGAAGCTAGGATTTCTGTAATTTCTGTCTGATGGGGAAGTGTTCCACAGAACTGCAGTCATAGATCATATGTTACTGAAGTTTGTTCTTCAAGAATTTGTATTTCAATAATTTCTGTTGTGCCAGAACACTATTATTTCCTTTTACTGTCATTGTTTCATCAATTAGTGCTTCAGAAAGAGCATGTCCCTGCCTTGGTGGAGGCTGTTCTTTCAGTTTGAGTGGGGGAAAAAATCCACATCAGCAGAATCACATAAAAAACTTTCATGTCTGTGCTTCTCTTCCAGAATACAACTCTGCTTACTTAAAATGCAATAATCCTTCAACTGTTCTCATTTTCTGGAATTAGTTTAGGTCTTCTTGTTGAGCAGGAATCATGCAATGCTTTGAGATAAAACCACATGCCTCGTCTCTTAGGTTTGTAGATTGGCAGCTTGGATCAGGTTTTCTAGGCTAAAATGGAAAGATACTTGGGGCTGACTTCAGCTCCTATGTAGAGACCAGTGAAAAGGTCAGCCACTATCACTAGACAGTCCCCCACTGTTGCCTGCGCCTTGGTGCTGCAGGGTTGGCATGAAAGCTGTAGCTGAGTGTTGTTTTCACACTGTGGGCATCCCTGTGTCTGTGAGCTGGCTAGGTAGAGGAGTTAGCTCAGAGAGTCACCTCTGGTGATGTTCAGGTACAGCTCAATTATTTCCTTCTGCTCTGTGTATGTCTCTGCTGTGGAGCTTTAATATGGTTCAAAATTAGTTCTGAAATCTCTCGGTGCTTTTAGTATCTCATTCATCAAAGGGTTTGTAAACTCCTTTGTGTTTTGTCAGTGATATTTTTATTCCAGGATCTGTTAATCATGTCACAAAGACCTTATTTCTCTGCTTGCTCGACTCTTTCTGTGAATGCGTCAGAGATAAGCTTGTTAAATTTCATTTGGCTCTCTGAGTAGCTGCAGTACGAATTTACATGTGTATAGGACATATTTGGTTGATCCAATAATTGATGGTAGCATAAAATTTGTTTTGCTTAATCAAAGGGGATGTCCAGCCTTCTCAAACTACTGATTGTGTTCAGTTATTTATTGAACTAGATGCTGATGTGTTTGAAATAAACAGGGCACTATCAAGTAGAGAGAAATTGTGTCTGGTTTTCTACTGAGGTTTCAGACCAGAAGCACAATAGAAGTAAAATGTCCCTACTGTATAAATTAAAAAACTTAGATGGCTGTTTGGTTTTGTTCTTAGTGCCAAAAAAAAAAAAAGAAAAAAGAAAAAGAAAAAGTGCTTAGTTTACAGTTTAAATCAACATGCCAAGACTTTACACCTTCAAAGTTCCAAACACTTAAGAGATCAAATTATAGATGATCAAGATTATCACTTGCCATGAATAAATGTGCTCATCTGTTAATGCATACTAATATTTTCTCTGTAAAGTAGGCAAGCTGCAAAGAAAATAAACTCATACTATATATTCAGAGTTGCTTTACAGTTTCAGGAATTAGCTGTATAGAAGATCTCTGTGAGATTAAAATAGTGTTGGAAGTCATGAGCCAAAAAGGTAATTTCTGATGTCTGCATTCCCTCTATTTAGTCTTACCAGACAAGTTCCACCCAGTGCAATTTGCTTTCCAATTTTTCTGAGCAGGAAGTCATGAAGTACTTATAGCATAACTAGATTTGTATTAATCTGCAACCGAGGATATTTACTTTTACTCTATAACTTCTAATAAAAGACCGAAGTATTTGTTCTACAAACTGATTCCAGTGCAACTATGGAATATATGCCACATGCTTCATTTAATCATTAATATGTTTCTGTTAACTTCAGGGAGGGTAGTTACATGATTAAAATAATGTGCCTGTTCAAATTTTTTTACTGTTTCAAAGCTTACATTTGTAATACTTACCTTAGTTCCCTTTAAAATGCCAAACTGATAAGAAGACTAACTGTAAGAGTCATCAGTATTAAGTTATTCGTAGCACTCAAGCATCTGCTCAGACTTCAGATTGCAGAACTTCTTAGCTCACACTAAAATAATAACAGTAACAACTACAGCCTCATTGTTCTTCAACAGAAACCCTTTGAAAATTGTGCCAGCAAGAGCACTTTTCATCTCATCAAAAACACAGTGTACAGGTCCCCTGCTTTTAACCCTGGGATGCTTTAAGGAGAACCTAGTCTTGTCCAATTGCAGTACTATTGATGAGTGAAAGCTTTTTTCTTGCTCTATAGTGCCTTTAAAGGCAGCACAAACAATATTTGTCCACATAGTGTGAACCCTTTCCAAATGATTGTTGCTTTTGTATCTCCTTAGACTTCTAGAATTTTTTAATAGAGAATGCAAGATCATATCTATGTAAAGCTGGAGTTATATTTAAGTTGGACAACCAAAATTGAAATACAGAGGGCTCAAAATGTCTTTCAAAGCATGATCTGGGCTCATATGGGCTTCAGTTATAAAACAAAAACATACTTTCTGAGGAGAAGATCTTAAGTTCTGCAGCACTTGCCTACAGCATGCTAGGGCATTGAATTAGTATCAGCAGACAGAGAAACAACCTATAGGGTAATAAAAGACCACCTTTTTTGGTAGTTGGGTTCTCTGTCCCAGCACAAGATCAGCTGAGACTGATTTTCCTTTCTTTATGTTGACCTTAGTCACCGTTGTCTTAGAGTGATTCATGTAAGAATAGACTCAATGACTGAACAGACTGTAGAGTTCATTTTTCTCACCATCAGAGCAGGAAAATAAAAACATTTTCACTGCCACAAGCACCAGTTTCCTGCACTCTTAAATTACAGTTCAAGTGAGAAGTAGCTGATACAGCTTGGAACATACTCATTAGTATCAATATGACCTGAACATTTCCATGCCCTCTTTGTTCCACATGTTCTTTGGCTGCAAACTGGCTTTTATTTTCCTTCTCGTTTCTTCCTTCTTAGTTGCTGTCTTTTTGCTCTTGTATTTCTCTTACTTTTTCCCTTTAGTCTCTCTTTCACACCTTCCCCACCCCCCTATTTTTTTATTTAACTAAAAAGCCTTACTCTCAGCTTATTTCAGGCAAATTTGAGTTTTGTGCATCTCTACTACCCTTCAGAGTCTTTCTGCAAATCGTGAAGTACTTCTAGCTCATACTTCCTTACAATAGTCCATAGAACAAGTCCAAGACCTCAGGAGACAGCATCTGTTCAAGCATGGGAACTGTAATGTACTCTAGGAGTCTAATCAGTCCTTTAATTTCCAATAGTTCTTCATTATTCTTCATTTCCCTCTTGTTCTGCAGGCCAGTGCATGCCATAATATTTGCCTTTGATTACAACTGGTGCCTGTTTGGATACTAAAGAGCTATAATGGCAATGATGAGCTGGAAAAAGTACTTACCCATGGTCAGGTCAATGAAAGCTTATTTGTACACTTGGGCACTGGCAACTATGTGGACAAATATTGTTTGTGCTGCCTTTAAAGGCACTATAGAGCAAGAAAAAAGCTTTCACTCATCAATAGTACTGCAATTGGACAAGACTAGGTTCTCCTTAAAGCATCCCAGGGTTAAAAGCAGGGGACCTGTACACTGTGTTTTTGATGAGATGAAAAGTGCTCTTGCTGGCACGATTTTCAAAGGGTTTCTGTTGAAGAACAATGAGGCTGTAGTTGTTACTGTTATTATTTTAGAGTGAGCTAAGTAGTGCTGCAGCCTGAAGTCTGAGTAGGTGCTTAATTGCTACATTTGAAAAAGATGCCATCAAACATTTGTAACATCAATTTGGTATTAAACAGTGTAATATTATGCAACAATTAAACATTTGAAAAATTATTACATGGAAGAATGTTCATTTTCTAGTGTGTATTTATACATGGTATTAAAAATTGAAAAATAATTTTAACATCAGTTGTATGAGCTGAGAGTAATTCTTCTAAGACAAAATGCTAATAGAAGACAGAAACAGCCATTTCTATAGGCTCTGGTCCTACAGATGTTTTAGCAGCTACTTGAACATTTCCTGATAATCTTTATTGGGTAAAAAAAAAGTAGAAATCCTTCTCATAGATTTTGGAGAATTTTTACAGAGACTTTGTCATCACATTTCTTTCATTTACATTTTACAGAAGTCTTTTCCCTTGGCTCTTTTTAAACAGACTTCTAGGCAAGTGAAATTAAATTTATTTGGTCTTGGAAACTAGAAACACATGTATCTCTGTCTGCCTGGTTTGAAGGCATCTGTTTTGGCCCTCTTCCTAGCACATGCCTTAATTCCATCATGCACTTACTATTTTTTATTTTTTAATGCACTTCGCTATCAAAATATGACAACACAATTGTAGATGTCAGTGAGATCCCCATCAGGAAATTCTCGTTATTCTGAACCTTCTTCCTAGAGGTGCATGAAGTGAGTTCCTTTGGTGTCACCAACACTGAATAATTTGAATTGAGAATGAAACAATTGCTGGTGACTACTTCTTTCCCAGAAAGGTAAAATTTAATTCAGTTGGAGAAAATATTTAAACTACTTTGACCATGATAGCTTGCTTTCTTTCTACATTCTTAGGATCATTAATATAGATTCTACTGGTCATGATTTCCCTTCCCCATGTACTCTCTTTTGGAATGTGAAAAGACAAGCTCCAGTTCTAATTCTCAATAAAGATGTGATTGGCATGCTCAGATTTTTGAAAATCATAATTCATCTTTCTTCTTCAGGATGATTTTCCTTACAAGTTCTGTAACATAAGGTCTTATTTCTTCAACAGAGACAGTAGAGTCCCAGGCCTTTACTACTTTTCCATTGGGGTCCACCAGGTATTTCCAGAAGTTCCAGGTTGGTTCTTCTCCTGTAGAATCTACAGGGAAAAAAAGAAAAAAAAAAAAGAAAAAAAGAAAAAAAAAAAAAAAGGGGAAACTTAGAAGAGAAAATCACACTAGCCCATTCCTGACATTTTGATGATTACCCTCCCAGAGGAAGCAACAATGTAAAATTAAGAGGGAGTTCTGACTGAATAATATTAATTTTCTGACCAACAGGGAGCTTTAACTTGACAGTAGCTCCCTAGAGACTAAAGGAAGCAGTCCTTCTTGAGACAGGGTGACAGGAGAAAGCACTATCATCAGTGTTAAAGTGTGTGTGTGTCTCTGTGCTATAGAGATAAACTGAAACTGTTGAACCTTGATAGGAAAATGGAATGTGGCATAACAACATAGCTGCACCAGGACTGATTATTTGCTTCCTTAACCAGAATTTTTCCTCCAAAAGCAGTATCATGTGCTTCAGAAGAATGTTTCAGGAAATGCTACATGAAGAAATAACAAAGTTCCAGGAGGTTTCCTTCTAATCCTCATCTACTAGTTTTTCCTTCCATGACCACATACTCATTTTACATGAGTTGCATTCTTATCCTTTACTGTTCTGCTATGTGACTAAAAACATTTTCAGGATCTTCAATGAGACCAGGAGCCTCATTCCACTAATAGCACAAGTACAGATGCTACAGACAAATCAGAAGATATTTTAAAGTAATCATCAAGACACAGCCAGACCTGCACCATTCACTGTCTTGTAATTATACTGTATAAATATCCCTCCAGCATCCTTCCTTTGCATGTGGACCAGCAGGGAAACAGAAGTTTCACAGCTTGTGAAACAGGGTAACAAACCTGCTGGGCAAAACAGAAATTGAAAGATGTGAAGAGGATTCAAGGGAAGTTTGGCTAGCAGGAAGATCCATTACAGACACCTGGAAGGAGGTGTGCTTGGGGCAGCCAAAAATAGTATTGCCAACACTCCTTTAAATTCAGTGGTATGTAGGAGAACACTGTGGTGCTGGAGAAAAGAAGCAGCAGCAATATGGTCCTTGCAGAATGATGTAGCTCGAGTGATACCATGTCATATTGGACTTTATTATATGTCATTGCTGGAAGACGTTTTTTCACGTTGGACAAAGACTGATATTTTAGCAATTAAATGGTATTTAGAGCATTCGTTCAGTGCAAGAAAACTGGTGCCTTGGTAGAGAAAGTAGTGCCTTGAGAGAGAATATTGGGCTTTACAGAGTCTTTTGTCAGCTTTCTGCTAAGCACCAGCAAAACCTCTTCAGGTGTTGGTATTAGCTATAATATGGATTAGAACTAGAGGAACTGTATGATATGGCTGTTCCAGTGTTTGGCAAGAAATGAGGAAGGGAGTATTCAAGGGCATCTCTTTGTGCCTGGTTTCACTTTTTGATTATTGAAGTAAATGATGTAGGTGCTTTGTTTCCACTCATCCTACAGCTCTTGAGGTGAATCTTATAAATCCAACCTGCAGCAGCTGTTTCACAGCAGAAGCACTTATGAGACTGTGAAGTGGAAACAAGAGAATGTTTCAAGACCTGTATTCCATATGGAGGTTTATTAGGCTAGCTTTTACAGGGCATCTGTTATCAGGAGATGAGATCTTTTATGTTAGACAAAGCTGTCAGGGGTGACACAGAGGGAATTCCTGCCTTGTACAGGAGGATGGACTTACATTACTTCCGACGTCTTTGAGCCTTACAATTCTGTGCTGTTTCTGTAAACACAGTCATAGGTGTTTGGGTTTTGGTTTTTTTTTCTGTTTTACCTGGATTTTTTTCTATATTTTGTCAGAGGCATTCTACCCTGGGAAAAAACACCCTCCAATGTTTCAGATTACTTACCAATTAAGTACTTGAAGGCAGGAATTGCACCAGCTCCGCTGACTGCAATTTTGCTGAACATGGGAAAGGAGGCACCGTAAGTCTTTCGTGCAAAACTTTCAATTTCTTTGTTAGTGTCTGGTTCTTGCTGCCCAAACTGATTGCAGGGGAACGCCAGCACATTGAAATGGTAGGGGCCAAGGTCCCTCTGTAACTGTTGCAAGGCTTTGTAGTGGCTGTCTGTGTACCCACACTCACTGGCAACGTTGACAACTAGTGACACCTGAAGAACAGGAGAGATTAAAAAATGTGCTGTAAGTCAGTTTTCCAGCAGGAAGGCTGGGATGTAGATTATTTTCAAAAAATGAGAATGTCTAGGGCACTGTGACTGCACACTTATGCTTGAAACTACATTGAATTCTCTTCACAATAGGAAGGTTTGATATTTCTTTTTATTTTTTATTTATTTCCTGTTTGGCAACCATGAAGATAAATCAATTAGCTGCTAAGCAATCTTAATTCTTAGTTTACAGAAAATCTATTTTTCTCCATTCTGCCTTTTGGATAGTTTCTAAGCATATTTTAGAAAAGACCATCCAGCTAAGATATACCAAGTTGCATGAAAGAAACGTGCAAATAAATGTATTTTTGGTAGTTTATTTCTGTTGTGAAGCATCTGTTCTGCAGTATCTTTCCCTGTACAGAATTCAGTACTCATACAGAACTGGCTGATCCATTTATCAGTGCTAGTTTATATGTCTGGACTTGTAAGTTAATAGAAAGAATTACAGCATTTTGGGTTGGTCTATGCAGTTTGGACAATAACAGCAGTGATTTACACAGGATCTCTCTACAAGAGTTTGAAAGCTGCACAGAAGCTGTGATGCTGGTTTCACTATAGTCAGTATGAGACAGCAATGCTGAAGGGCCCTGTGCTGCAAGAGGAAAGCTTGAAGCTTGGACACATTGACTGACCTCATCAAATTACACAGCAAGTAGCTGGAGGGGAAGGAAAGGAAGTAAAATATCCTGACTCCAGGTCTCATACTCTTCTGTGAGTCTTCCAGACATCCCACAAAATAGGAGGAAACTACATACAGCATTTCCTATAATGGCAAACACATTATACTTCTCCTTTTTCCTTAGAGAAATTCCTGCCATTACTGGACTCCATAATGTAATAGTGCAAACCTCCTACAAGTACAACTAACACATATAATTAAACTTCCAGGATTTCTTAGTATTTCATAAGGAATGTTTAAAATTATTGTTTAAAAACCTTTACCACATTATGTTTCAAGTGTCTGGTACCAGAAGTGATTAAATGTGGTGATTTTGTCTGTCTGTATTTTAGTTTTAATAAATAACAGTCAGTTTTTTTGTTCTCATAAGAGGCTGTACTTTGACTTCTTACAACTATTAAGGCTTTAAATTTAAGTTCAATATGCTTCTTGACTGCCTTTAGGCTCTGAGTGTGCAAGTCAAGCACACCACCTAGTGTGCAGTGCAAACAATGGACCTTACAAAAATTATTTACTTTAAGCTGAATTCTGGATTATCTGGTGTCTGACCTCTAAATACTATCCTTTCCTTCCCTTGGCTTGGAAAACCCATACACTGCTACATATGTCCTAGTTTACTTGATGATTACACCAGTGTACCTCCTTGAGGAAAGGAACCCTGGACAGATGTATGAATCTGATGTCAGCTTCAAGTAACCCTTTGTGGATCTTTTAGCAGAGACAGTAGATACGTGGGGTTTTAGACCCTGACATTCTTAACTGGCTCCATCTCAACGATGCAAGAACCAGCCACAGGTGTCAGCTTACAGAAACTCACAGAGCTGTTACTTAATGGGAAAAAATAGCAATACTTTGTCTGGTAATTGAGTAGCTATACCCTGTGTTTATACACGTTCAGAAATACTCAGTTCCTGGATTGCAGAGCTGTGATGCAAAGTGCCTAATATTACTTTCAATAGTAAAATAATACTTTACATTGTTAGAGTGCCTAATGCTTTTACATTAATATAGTACCTTTGGTTCAAGGTTTCCAAAGCATTGCACTAACATTACTTAATTACACCTCAGCACACTGTACTTAGCTGTGTGGTAGGCAAGCAGGCAGGTACTATTATATTTAGATAGGTATCAAAACAGCAGGGAACAGCTGATGCTTGGGGGTTCTGAATCCCAGATAGAAACTGTTTTTTATAAGAATCATAGAATGGTTTGGGTTGGAAGGGACCTAGAAGATCATCTAGTTCCAAACCCCCTGCATGGGCAGGGACACCTCACACTAGACCAGGTTGCTCAAAGCTCCATCCAACCTGCCCTTGAACACTTCCAGGAATGGACCATCCACAACTTCCCTCGGCAACCTGTTCCAGTGTCTCACCACCCTCACACTAAAGTATTTTTTCCAAATGTCTAACCTAAATCTCCCCTCTTCCAGCTTAAAACCGTTGCCCCTTGTCCTATCACTACCCCCTCTGATGAAAAGCATCTCTCCAGCTTTCCTGTAGCCCTTCAAGTACTGGAAGACCACTATAAGGTCTCCTCAGAGCCTTCTCGTCTCCAGGCTGAACAGTCCCAGCTCTCTCAGCCTGTCTTCATAGGAGAGGTGTTCCAGCCCTTGGATCATCTTTGTGACCCTCCTCTGGACTTGCTCCAAGAGCTCTATGTCCTTTCTGGACCCAGCACTCCAGGTGAGGTCTCATGAGTTCAGAGCAGAGGGGCAGAATCACCTCCCTCAACCTGCTCTTTTGATGCAGACCAGGATGTGCAAGTGCACATTGCTGACTCATGTTGAGCTTTTAATTGAACAACTGCCTCTTACATTGTATCTGATAGAAATCATAAAATAACATATAAGCTTTATTGAATTAGACAGGTAGGTAGATTTGACAGAAAACTAATCTTAGTTGAATCCTGTTGGTTCTTTTCCAATCACATATCACTGCTCTCCATTTTTAATGTAGATGGGTCAGCATCAGCCTGGAAAAAGCATAGGAGGGTGGCCTTGCACAACACAGTAAAACAAACAGCTTTTTGAGCTATTTCATTTCTGGTACTCTTTTTTTCAGTTGTAATAGTCTTCCCTTTCTCTGCTTTCAGGTAGATGTAATATCACACTTTATTTTGTAGCATGTATACCAAATGTTTAGCATTTTGGCAATATAATTTCTGATGCCCCCATAAAAAGAGAGTACTCTCTCACATATCTTTGGTATTTTTATTAAAGTGGAGGATAGGTTATGTCTGTGCACATCTTTTTCAGGAAAAAAAGTCTGTTCCTAATTTTTTCCATTTTTGCTATTTCAGAATTGTTGATACATTCCTTATTTACTATATAATGGAAGGTACTTGTGATTTGTATCAAGATGCACTTGAATGGAAAATTAAATAATAGCAGTCAGTCTTACTTTTTTCCTACTAAGAAAAATGATCTCAATTATCTGAATGCACAATTTATATTAATAATAGTTATTTAAGAAAGATTCTGTGAGTCATGAGTTGCACTGATTGTTTCTACTTAGCATGGCTCTTGTGTTTTTAGAATTAACACATTTTTTTATTTTTTCTTTTTTTTTTTAATACTTTAAGAGCTTTTGGATTTAATTCCCAGTTAGTTTCTTGACTACAAATTAAGTAGTTATTTAACTAAATTAGTTGAGTGAGTGAATTGAAGAAAATGTTTTCTCTACATCTGCTAGAAAGCTTAAGGCTGTTAAAATCAGGTTTAGCAATTAGCAGACTCACTTTCTTTGAAACATCAGCAGCACATACATAGTACTTATATATTATTTGCTTTCTTTTAATAGCTTTAAAACAGTATGATAAACCTACATCTTAACATTGCTTATCTAATTGCAGATTAAGTTTATTTTAAGAAATAAATGGGAGTTTCAGTTAACCTTTGCCTACCTTGATATTGAGCTCTGACAACATAATGACAGAAAGGGATGTGTTTTATTGCTGTCATTTTCTTTAGAATTGTGCACATGGATTCTCCAACAGCAGCTAGCCTAAACATTCGTAGGCTCTCTGAAGGTAAATCTTTTGGTCCCATGCAGAAGCCAGTCATCACTTTTTTGAAATAAACTATTCCATATGACCTAGCAAAGATCAAGGAGTGTGACCTTTTCCAAGGTACGGCTCAAGAGCTCTCCCTTACAAAGCCAGTCACTCCTTGGTGTGCCTGGTATCCTGGCACCACTGGAGACAAGACACATCTCCCGACCTGGTGTCTTCATGAGTTACCAGGGCAGGCTCTGCAGCTTGTTCCACAGGGGATGAACACCCTCAGCTCTCTGCAGGGTGATTGTAGGCAATTCCTCTGAGTTCCCCCTTTACTCATTTCCAAGTGGATTCTGGCCCTGAGGTAGAGGAGCTAAAGGTGGTATTTACTTATTTAGACAGATTTGCAGACAAAACATGCCCCAGTAACAGGGTTTATTGACAGAGCCTTTGGAAGGAAGTCCTAAAATAAGCAAATATTGCTTAATATTAAATATGTTCCACGTTCCATTAAATACAGACATTTGAGTGTGCATTGCACCAGTTCTGCTCTACCTGAATTGCGAACGGAGGGGGAGTACTCTGACCAGGTAAGATTCAGACCTCCCATTTGGTCAAATTCTACCAGTACCCCTTTCTACTGAGCTCAGGAAGATGTATTTCTCCTCCCTTGGGCCTTTTCTACCTTCCTGCCAGTGTTTTAGTGACCTGCAGCTGTGGACTAGTGAGCTCAGACACCTCAGCAAAGTACCTGAGGAAGGGGAAAAAGGTGGAAACGCAAAGCTGGTGAATAAGGGTGAAAGAAGGGAGAAGTGGTGCCTGCAGCTGCTAAGCTGTTGTACTGCCTGGCTGTATCACAAGAGATGTGTCACTTGAGCACTGAAGGTGGCACTTGTGGGCTTTATGTTGATTTTAGCTCCTGTAATTTGTAAACGTGGCTATGGGAGCTTACAGCATTATGCACCCTATCTGCTAAGTTCCCTTTTGATTCTTCCACAGATATTGACCATTTAATTGGGTTACATTCAAGGAAATTGTCCTTCAAATGGGAAGGAAAGCTCTGCCTAGAACTCCTGAACCTAATATGTAAATTAAATTTAAAAGGTATCATATAAGTGTATGTGTCTACATGTTTGTATTGCTCTGTCACACTAAAAAGTGACAACTGGAATAGCATGATGTTGCTGCAGTTTCCCTATACACTAAAAAATTGGGTTACATTCAAGGAAATTGTCCTTCAAATGGGAAGGAAAGCTCTGCCTAGAACTCCTGAACCTAATATGTAAATTAAATTTAAAAGGTATCATATAAGTGTATGTGTCTACATGTTTGTATTGCTCTGTCACACTAAAAAGTGACAACTGGAATAGCATGATGTTGCTGCAGTTTCCCTATACACTGATATTAAAATAACTTCATCATGTCTTTCACTTATTTGCTAACGATGATTAAATTTGTTAGCTCCACTAGCCACTGATTAAATCCCATCTTCTGTTTTGTTTTTAATGTGGAACATTAAAAAGGAATGGGATTTAGGTGAAAATAATTGACCAAAAGTCATGCAGTTAAAAGAGGCAGAAATAAGCTCCAAAAGTGAGTTATACAAAGGCACAAACTTTCTGAGCTGCAAATTTAACAGGCACAACCCGGCGCGATTCATCCTGCTTGAAGGGAAGGCAGGGACATTGGCATTCCCTGCCTGCCACGTCTACAGGCAGCGCAAGGAAAAGACGCGGACACACGGACAGGGGTTAGACTGCTAAGGTTTTATTTCAGGAGGGCAGAGACCTGTGGAGCGGGACCAAGGGAAGCATGCAGGCAACGCTCCAGGTGGGTTAAAGAAGAGTCCTGAGCCCAAACCATCTGCATGCGAGCACCGAGTTAGATGTGCAATCTCTCCACCCCCACTCGGTTTTCGCAGGCATGCAAGCACGGGCTGCTTAGTGAGCCCTGGCGAGAGCTGGTGCAGACTTACCGAGCCCCTGTATTTCTCCAGAGAAACTAGTTTGCCCCTGATGTTTACCACTTTGAAAGTGTAAAAATCGGGCTCTTTCTGCTGCGTAGCGGAAAATGCTAAGAGCAGGAGCGCTGCGATTGCAAGGAGCATGGCTAGCGGGACGAGGAAAACTTTGGGGAAGGAAGAGGAAGGCTTGTGCTCCACACTGCCCTCAGGATCCAGCATGCTGCACGGGCTGCCGAGCCTCCTGCCGCGGGGGGACAGCGCTGCCGCAAAGAGGGACTGCTGCAAACGCAGCTTTTGCAACAGTCTGGCAGCTGCGGGGGGATTCGTGTCCATGGCAGAGCTCGGGAAGATGTGCTTAGGGAGGATTCCGATCCTCTAAAATGAGTCTTTCATGGTGGTTGTGGCGTATGAAGCAAAGGCGCTTATGGGTACAGGAGAAATGAAAGTGCTGGCTGGCTCAACAGTAGTGACACAGGCTGTGTCTGAAGGATACCAGTCAGATCTGCTTTAACTAGGAAAATAAAGGGTACAGGTTTTGTGATTTTTGATCGATTTGGCAGTGCCTTTTGTTAGTATATTAACTATAGCATCTAGTAACTACGGTGTAATGTCAAAGGATACCAGTGGCTTGGTTGCTACTGGTTACTGATGCAAGTGTTCTGAAGAAGAGCCACAGCTCACAGTCAGCAGAAGCAGAACTGCAGGCATGCCTTGCCCAGTGTTCTCTGCCAAGGAGCACCATTAGCCAGGCTCTCAGGAAATCCTTCTCAGCACACACCGGTTGGCAAAATTGGCAACAAGTTGCTGGCCAGGCCGCTCGTCTTGACAGTGTGATCTGTGAGAAACCGCATCGCCATAAGGTTCTTGAGGGAGAGGTAGGATGCATCAGGAAGTGAATCTGGTCAAAAAGCTTTCAGATACACAGAGCCAAACCACTGCTTCAGTGCACTGATGCCATTCTTGGATTGTCTGCAAGAAAAAAATAGCCATTTGTGCCACTTGCTACTATGCCTGCTGGAAGAAAAGGAATTGTGTGTATAAAGTAACAACAATAGAAAGCATTTGATGGTCATTTATTTCTTCTTGGACCGCAAAACTGGTCTCCGTGCCTGTGACTGATAATCCTTGGCAAAGAAAAGCACGATGTAGTGATTTACTGAAAACAATTAAGTAGCACACCCAAGGCATATTGGAAATCTTATCTTTTGAAGAGCAAGTTACATTTTATAATCTCGCCTTGTGATTTTATTTTTTTTAACTGAGTTTTGGTAGGTCTTTGATGTCTTGATTAAGTTTAGTTAGGCAATTCTAGCATAAGTGCAGTACTCTTAAGTGAAGAACCCGTGTGTAACTAGTTGAAAAATTTAATTATTACTTTTGAACATTTCAGATTTTTCATATTTTTATGTATTTCAGCTCAAGTAGACATCCAGCATTGAGGAATAATGCAATATACTGTAAAAATACACAGATGGAAGATGTTGTACCACTCTGTCTACAGGGAAGATACAAGGTGCTAAGAATCTGAAGTTCTCACCTCATTTCACAGGTAAGTGCTGTCTTTCCTGGCTGTAGTATTGACCAAGAACCTTTCCTTTAGAAGACAGTCAAGTATGATTTTGTCATTTGATAAATAAGTTATCTAGTAGAGCATACACATTTGAATAAATATTTTAAAACCTAGTGAATCCCAGAAACAATTAAAAAATCATTCAAATGGTGAAAATAATTCAACACAAGCATTATTTAACAGAAATGCAAAAATAAATCTAAATTATACCTTTACATTTTTTGAGGCATAATGATGTAGTAGTTTGGGTATGGGACTAAAAATGAGGTATCTTGCTACAATATGAGGCATGCAAGGTTTTACTCTATGAAAGGACTTTGTAAAATCTGCTTCCTACAGCTTTGTGATTATTGTCTCTGATTTCTAGATAAAATGTACTGGCTTTCAGAATGATATGATCTTCTAGAAACTGAGCCCAGAATCTGGAAGTTTTTTATCACTGGCACTGAACTTAGGAGTCTTTAAATAATGGCCAGCTGGCAGTGGAATTCAGCTTCCTGTTTTACTCCCGTGTTGCTATATTGCTCCCTGCAATAAAACATTTTTTAACATCAGCAAAAAAAAGGGAAGAATTGTTTCTGAGCACACAGAGAAAGACACTATGTCAAAGACTGTTGGCTTTGTAGTGATTTAATATGAAAGCCTATCCAACTATTTGAACTAAATCTGATATATTGTAATACATTCCAGCTTGCAGGAAAAACGCCAGTCAGGTTTGCAAACTGGTGTGTGTTTGCTCGCTGGCGTATGTAAATGTTGGTCAAGGAGGACTGTATCCAGAAGCAAGTATAATTTAGTTACTTTTGCAATTTACTCTTTGGTCTACTGAACCTAATAAAAATCTTTGTCAAATAGGACTGGGCTGGACTGAAGCCACCCCCAGCTGTCCCCAGGCAGCGTGGAAGCACTGCAGTTTCTCAGCTGCTGTCACTGCTGGCCTGGAAGGTGAAAGTCAGTCCCGTTAAAAATACCCTGAGCTACCCAATCCTAATTTTGTGCAATGTGAGCTTCAAGTGAACCACAGAAAAGCAGATTAGCTCTAAGGATCACGCTGACTTGACAGTACATTCAGAAGTGCTTCTTGCCAGTATGTATGGAATACAGTATTACAGATTTTGCAACTTTTGTTTACCCAAAGCTACACAGACTCTCTGAGGTTGTGTTTCCAGCACTACTGTGCGCGTTGTTTTGAATACTTTCCTTTGAACCCTTTTATTAGCTCAACATTCCTCTTTTCGGCTCCTTGTTTTTCTGGAAAGGCCTCCTTGCCTGGGCTAGGACGTGCCAACAACACGACATTTCAGTGCCAAGACAGGGAAGTTCTGTACCGGATCACGTACAGATTTGCCTCACTCCAGCACCTGCCAATTCCTTCCTCCCGCGCTCCAAGAGCCAGGCGGGCCCGCTCCTTCCCCCCCCGCTCCCGGTAGCTCGCGGGG
>NW_009954310.1:2868392-2877075 GCF_000747805.2 Chaetura pelagica | reverse complement strand
CTGGTTCTCCCGCCCAGCGGAATTGAATGCGGGGCAGGGGGGGGGACACAACGAGACGCACTGTTGCCGTTGGTGAAACCACCCCCCGGGGACATGCTCCCCTTTGGTGCGCTGTCCTCAGGCGCTGTGCCCCCCTCTGCTGCTTCTGGCCAGAGGGAGAGAGGTTCTGCTTTCTGTGGGTTGTGATGTGCCTGAAATGACACACGGGCATCCCGTGTGCTTGTGCGCCTTTGTTGGCTTCCCTTGTGTACAAATACAGCTGAGCGACTTTCCTGCTTTCGCAGTGTGTTGCAATTTGCCAGGTGGGTGAATGTGTCATGTTACCTGAGGCCTTCTTGCTTTTGAGGTTGGTGCTGGGTATATCAAAGGAGGACAGGCTTGTAATCTTAGAGAAACAGTATAGTGAGGGTTAGGCTAAGGTAGGGATTATCACATTTAAAAGATACTTGTATCTTAAGTATTTAATACTTTTATTATTATTATTAATTTATGCCACCTCTGTGTCATTTAGCTTCCTGAGCACTGTACCTTGAATTTGAGAGTCATTGCATTTGCTTGAAAATAGAGGATACATGTTGTTTCTAGTTTTGTTTGACTTGTGCTTCCACTTTCAGAGGTACTTTTTGGGTAGTCTGACCTCAGATAGTAATGACGTAATTATTTCCATGACAAGAAAAGTAAACTAGCTATGGAATTATGACTTAATTACAGTATCTGGCAGAAGACGCTCCATTAGGAGTGACAGGTCTCCTGTACAAACACCAGTTTTGCAGTGAGCTTTTAGCATCATTTTGCAGCTTACCTTTAGTGAAAATACCATCATAAAATTAATTTTGGGATGAATTCACCATTTCCCAGAACATATGTATTGGAATATGTTTCCAGAAAATAGGTACAGAGGGATCAGAAAATTCCCTCTGTGTTCTGTTCTTGCACAGAAGACAGCTGGCACTTTTCTCTCATACCTCATCTAGCAGTAGAAGAGAAACTGCCAGATGCCATGGGACACCTGCACGATGCAGGACATTTACCTGGTTCTTCCTCAGAAGGGAGCTGCTGCTACAGGGAGAAATAGAAAGGGCAGCAGGATTTCCCTGTGTCCTACTTGAAAGCAAGCTATCCCTGGGGAGCTCCTTTCCAATGTCTTGTGGATCTGTTTGTCAGAGCAATGGGTTTTGGATTGTGTACTCATATTGATACCAAAAGGCAGTTCAAAATTTTGCCCAGCTGAGAGTATATTCTGTTTTCTAGTTGTAATGCTTGCTTTTGAAATTTTACAAAGTACTTCTACTAAATTAACAGTCTTGCCTCGATCGTAATGAATTAACGTGATACTGATACTGACTTGTACTGACAACTCATAGAAAGAAGGACCTTGAAATTTGCTTAGTGGATTAGGCACATTAAGACTATGTTGTCTATTGGTTGATAATTTTTTTAATTGAACATAAATGATACATCAGTGACTTTTTAAACTTTGCAGTACTAAAAACTTACTGACTAAATTTAGTAACAATGCATATGAACCCCATTTTTGCTTCTTTTTTGACCAGAGGTGCATGCATATGTGAATATGTACTCCTACTGTGCCCTTGGTTCATAATTTTTATTCTGATGTTATAGCAAATACTTGGAAAAAAACATACTTATCAGGTGTTCTTAGATTTTTATATCTTATTTCTGTTGATGCATGACACAATATTTCCAGCAAGATGCAACGTTCAGATTTTAGTTTTTGGTGTCAGCAAAGCTTGACTTGGGAGTCTGGAATCAGTTTTGTTACAAACTGTTTTGAGTCAGCCTGTGTGCCAGCTATATGGATGTGTTCTTGACAACTTTTTTAAAGTACTGATTTTTCAGCATATTTCTTTCAGTAGTGAAAGTGCTGGATCCTGGTAAAAGACCCATTTTCTTTAGCTGTAGTTTGTGAACTAGTTTGCAACTGGTACAACGTAGGTAAAGATACAACCCTGTTACAGGTTATAAATATACACACACACACTTGTTTATCTAGAGATCACTCCTTAGAAATTGTCAGTCCTTCACATTTTAAACAGAACGTCAGAGCTTCCTACTGGGTTATCTATCTTCGCTAAGGCCAGAGTGCTAGTTTTGTTGCACTCTGTTTTGTGTGTTAAATTTTGCATTCACTGCACTGGCTTCCCTCGAGATAGATTTTGGTAGTAGTGTGCTTACTGGCCTGAATTCAATAGCCTCCAGAAACAGGAAGATCTGAAACCCTGTATAACATACATATTTGTTCCTAAGAATACCTGTGGGTTTACTGGTGGTGGAACCTGAGGCCAGTAATCTCTGATAGTTTTAGTTTAAGTACTTTGGAAAAACATCAAGGATTTATAGTATCTTGTACTAAGTCATGTCTGGCTCACCATAAAACAAACACAAATGTGTGATAACTTTTTTAAACTTTTGGCATCCAACATGGAAGAAGCTTGAATGTTTTGTAGAAGCTCTCAGACACAAAAATGGGTCTAAGGCTGTAAATGGTCCAGAAAAAAGACATCCCCCCGCTTCAGCACATTAGGAGACCTAGAAGCTGAGGAGAGCGTAGAGACAACCTTTCTTTTTGTTCCCATCTTGTGGCTGTAGCCTTTGTTTGCTGAATTTCCTTTTATTTCTGTTGAGGAAGTTCAGCCAGGCTATACTGGTAATCAGCTGGGGGGAATGGGGTTAATCACCCCACTGACTGTTCGTAGGCTGGCTGGGGAGATTTGAGCTTAAGGGACCGTCATAATGGAACAGATAAAAGCAGGTCTTAGATAAAATACAGGTCTCTCTATCTCAAAGGAGGGAGTGCTTTATAGAAACAGGGTGATAACAACTATATTTGTAGTACTTTTGTTGTTTATATTTAATCTAGTACTCCCTGAGGAAACAAAATTTACCACACTGTTCTCTTTTCCTTTAGTTGCTCTTCTCTGTTGCTACTTTTGGACATTTCAACCAGTCAGGACCACATTTTAGAACAGATTTGAAATAATGTCAAAAGATTGTTGAGTTCCTGTATGTTTTCTGGAAAAGTCATGCCTCAGTAGAGCAGGGGCCTCTGCTGAGGGGAAAGCAGGAGCAAGCTATGGTTCCTCTTAAAGAGCAGCTAAGAACCAGTCAGCATGTATGTTCCTTCAGCTGTGTGACATCTCTGCTTACCCAACAGGTTGTGAGCGAGGGTGTGACAGAGCAGCACAAAATGAATGTATAGGAAATGAGGTGTATTCAGTCCTGCTGCTAATGAAATGATTACGAGAAAGATGTTTTGCAAAAGAGGAACTTAGAATGCAAGAGCTCACAATTCAACTTTGGCCTTCATCTTTGAAGAGGCCCGATTATGGCCAAGTCTGGCCCAAAATGTATGCTTTTGAAGCTGTTTAATACAGTTTAACAACTTGAGAAGAAGGAGTAGAAGGAAAAGTGGGTAGAAAGAGCCTCGTGAAAGTAGTTTGTTTTTTTCCTGGTTGGAAGTAAGCCTGACCCTGAATTTTTGCAATTCAAATGTAGAATTTTCTAATGCTAGTCTGAGAAGAGGAGGGAACAAAAGAAACTGGCAGAAATGAAAGTGAAACAATCTTGTTCCTTGTTTCATGAGCCTAAAATTAATTCTACAGTGGTGAAATAGAAGTTGATTAATTTTTTTTTAAATTTTATTGTTGTAGGTGTGTATCGGCTGTATAATTTTCTAGAGTTTGAGGTCAGATGGTATCTTGCCTGACTTCAAGCTGTTTTATTTCAAGCAGATTATTTTTCTACAAAGTGCCAGGAATTGAGCTAAGTTGCAGAGGGGTTGCTGGCCCTGTACATTCAGAAAGCAGGGGGAAGCAAGTCCCCTGTAACACCAGGATATTGTATAAATGAAATATGCTGAAATTATTTAAACAGGTGAATCATATCCCAGTTTGCAGATGCAGGTGAAAAACAGCTTTTATTGCCAGCCTGCCCAGAAGAAAATTCTTCTTTGATTCAATATCTTGCAATTTGGTATGAGCCTGAGCTTGTGAATATGCCGTGCCATCCAGGTTTCTAAAAAGATGCCACCTCAGCACTGATTCACTCCGCTCTAGTGTTTTGTTTCCAACCATGTTACTCTTTTCGGAGGCACTCCCTTCCCTCCTCCCATTTCCCTGTTTCCCCTCTCTGCTATGTAGCTGCCAGTATCTGACAAAGAAGGAAGGATCTTTTTGAGACTCTGGTTTAATAGTGGCCTTTTTTGTTTGTTTCTTTGGTTTTTTTTGTTTTTGTTTGGCATGTTAAGTTTCATTAGTTGGTTTACTTTGCAATTCTTTGTGAGATGGTACTTTGATTACTATTGAGTACCTTGCAGCAGTTTAGATAATTTTGTATTCACTAAATCAGTATTAAAGAACAGAAGAAAGAAGAAAGCAAAAAAAAAAGTACAGCTACATGATTATTGCACTTGCATTTCAGATTCCAAATTTCATTTTGGAACTCTGTTTATTATGTACAAAATATTATTATCTAAGAAAATATCTTGACTAATCTATTAATGTTTCTCAGGCATAAATAATAAATCTGTGCCTTTGAGTCTTAACTACTTGTATTTGATTACATGCATCCTATTAATATGTACTATTATCACAGTACTCAATTTATTAGATGAGTTATAAAGATAGTTTTTATTGGCAGTTTCCTCAGTTGTTTTCACATCACATTTGTACATTTGATTAAAGCTTATATATTCTCTCTGAATATATAGTGGTGTGTTTCCTTGAGTGGATGAGATCAAATAATTTGAGCCTACAGTAGCATTTTTGTGGAAAATATGAATCTAGCCATGTGACACTTAAAAAAGGCAGAACAAAATGAAGCCCACTTTTCCTCCAGTGCTGGAGTTCATGGTGACTTTAAGCTGGAAGTGGAGAAGTTGTCCCCATCCTACTGTTTATTGTTATCTGCTCCTGCTTCTCCTCATCCTCTTCCCTTGTGCCAGCTTTCTGTTAAGATGGATTGGTTTTCCAGTTTGGTTCACTGCAGAACTGCACAAGGGAGGGAGCAGCCAGTGGAGTGAGAGGAAGTAGCCAGGGTTGGAATAAGGATGTTATTGCTTCTGTAGGAGTTGGTGCTGGCACATGCTGTGAACATGGAAGTGTGACCTTGTGTGCCCCAGCCTGGAGCTTAAGAGGGGCATGGATACTGGGAACAAACCAGAAATGAAAGTGGAACTGATGTGTGTGGTGGGGTTTTTTGTTGTTTTGGGTTTTTTCCCCCCCTTTTTAGGTTGAGCAACTAAAACATAAGGAATAGTTGAGAATTTGAAAAACCCTACTCCCTCTTTTGGCTCCATAGAAAAACTTAGCAGTAGAGTACAGTTTAAAGTGCTTCAGTGTGTATCTATAACATCTCACCAGTCTACAGAGCAGTGCTTTATACTGGTGAACAGAGACTGGAATAATTAACCAACCTGTGGGGACCCTGGGTTGGTTTTGTTTGAAACAAAACACTAGAGCGCAGTGAATCAGTGCTGAGGTGGCATCTTTTTAGAAACCTGGATGGCACATCTTATTCACAAGCTCAGACTCATACCAAATTGCAAGATACTGAATCAAAGAAGAATTTTCTTCTGGGGTTGGAGCAGCACTGGTGCAGGTGGGAAATAGTTCCTGCTGCTGAGTTAGTAAGGATTACTAGGGGAAAGAATGACTGCAATCCAAAGGCAAATAGTATTTAATCTTTTTGATTTGTGATCTTTGACTTTTGGTCTAGAAGTAAGAGCCAGGTGTAATCAGTATTTAATAGAAAGTATTTGTAATATTAACTAAATATATTTGTGAGATAACATACTTAGCCATTGGAATGCATTCAGTAATGCAGATTTTTTTTTTGTTTTACTGAGGACTGTGATGCTAAAATTAACTTCACAAAAATTCTTATGCACTTTTTGTCTGGGTTTTTTTTCATTTGTGACAGATAATATATATTTTTAATTATGTCAATAGAGGCTTAAAAACCATTTTTAATGTCCTTTGTGTCCTGATTTGACTCCTTAAAGTGACAGAGAGCATGAAAAAAAACGACAACCAATATTCAGAAAGTTGGTGTGTTGTTTTTTTTGTTCTGTTTTTTTTTTTCTTTGGTTGGTTTTTTTTTTTTGTCTGTTTCTTGTTTTTTAACCAGACCTTTTAATTTGTTCCTTCCTTCTGGTTCTTTTATTTAAGTACAAAAGTACATTGTGGTACTTCTAATAGTTGTATCTCACTGATTTCTCTGTTATTCCTGTTCTTCACTGAATTGTATGCTATTTATTTTGATGGGTTATGGATCATGCCGTTACCAACCAAATGTGTTGGTGGACAGCAAAGACAGAAACTCTCTGTTATTAAACTCCGTATCTTTCTTTAGTTCTATAACATTTATTTTCTTCTATGTCTAATATTTAATTCTTAATTTTTTTTATTGCTATCTCAAGGTTATTAAAAAAAAAAATAAATACAAGTTCTTGTTATAGATTCCCTCTTTGTTTTCTATGTTAGTAAGAGTAATTCCTTACAAACAGACCCACTTATCCATGCTTAGCTTCCCATTGGCAAAATAATCTTTGAGTTGTCTCTGCCATGAAGGCCAGATGTTATGTCACCTTAAGGACTGAGGTTTAGATAAGAAAACTTAAACTGCAGCTAAACAAAAATATCGACTATTTGTGGTTTTGTGGGTAAGAAAAATCTTATGTATTTGATAGCAATGAAATTGTAGGAGAATTTTCTGTGTCAGAAATATGCTTAAGTATCTGTGAATACAGGTGGTAAGTCAGGTTTATTAATACTTTGAGTTTTATCTTTAAATACTTTAAAAAAATCATCTAATGAATTGGAGCTTGCTTGGTAGAAACTTAATTAGTGTTCTCTAGTGGGTAATTTGAATAGTATGCTTATTGGGTGGTATTTTTTGTGCGTGTTAAATTTTGTATTTTTTTTCCCTCCAGTGTAGTTGCAGACATCTTGGTTCTTGGCTTTTTTCAGAAAGCCAAAAATAGGAAGGAAAGGAAAAAGCAAAGAAAAAGCTGTTGGCAGGTTTATCACTTGAGGTTTTTTTACCATGTTCTACCATTTTCTTGTTTCTTCATATCCTCCCTGTTAAATAGAAGTCAAAATTCTGAAATTTTTTTGAGTTTTGTTTCAGTGCAGAATGTATTATGAAAATTCATTTATGCCTGTGAAGGGAACATCTTTGCTGCAATAATTTATAGTTACACTTTTCTTTAGAGAGGTTTATTTTAATGTGTTGTCTGCAGAGAGGTTTGGTATTTTTCCTTCACTTAAAAATTTTCTGTGATTCTTTCTTCAGTAGACAATCAGCTACGATCCTTGCCTGCACAGTGGATTTAAAATCAACTGCAAATTGCTAAAAGAATTGCACTTCAAGTGGTCACAAGAGACAGGAGAAGCAGGTCTTCACTATAATGGAAGAGGCCAAGAGCTCAAAGAATGGAAATCATGACCCAAGGAAGTCTGTCCGTCTTGTTTGTGAGGAAGGCAAAGCAGTCAAAGTTATAAATAATCAAAATTATAAACATAATAGAAATGACAAGTCTGTGAAGGATGTTGGGAGAAGTTCTCCAAGTGGGAATACCAGCAAGAAAGGTAAACAAAATGATGCTTGTTCTGAAAAACAAGGAGAAAATAAATCATGCAAAATAAACAGTTGTGTGCCTGGAACTAAAGATATGGGCTCAAATGTTCAGGATCGAAGTAATGGAAAAACAAAAAAATTTTCTAATTTATCATCAGCAGTGGAAAACCTGAAACAGACAAAAACTCAACCAGTAGGAGAAAACTTTCCAGTCTCCCAAGCTTCAGGGGATGGGATCAGTATGGAAAGCTTAACAGCTATGCAGAAAGGGAAACTGATGTTGGAAAACCCTGTGGGAGTTCACACTTCGAAGACTAGTGTTGATCATACTAGTGATCCTGGTAAGACTGTTTCAGATCAAAGAAAAATGGAACATAAGCCTGATGACTTCAGTGAGTATTATTCAACACTGCTTTATGCAATTTTCTTCTGGTAAAATTGTGAAGAGTCTAAAATATGCTTTGAAATGTTCCTGTTTGTGTGTTTTTTCATATCTAGTTAAAGTTTCTGATTGCATGTAGGGAGCACATACTGTTAATACAAGCATATTACTTGGACAATAAGTTATGATAAAAGCTGTCCTTTTTCCTCATGCCTAAGACCTAAACATCTTTGCAAGATACTTAATGTGTGTGGGCTTCAGGCAATTTTGTGAATGTAGTGTCTTGGGAGAAGGGAACCCTTCATAATGCCACTGGCACTTATGGAAATGCCAGCTATTTCAGAAAGATCAGGGAAAAAATATGCAAGAAAAGGTTATTTATAGGTGGGGGAAAAGATTTATCTTTTTTTTTTCCCCCTGTGATTGTTGTGCTCCTTTTTTTCAATAGAAATGTTTAAAATGTGTTTTGGCAGGTGGCTTTTCAGCTTAGGGAGCTGTGGGATATGTACCATGCATCTGTGGTTACCCTAAGTATTTATTCTTACACATATTTTTCAATTTTAGAATTAAATACACAGATCAGGCTTTTTCTCACTTGAGGTTAACTGCCTAGTTCAGTAGTCGTCACACTTCTTCAAAATACAGTTTTTTCTAATAAAAATGCTGTTTTAAGATGGCATGTCAGTGCAGACCTTCTATTTG
>NW_009954310.1:2828461-2868349 GCF_000747805.2 Chaetura pelagica | reverse complement strand
CAGTAAAGTGCATTTATTTTTTTAGCTATCTTAGTAAGATTTAACAGGAAAAAGAAGTTGAAATGGCAGCATCCTGTGATCAGTCAGGTCTTTGTCGACCACCATCATGTACTGCAAGGACCATCTGTTACAGGGAAACCAGGACTTGAAAACTTGCTCAGTTTTGATTCCTAGCTAATCTGGGAGCACAGATCTCATTTGAAAGAAAAAAAAAAATATTCAAAACACAAATAACCCTCACTTATGCTGACGTAGAAGCTACTGGAATAATTTGAGTGGATGTTTGTACACATTAGTGTACTATGAACAATCCATAGGCATGTGGAGGAACTGGCCTCTGTGTGTGTGAGTAGCAGCGTTCCAGAGCTCTGTGGTTGGCTAGACGTGGGTGGCAAAGTGTCATCTGTCTTCAGATGCAGCTCCTGTGCATTCTACATTGTTGTCTTCTACATCGAGGGTTTGAAATGCCTGATGGCTGGCTCTGTAGGATCATTTGGGTGAATGTCTCTTGAAAATACTGGTTAATATCTTGGAAAGATTCTGACATTTCAGGTGATTTTGGACAAAAAGACTGGAAGGTCATGCTAATTTGTGTCTGGCTCCTCAGTAAGATGCTCTGAACTGCTCTGTACTTTCACTTTTCCTCTCCTTGAGTTACTCTGACCAAAATAATCGATTCTTTCTCTAGGTAAAATAAAGAATTCTGAATCAACTAAAGAACACACTTTGGAAGCTGATTATTTAGAAAGCACCGCTACTATTGATGAATCTAATCTGACAGTTGAACAGCAGCTAGGATTGAAACAAGCTGAAGAACGTCTGGAAAGAGATTATATCTCCCGACTTGAAAAAGTAGGTTGACTTATTTATCAGATAAGAAAGAAAATGGGTGTCTTCTTTCATTATCATCACCATTTTTCTGGTTGGGTGGTATTTCTGCTAGAGCCTGTTGTCTCTGTTTCTTTCTTTATAATTAATCACTGTAGTGATCTAAGATATTACTTCTAGTAGTTGACTAGTCAGTCATTGTGATGTGGATTCAAAAATTAGTGGGTTTTGTGGCACATGTTACCTTTGTAGAACAGGATTTTTTAATTCTATAGACCCAAAGATTTACAGTTCCATTACTTAAGGTTTTCTAGAACATCTGGTTATCTGGAAATTCAGAATGCAGGATAGAAGGGAACCTTGCACTCTCTTAAATATTTTAGCCTTCCACCAGTCGGAGTCACCCTATATTGAAGATGACTCCTTAAAAGTATTTGTCTACACTGTCCTTAATTATCTTAATTATCTCCAGTGAAACGCATTTCAAACTCGGTGTAGGTGACCCAGAAGTTTTTCTTAACATCTAATGTGGCCCTTCCAACATTTTAATCCCTTATATGTTGTCCTAAGAAAATAAGCATAAGTTTATTCCTTTTTACATCAACTTTCTGTACATTTGAAGATCATTTCTATTCCTTCAGTCTTACCTTCTTTAGACTTGCTCTTTGATCTTTGGTCTGAGGGGGGTTTTTTTGGTCCCTGGTTCCTTCTTGTTGCTTCTCTGTAGGCATCTGCCATGTAACTGTTGGAGAGGCAATTTCAGCTGAGGTCTTACGTGTAAAGAGGAAAACAGACTTCATTTGCCTGAAATATAGTGTTTGTGTTTAAGATACTTGCTTTTTTAGCAAGCAACAAGACATTGCCATGTACTTTGACCAGCAACGATCCCTCTATCCTTTTCTGAAGAAATTCCCAATCAGGTGTTCCCAGCCCTATATTTTTTGCAGTTGATAACACCTAGGGAGGAGTAATACTTTGTTTTGATATTATTTAATTGCAGCTTAGTTATTCTATTTCTCTAATTTGTTGTGATCACTAAACTTTAGTCATCTTGCATCTTCTGTAACCTCTCCAAACTTGGTCTCTTTCACATTTGTAGTCAGCTCTCCCTCTATTGCATTTCCTAAGACTTAAAAAAAAACAACAAAAAAAAGAATGTTTCTGACCCCAGAAGGACCCATGTTGAAAAATAATTGGCACATACTTTTAGACTGGTGGTGAACCTGAGTAGATAGGTAGGCTCTTGAGTTTTCTGTGCAGTTTTGCTCCCACCTTACAGTTCTTTATTTGGTTATGGTTTCCTTTTGAGACTGATAGTATGACAAGTGACAAAAATTCTGTAAAATTTAAGATATAACATCTGCTGCTGCTTCTTCAAGCCCTATGATTTTATCTTTAAAAAAGCAACTCTAAAATTGGTTTAGTGCAGTTAATTTATAGCAGATCAGTTTGTTACCTATGACCTGTTTTTTGTGCTTATTAATAATTTATGACAATATTTTTCTAAGTGCTAATTCTGACTGCTCTGTAATTCCTTGGGTCACCCTCTTTAGCCTTTTAAAGCTATTCTTAACTTTATCTTTTCTAATGATCTGAAACATTTCCATTTTCTGTGAGTTCTTAAAATACAGAGGACTGTGAGATGCTCCCTGAAGATCCAAGCACAAATTTCATGAGGCCTGGCTTGTTTGGTTGCATCTGTCTTACTCAAGTAGTAGTCTGTAACTTTTTTTGGTTTTGCTGTTTAGAGTTCTTGCCCTTTTCATTGATGTTAAGCATAACTAGATGATTAAAAAAGGCTTTACAGTAAAGGTAAAAGAAAAGACATTGCATGATTCAACCTTTCTGTCAACATCTGTTGACATAATACTGCAGATCAGTATTATAAAGAAATACCCCACTTAAAAAATAGCGTTATTGCTGATATTCATTCAGTTTTAGGAGAGTTGTAAAGTATTTTTTATCTACTTCAATCATCAGGTGTCAAATATTTGAAACCTCTGAGCTTGCCAAGTGTAACCATCTACAAGTTGTTTCCCAAATGGATATTTAATTTCATCTTACTAGATATCTCTCTCATAGGAAATAAGGATGAAGATAATTAACAATAAAAGTATAATGACTGTGTTATTTTAAAGTTATATTTACCCTGCAGTTGGGTGGTATCAGACCTTTTTTTTTTTCCCAAAAGCAAAAGATCAGACATAGTCAGTGGAAAAACTTGCTCAAATTTAGCTGTGGTTTAGGTTTCCGTATAGTCAGTCAAATTTGTTTAACTGCTCCATAGTCCATCTTAGTGTCTTAAAATGGTGTTCTCTGTTAATTCATTGTTATATCACTGTTTAAACATCTGCTGTTTTCAGTATACTTTTAGATTTTAGTAAATATAGATGTATTAGAATTGGGATGAAAATGTTAAGTAGGGTTTTTTTCTCTCCCAGTTATAACTGATAGCAGTTATTGGAAAAATGCTGATATGTCTGGAGAAAAATAAAAGGCTTTTTGTTGGGGCCCTTTCGTCTTTGCAGTGAGCATGCCAAAAGGTTTCCAATATCTATAGCTATGGTTTATTTGAGCAAGAAAATAAGACTGCAGGAAGAGACAGATTGAAGTGCAGTGTTTGTGAACAGCCCCGCATCTTTGCAGTGGTAGTTCTTTCTGCCTTTTTGTCTAGTAGGTCTTGGTGGTTTCCTGGTTGAATAAACCCTACAGTATGCCCTCTTGAACCCTAGGAAAATAGTGATTTCTACCTCTACCCCCATCATCTTCTGAGGCTTGGCAGCTGCTTGCAAACTCCCAGGGGTCTCCCAGGTGGCAGCTCTCCCATCTGTGTACTACGTCTCTCCCGGCCTGTCTGTACAAAAAGAAACTTGTTCTGTGTGTTTTTCCAATTCTGAACATCCCACATTGCTCATCAAAATGGAATAATCTTACCCCTTGCCAGAGAATCCCATCTTATCCAGAGGACAGTCCTTAGCAAGTTAGAAACTGGCTGGCTTCTTCCTTGTTGGCCAGCTGCACCCTTTTTCATAGAACAAAAAAAATGCAGTACTTGCTCAGTATGCTGTGAATATACAATCCCAACAACACCACCATCTGTCATAACATCTATAGTAGATAATATGATGAATACTTCCCATATTCTCATCAGAGAAAGGAGGATAGATCTGAGATTTAATAAATCCCCATAGTTATTAAAAGCTTGAGCTGACAAGGGAATGACTTACTGGTGGCTTACTGGCCTTTAGGTCAGCCTTCAGAGGCATAAACTCTTCAGTCTTAATCTTGCCTCACTAATATGTGAGAAGTGTCATGCTCAAGTCATCTCGCTTGCTTTCCTTGTTTTCCTCACTTGTCATACAGGTAAAAATTAATTTCCACTTTTTTTTTGAAGATTACTTAATCTTTGCAAAGTACCTTAACATTACAAATGTTACATAATTGTTAAATACAGTTTGTTACTGAGTTTTTCAGAAACTACTGGCAGAAACATTTTCTTTTAATCTATGGCCATTTTTCCTCAGCGCTCCCCAGAATACACCAACTGTCAGTATCTATGCAAGCTCTGCTTAGTTCACATTGAAAATATCCAGGGAGCTCACAAGCATATTAAAGAAAAACGTCATAAGAAAAATATAATGGTAAGTTAACAAATATTTTCACTGGGTTTTTTTTTTTCTTTTTTTTCTTTTACATTTTTTTTTATGGTATATTTTCTTTGTTCATTGTAATTTACATGAAAGTTTGGGTGCTAAGCAGAGGTCCACAAATTTGTTGCTTGTTTTCTGTTTGAGAGGAAGGGCTTGATGATCTGTCCAGGCAGAGGAAGGAACAATTTTGGTCATTGCTCCTGAACTAGTGTCTCTGAGTAGGGGGTAGTTCATCATACCTTTAGCACCAGAATGCAAGGTAACTTGAGTGAGAAAACTATTTAGTTTTTCAGTTTCTTCCAAAAAGATTCTTGTTTGTACCAAGACCTCCAGGGACAGGAGGTGGATTGGGCATGTTTTTTTTCTGCTTTTTCTCTTTGTCTGGCCTGTGACATCCTTTCTGTGATGGGTAAGTAAAGGGAATGGTATGTCTAGACAAAAAAAAGTTTAAAGTAGAGAGGGATTCAGTTTATGAAGTCACTTACTGTCTCCCTGCATTTCTGTGTACTTTCAATATGAAAAACATTTCTAAGGCTTTCAAAGAGAAAAATAGTTTCCTTATCAGATACCACGGTGTTACTGTTTGCTTTGCTTTGAAGAATTGTTACATGCATAAAATCCAGCAAAATGGAGGTGTTTCAGGTCAGGTTGGATGAGGCTTTGTGCAGCCTGGTCTAGTGTGAGGTGTCCCTGCTTGTAGTCACCTGATGATCTTTAAGTTCCCTTCCAACCTTAACCATTCTATGAAAGTGTGCACGGATTTTTCTTGCCAACCCATTTTTGTAAATGTGGATGAAAAGTTATAAATTCCCAAGTATGTAGGGTTTTATGATTCAGCTGGTTAAAATTACTCTTCCTACAACCATTTCCCAAAATTCAGTCCATTACTCTTGTTGCCATGTATTTCTTACCCTGCTTCTGTTTGTAATTAATGCTCTAATTCTATCATATATGCAAGCCATCACCTGGAAAACTCCAAATGCCAGAAATCTGTTCCATCTCAGAAAATGAAATTGTTTTAGTATATTTAGTTATTATTTGTAAATTATTCTGGTTCTCTTGCTCTCTTGCTAAATTGCATAATGAAGGAAAAAAAAAGATAAAACAGCAACGAACCAGTCCTCTGTTTGATTTGGAAACACATGCATAGCATGCTTTTTATCTGAGCATAGAGATAAGAATTGAGGAATGAGGTTTCTTTACAACTGAATGGAAGTGCTAGAGGATTGGGAGCAGTTTTGGTTTTTAACACTTGTCTCCAAATAGCTTTATGTTGTGTGCCATGTTACAGTGATATTTACAGCTCCATGAGATGACTTCAGATAAGCTTAGCAGCAGCTGTAGCTTTCCCACTAAACCAGTGACATTAAAAAAATCTACAGCCCTTTAAATATGCACATATTTCTGATGATAAATTTGTTAAAATGAGAATGGAAGAGTTGAGAGATGCAACCTAGAACTAACCAAACATTTTCATACTGACTGTTTTCTTAGTGCATGATTGTTTTTTTGGTTAGTATTTATTTATGTTGTCAGTCACAGATTTCCTTGAGTTGATGGATTTGAGGAACAAGTGATTGTTGTACTTACTCCCAGATGACTTTGTACATCTGACGTATTTCTTGCTGATGGATTAAATTGATAATAATTTGATACGCTAAAAATAGAATTTTATGGCATCAGCTGTTTAGGCAGCAGTGGGACTTAACAAAGCTTCTTGGAGCTAGGAATGCTTTTTCTGCCTCTAATATGTTCCCTTCAGGTACAATCCACTCTGAAGAAATCTGCGTGACTCTAGAAAAACTTTCTCAGCTCAGTTACTTTTATTATGTAGGAACAATTGCAGCTTTTCATTTCCTTGGATGAATTCTGTTTCAGAGCAGTCAGAAAATGTGATTCAGGAATGTAACACAGGAGATTCTCTTCCTAGTTGCCAGCTGTGAAGCAACATGTTCTCTATTAAACACTGAACATCTCCTGCCATTTCTGTGAGCCACACATGAGTACATTTGCCAGTTAGGCTGGGCAGAGTTCCTGTCTTTTTAAGTGTTTGGTCAGGACACCACATAAACAGAAGAACACAGACAGCAAACAGTATGTTCTATTATCATGCAGTAGTAAGAGAGAACCCTTTTCTCTTAAAATACCTGTTTTTACTTTTGTCATTCAACAATTACTCAGGAAAAACAAGAAGAAAATGAGCTGCGTGCTCTCCCACCTCCCTCTCCTGCCCAGCTGGCTGCTCTGAGTTTTACTCTCCTTGAGGCAGCAAATGAACAAGGTATATCAGATGATGACTTCAGAGTTCGTCAAGAAATTGTAAACGAGATGGAGAAAATTATTCAACAGCCCTTGCCAGGTATTCATTGTATACTCCATTTTCTTGAGGTGAAATTTCTTCTTTGTCTTTATTAATTTGGGGTTAAATTATCTTTATAACATACAATATTAATATATGCAGACTGGCAATTGATTTTAAAAGAGCTAACAAACCTAAAGAAAGATGAAAATATGGTTGTGCTTATTTTTGCTTCTTTTTGATATATATTTATTGAAGCTATTGGTTCTTTTTAAAGTTATAATTCCAATGAAGATTGGAAATTTCCAGGGCATTAAATCCTTCCAGTACCTGTTCAAAGCCTCAGCCACTGAGGATCTCCCTCAGGCTCTAGTTCTATAAACCTTTCCACCTCTAACTTACCTAATATTACTGAATATCTCTGGCTTTTACAGTAGAATTTTTTTTCAAGTGTAATTAATTGAACTAATATAAGTATAGCGGGAAGGGGAAATCAGAAGGAGTTTGAAGTGTTTATTTTTTCCTACCAATTCTTCAGTTGCTTTTAGGAAAAAAAAAAAATAGACCTGAGCTATGAGTGATTTTGGTAAGCATATGAGGCATTTTCAGTTCTTAATTGTGATCTGATATATCTACAGGTACTAATCAGTAACTGGTCATTAAAAAAAAGTAATTAAAATCATAAAGGGTGATTGTTTACTTTTTTGTGTATATTTATGGTTAATGGATCCTAAAATGAGAAGAGGCATAGTTTGAGATCAACTATAGCTTTCCAAAGTCTCTGGAATTGTCTTAAATAGATCAAAATATTAAATGTGCTTAACCACATCTAAATGTTGTACCTCCTCTGCCTTTTTGTTTTGATGGAATGTTTTAGGTTGATTAAAAGGAATTGGCAACAAATAATTGCTACAATGAAATCAAGCTGTGGTTAAGAAAAGCTGTTAAATAAAATTCTACACTAAGGTAGTGACAGTTATTGCCATTTTATATTTAATTTTATATTAAGAACAAATAAAACTAAGGCTGCATTGCAAGAATACATTAAAACAGCTTGAAAAAATCTGGACATTTGGTGATTGCTGTTTGAATTATCCATTTTCTTGTTGATGCCATATTATGGAAATGACTAGCCTTGACAAGAGTGAGAAGGTGGTTCAATATTCCTTCATCTGGGAATACCACTTGGGAGGTAGGGTATCTCAAGGAAGGTATGCATTATCCATTAAAGAATAATTTATTTACCAGCTGTTAAATAATTATGTTTCTTTCTCTTCCAGACTGTTCACTGAGGATGTATGGCTCCTGTTTAACTAGATTTGCTTTTAAGACCAGCGATGTTAACATTGATATCAAATTCCCCCCTAAGGTGTGTAGATACTATCTTGTATTAACTAGTACAACTGGCTTGTATTAACAATCTTGTGCTAGTCTCTTTTTTTTTTTTTCTTTTTAATTTTTTGAGTAAGCTTTGAAGCAATATGAAAGGAGTTGGCTCTGGTTAATTGTGCTTATGGTTCAGACAACAAGATCTTGTAGGTCTTTATCCTCTCTTCTATCCCCTTTTAAAAGTGGGGGTAAAAGTTACAGTTTTCCTTTTATGTTTTAGTCACTTGCAAGTTGATTTCATATCTCAGTTTACAGTTTACTGTGGTACAGAATTCCTGAAAAGCAGTATAACTTCCCTGTAAACATTGAAGTTGTTGGTTCGTGTTTATGTGGCATTAGCAGCACATTCTTGTAAGAGGTACAACTGCTGAACTTGCTCTTTTTTTGACTCAATATATTACAGTGAAATTCAAGATACCTGTTTTGGGTACATAGCTGCACGTAGCATTTTGAAATGATACTGTTGCTACAAAGCAAAACTGAGCCCTTTTGCAAACATTTGCATGTAAATTGTAGTATGTCAGTTTTTCACTGAGGCTCAAAGGTGGTGCTGATTTTTAGCTTTTCTTTGAACTGTTCACTTGTTGTCTTTGAAACATCACTTAATTTGATTTCTGGGCAGAAAACACGTTTTAAAATTAAAACCCTAAAAGCCCTAGGGGTAGTACTGACATTAAATTCTGTACTGCTATGTATTTCTTGTGGCATATGTTGACATTGAAATTTTTGAATATAGTAGAAGTATTTTGTTTTAACTTTATGGACTGTGTTCATACAGAACTAGAACAGAAGTATTAACTGCGATAGCTTTAGACTACAAGAAAGATGGCTGATGTGTTTACCAGTACCTGTTTTTATGGTGTGGAAAGCTGGAGTTAACTTTTTCAATAATACTGACACATTTCACTTTTAGTGAAAGAACACAGTGTTACTAGTGGAACTTAAGTAGTTCTAAACAAAGTACAAAATAAAATAGGTTAGTCTGAATAACGTAGCCTGCTCTAATTTTGTCATTTTAGATGAGTCAACCAGATGTTCTGATACAGGTGCTTGAAATCCTGAAGAACAGTGGTGAGTTTTAGTTTTATCTTTTATTTAGTTAACATTCCAACTGCTGTTGAGTTGTTTTTATCATGGTATATATTAATAGTTTTAAAGACACAGTTGGGAACTGTAAAAGGCTTGCATTCATAATGTGTTTGTTTTTTTCTCCTTGCTTAGCTGTCTACTCAGATGTGGAGTCAGATTTCCATGCCAAAGTTCCTGTTGTCTTTTGCAAAGATGTTAAAAGGTATATGTAATTGAAAAGGATTTTTAATGAGATACCAATTTCTACTATACTTGTTGATACCAGCTGCTTGCCTGCACTCCTGACAAGAAGTACTACTGTAGCATTTAGTTAACATTTCATGTTGAAGGAGAATTGCTCATACATGAAAATACAATGTAGAAAGAAAGCTGAGCTTTGTTTTTGTGCCTCATATTGTTAATTAATGGTAGGAGTCTGAAAATACAAGTTCTACTTTTAGTTAAATAGGGGAAAAGTGGAATGGTTTTCAGTTGATACTTAAAATTTCTGCTAGCAATTTAATCCAGGACTTTAAAAATATTTTGTGAGATGCACATTACCAGTAAGGACACATCATCTGGCACTTCCAGTAAATTCCTAAGCAGTTGTAACCTCTAAAACATGGTTGCTGTATGATGTCCACATTGTTTTGACTGGCTAGAGGTATGTGATTGAAGCTCTAATAAAGGCAGCAAAGGCAGGCATCTATTTTCCTGTGTTATATAGATTATGCAAATGCCTTCTAGGTACTAAGACAATAGAAATTATTATTCTGAGAAGCAAACAAAAAGGTTTTACAGCAGCTGTTTTGTGAACTTACCAACTCTTAAAATGCTGCAGGCCTGGTGGTTTTATTTATTTACTTGGAATGTAGAAGAGGTGCATAGAGTTGTGTTAAGATTGCACAATTAAGTAATGGCAGACTTAGAGCAAATTTTTAATGCTGTTTTATTTTTTTAGTTATTATAAACTTCTGCAAGTTCTAGAGCCAACTGATGAGTTAATAGTAAAGAAAATGTGATTCCATTCTGTAGCTTTTGTTTGAAAAGTTCTAGTTCTTGCCTAGGGAGACAATGATGAATGTTTTTATCAGTGAATGTGATGCCCCATCTCTCTCCTGCCCCAGGTACCATCTGTGTGCACAAGGTGATAACTCTTTTTATCTGTTTTATGTTACAGTGGTTTGATATGTAAAGTAAGTGCTAGAAATGATATGGCTTGCCTTACAACTGACCTGCTGGCTGCACTGGGTAAACTGGAGCCTGTCCTTATTCCCTTGGTTTTGGCTTTCCGCTACTGGGCTAGAGTAAGTTGGTAGATATAGAGGATAATTAAATATGTTTATTTGCTCTTTTTAATTAGACTACAATGTAATGTATACAATAATGCATGCAATGTAATATATAAATATACCACAAATATGTTTGTGGAAAAGCACTTCATGCCACAAGTTTACCTCTTACCTTAGCAAGCTAGAATAAAACTGATCCTTGGAAACCACCTCAAAGGAGCAATTAGGTCTTTCAAACATTCTGCTGTTGAGGTCACGTTAAAACTCACATTGAGTTAACTTGCTCAAAAAAATCTGTCATCATACCCTGCTGTATGTCTTACAGGCATCAACAGTGATCACAGGAACCGATTTATAATGTTCACAGACGGTGTTTAACTGTCTTGTCATTCAGTCCTGAAATTGCTGTTAGGCCCTGCTTGACTTACAATGCCTTGGCTTTATTGAAAAATCTGCACATGAGATATTGCACAGTAACAAAAACCTGATGGCTGAAATTCTAGATAGGAACAGACATGTGTCCCACAATCACACAATGTGATGAAACTGAAGATAATAACAAAGTAGTATCACTTAAGGCACTGTACAAATCACTATAATTTGCATTTTGTCTGTACATGGTATGGCATTGTGACTGCTATTTCTGAGGTAAAGGATTTTCTGTTTCACTTTAGTATATTTCTCACACTTCCTTAATATTTAGCCTATTACAGTAGATTTTAAATTAAAATGCTGGTATTACATCAGAAGAGTAATGATTTATTCTCTTACAGCTCTGCCACATTGACTGTCAGGCTGAAGGTGGGATTCCATCGTATTCCTTTGCCTTAATGGTGATATTTTTTCTTCAACAAAGGAAACCACGTATTTTACCATCCTATTTGGGCAACTGGGTAAATGCTTTGCTAATAAGTAACCTTATTGTTAGAATGTTGACAGTATTTCTGTGTTTTGCAAGGTTATAAAATACACAGATTTTTCTTTTTTTGCCTAAGAAATTTGTAAATAAAATGCATTGGTACCTAATCCTCACGCAGTTTGATGCCTGATGATCCTGATGACTTTTTTAAACAAGTCACCTGTGAAAATATTTTTTAAATAGCCTGTGCAATTGTCATGCTGTATTTTGGAGAGAAGGCAAATATTTTCTTTAATTTTCTGAATTCATTTATCTGCTATCAGTTATTCTTGAGGGGGATAAATACCACAATTGTCAGTGACAACCTTTACCTTTGGTGAAAACCTTTGGTTGTATTATATGCAGTCTTGTTTCAGAGTTACTTTACTTTTTGTTAGATTGAAGGCTTTGATTCCAAGAGGCCAGATGACCACCAGCTGAAAGGTATAGAAGAGGAGTTTGTGCGGTGGGAGTACAAACCACCAGCAAATGGTGCAGCAAAAAACTCCGTTGGAACAGAAAGTAAAGCTAAAGTTGAACAACCAAAAGGTGGTGGTAAAAAGGTAACAAGCTCAGAAGTGGACAACCAAAGTAATGCAAAGGAGAAACATGGCAATGTAAGTCATATCTTTATTTCATTGAAAACTGTAATTACCTTTTATTCCTGTTTTTGTATCTGTAAACATTAATATTGGATGGAACTAGGAAAAGAATGGGAATATTCTTTTCTGATTGCAGTTGAGCATTCTTGTCCATGTGTTTCAGTCTCTCTTAGCATTCAAAACCCCTCACCAAGTTTCACTGGGGCAACTGTGGTTAGAACTCTTGAAGTTTTACACACTGGAATTTGCTTTGGAGGAGTATGTCATCAGCATACGGGTACAGGAGCTCTTAACCAGAGAGAATAAAAACTGGCCTAAAAGGCGAATAGCCATCGAAGGTAGGATAATACCCCTTTCCACTTCTGTAGTCATCCTGCATTATTATCTTTATTTACCTAATACTTAGAGGTCTGTCACAAGAAGTCTGAACAATAAACTACATCAATAATGGGAGGAAAAATTTAACTGGTATATTTTTGAGAGCTGTTTAATCTGTTTAAAGACAACATCTGTTTAGTACTACTTTACGATTCTGGTCCCTGAGGTACAAAGTGTAAATTTGTCTCACTGTTTCCTACCAATCATCCATACCACTCTCTGTTTCATTCTTTCTATAAGCTATTATTTATTCCTTTTGAATAATTCTGATATTATGGATTTTCAGCACCTTGCTGCATTTCCAAAAAACACAATGTATTTTGACTGTTACCAGCTATCAGTTTGTTTCCTCTGACTCTGATGCCAACTGGGCAGAGAGATTAGCTCTGATCAGAGGGAACTGGAGCCAAACTCATCAGATTAACCCCCACACAGAGAGCACCTTCCATTGGAAATCCTACCAACAGGGAAAGGGACGTACTGTGAAACTGAGTGGCATGTCACAGGCTGTGCTTCACGGCCTGAATCTCCTGCTAAGGGAAGTGCTTTTTTCAGGGAGTGAGACTGTGTGAATTTAATGATACCCTGAGTTATATATGTTGGGGAGAGAAAGATGGAGAGGAATTTTGTCTGTTAGTTCTTTATAACTGGAAGATATTTTTATTTCTGTTCCTCAACTCAGAAAGAGACGTAAACAGTGCTTAAGAGGGAAATTCACATAGCAATGCAGGGCATTCTGAATTGGACTTAAAAACTGAGAAACCGGGTATTGGTGGAAGGTTAGAAAGCCATTTAAGGTGTTGTTTTTATTAAAGCATAAATAATGAATTTTGGACACTTTCTAGAGATGTTTTCTGTAACAGGTGAGGTGATGGAGAGGAGAAGGAGAAATCATAGAGAAAGTTACTGAAGGTATATTGAAGGAGAAGTTAGTGAGGTACAAAAAGAGCAAGAAGGAAGAGTAAACAGTAGACAAGCAGTGAATTTTTGAGGCACATGTTGAGTAGTGAGTCTTGAGACCACTCCCGTGGCTTTAATTTCCCCTTCCAGTTCTTTTCTTCAATAACTTTTGGCTAGAGAGTTTTAAAACTAGAATAGTGTTTATTCAGCATGCAGAAAAATAAAATCTGTAAGGTGAAAGGGCAAAATATTGAGGAAGAAACAGGAAATAATTTCAAAAAACAGATTGCATTCTGGTTCTGATACCTGCTATTGTTGGTCTTTTTGTGTTGTTTTTGTTCATTTTATTTTTTTTAATGTTAAATTTGTAACTGAAATTATGAAGTAACAGAGTCTCAGTTTGATACTATCTTCCCAGGCAAACTTATAGCAACTATGCAAGTTCTCTTTGTACTTGGAAAACATATTTGATCTAGAAATCACTAGGAAGGACTAAGAATGAAACATGGTGAGATTGGTTCATATAATCCTTTCAACCTTAATTTTACTCTTGGAGAAACTGATTTCTTAGGGGAAATGTAAATCCTTCTTCAGTGAAGGAAGAAAGTTCAGGCAGGCCTACATTTGGTTTGCCTTTGTATGTTTATTTTAATTTTTAGTTTAAAAATTGACCATAATGTAAGGGTACAATATACTTATGTTTTTCTTTTTAAATAACACTATTTAGAACAGTTTATGATAGCCAACCATTCATGGCCACATGTGTGTTGTATTTTGTATGGAAGAAGTCCAAAAACCCTTGTGGGCCCTATGTTCTCAAAGTACATCCAAATACAATTCTGGATCTTATAAGGATCTTTTTTTTAACTGCTGTATCATAGCATAAGTATTTAACCTTCCTTAGTGAAATGTAGAAACTAAAGATTACTAAAGAAATTGTTCTTTTTCTTCCTAGATCCTTTTGCACTAAAGAGGAATGTTGCACGAAGTCTAAATAGCCAGATGGTATTTGAGTACATCCTGGAGCGATTTAGGACAGCGTATAAATATTTTGCATGTCCACAAAGTAAAGATGGGATTAAATCCAAGCCAGATACCAAGAAAAAAGAAAAAGGGAAAATGAATAATAAGAAGTCCTCGAGATCTGAAGAGCCTGTAGCCAACTGTTGCCTTCCACAAGGGGAAAAAGTTGTAGATAAACAAAATATAGGAAGTGGATGTAACATACCAGAGAATGAACTTGAATGTAATGAAGTGGTAGAAGCTGTAGCCAAAAGAGGTACTTCAAAGAACATGGACTCTTTGCTACTTTCAACATTGGACTCTAGTTGCGATGAAGACAAAGAAGAAGCTTTATCCCTTATTTCTAATGAATGCTGTGAATTAAAGCAAAAATCACTTAATGAGAGGGATGATTTAGAGATTTCAGTTTGTATAACTGAAGGTGAGCTAAGCCCCCACTGCAACTGCAGTGAACATCAGCCCTGCGAAACAAATTCTAGTAATGAATTTTCTGATGCTGAAAGTAGACAGAGTTTGGTAACAGAGTCTTCTCAGAAGAGTAAGTGCACTGGCACACCAGCTACCTCGCCCAACTGCAAAGCAATGGTGGAAGCTCATGATCTCAAAGACGAAGGCAAACTCTCTACAGAAGAAATGCATTATGTGTTTGATAAATTTATTTTGACTTCAGGAAAGGTATGCTGTGCATGTGCTGGTCATGTATCAATGGGCTATTGCTTTTGAATCACTAAAACTAAGGGTGGATAGATGACAGGATTCTCCCAGGGTTTGTTTCAGTCTCTGTTATGCATGGTAGCTCTACCCTTCGTAGAGTACCTGTTGTTCAGGACTGGAAAACACCAAACGTATGCCATTTGGATGAGATGGTCTGTTGCCCCCATCTTAGGCAGAGATTTCTGATTTCCACAAAAACAAAAAAAATCCTAGGTTTTGTTTTCTGGTTGGTTTGTGGGTTTCCCCCCCCCTTCCTCTTCTGCTTTCTTGTAGCATTTCCAGGTGCTTTTATGCACTGTGAGAACTAAATGCAGCCCGTGGAGAGATGATGTTCTGCTGTTTGTAGAAACTCTCCTCCTGTTCAGCTGTGAAGTGTTCTTGGTTGCATGATTCAGATGGAATTGTTATGTCTGTTGAAGTATCTTAAAGTAAAATTGCATTTGTGCACTTATTTCTTTGTCCCAAAGCCACCAACTATAGTATGCAGCATCTGCAAACGGGATGGACATTCCAAAAATGACTGCCCAGAGGATTTCAAGAAAATTGATCTAAAACCACTACCGCCAATGACAGACAGATTTCGGGAAATACTTGATATAGTGTGTAAAAGGTGTTTTGGTAAGTTTGAAAAATGTTTGTACTCCACTGTAAACTGTGACCTGCAGTCTGGAAAAAGTCATAACTTCAGGACTAAATTAGTTATTCCAGTATTCAGTGGAAAGAAGTTCTTCCAGGTACCCTGGGCTACAAATTCACCACTGTTTTTATTTTAATATAACCCATGCTTGTGATATCAAATGCTTATAACAGATTTGAGAAACTAATCCTATACAGGATTTTTCACTGGGTTTGTAGGAAGTTAACTAGTACTCCCAGAAAATAGGTTCTGGGAAAAACTAGTTTTAGTGTTTGTTGAATTCTGTGGCTTCTTTTGGAAAAGCCTCTTTTGGGTGCTATGATGGGTTAACCTTGGCTGGACACCAGGTGTCCACCAAGCTGCTCTGTGTTTGAAAATGCTAGCAACTGTAATGATATTAAAACCCACATATTCAAGGAAAGTAAATACATTTAAAAAAAAAAAAAGGTATCCAGTATTTTTAATAAGCTGAGAGAGATTTTTTTGAGGTAGCTGTATGTCACATCTGACTCTGTTTTGACTTGTTTTTACTTAGATGAATTGTCCCCTCCTTTGTCTGAGCAACAAAACAGAGAACAAATTCTGGCAAGTTTGGAAAGATTTATTCGAAAAGAATATAATGGTATGTAACAGTAGGTAGTGATTCTTAGTAATGCTTTCTTCCTTCATGTTGTTTAGAGCATGAAGATGTAATTTGTCTCATTATTGCTCATTTTACTTGCTTAAAGCAGTGGCATTTCTTTTCCCTCTGTATGTAAAGCTATCTTGCAGACTTCTGAGCAGAATATCTCTCAGTGCTGTTCCATGGAAATGTCCCTTGAGTAGAGAAATAGCTGCAAGAGTAATAATGCAGATAAAAGACTGCTGCAGTCAGGACAAAAAGAAAGTTTGAATAGACCCTGGCCAGTTTGGTTTAGTGTTACCTGGGTCATGGGCCAAGTACTTTTGTTGCCTGGTCACCAGTGTTCAAGTATCTTAGAAATCTTAATGAGTTTGTTATCCTCACATGGCTTTTATAAAATAGGCAAAAGTATCTTACTAGAATGGTGGAGATCAAGGCAAAGAGGTGCAAAGTGATTCTTTTTGTAGGTGGTGTAGACCAGTGCTAGAGGCAGGTACCAAACCCAGGGTTCCTGAATTCCAGGCCATTGCCTTACACAGCAGGCCATCCATTCTGCTGTAGCTGGCCAGTGATCAAGGAACTGGGAATTACACTTCCATCCACCAGCTGTGTCCTCCACTTACTAGCGGCTGAGGACTGAGACCTGTTGCAGAACCTTGAAAGACTTAGAGTTTCCAATTCTATTAAACGATAGGAAAAAGCTGTGAATAGGGGGTAGGTATATTTTCCTAGTATTGATTTCTGTTGAACAGATAAATATGTTATTTTCAGTTAGGAAGGAATTGCTTCCTCTCAGTTGCATAGTTTTGCTTTCCTTTACAAGAATGAAAACAATATTGTGTTTCAAACAGAAATGTAAACAAAACCAATTGAGAAAGAATGTTCCATAAAGTATATTAATCTTATCACTTGTATCTTCTTGAACAGTATGTTACGGTTACAGAAACTTACTGATGGACCAAATTTAACTAGTCATGGGAATAATAGGCAACCTGGATAAAGTATGAGTGGAATCAGAAATATTGCTTTACCTCCCTTTAGAGTAGCTCTGTCTTATCTGTGGATTAAAGCTGTAGTGGTGACTGGGTTTGCACATGATTTTGGTTTATTTAAAATAGGAAAGTGCAGTCGCATACCACAAAACATTCCAACCACATTTAGGGATGCCATTTTGTTGTTATAGTAACTCTGTAACATACCTCGCTCACACAAATTACATGGGCCTTATCCTGCTGTACTTTCTAGAAAGAATTTTTAAAGTATTGTGCATCCTTCTTTATCAGAGGTCAAGTCCTAGGAGTGCCATTGTGTGTTCTCTCTTAAAACTCCTCCATTATGGGCACCTACATATCTCAGTTAAGCAATATTCCATAGTAAGCACATTACTATTCAGCTGTAAAACAATTTATCTTTTTCTGGTCTACTCTTTTGATCAGACAAAGCCAGACTTTGCTTGTTTGGCTCTTCAAAGAATGGATTTGGGTTTCGGGACAGTGATCTAGATATCTGCATGACGTTAGAAGGCCATGAAAATGCAGAGGTAAGAGTTTTGAAATGGATCTAATTTACTATTTCAAATTCAAGAAATATTTAAATTTTTTTCAGTTTGGTTAAGTGCACAAAAAAGGTTGGATTTTGCTGGTGGCACATTGGCTTGTTGTGCTCTGCATAGATACAGCCTATATTAATGCCTTATAGACACTTTTAGTATACTGTAGATGTCTACATAGAGAGTACCAGTCACCAGTTCACAGAAATTCATCTGTTGGCTTTATTACTTTTTTTTATGTAGACTTTTCCCCTATGAAATCTATGAAAATATATTGTAAATGTGCTTGTTGGGGTAGGATCCGTGTTTTAACATCTGAAGTTGTGATATTTGTTTTTCCTAGAAATTAAACTGTAAAGAAATAATAGAAGGTTTGGCAAAAGTTCTTAAGAAGCATCCAGGTAGGTGTTTTAAAGTATTAATTGCTTTATATTTACATTTGCTATATGTGTAGTTAATGGAAATGTTTTATGTACTAAAGTGTTGCTTCCCCAGGTTTGAGAAACATCTTGCCTATAACAACAGCCAAAGTGCCTATAGTGAAGTTTGAACACAGACGGAGTGGATTAGAAGGAGATATCAGTTTATACAACACACTGGTAAGCATCTCTTTGTGTTGAGTTTTGTGTCCTAAGAAAGCTTTTTAATTCATTGTAACTCAATTATTTGAGGAAATAATTTTGAAACCAGAATTAAAATGCTTTTGTGTGTTTGGGTTGTTTTCTTTCTACGTTATTAAAGTTCAGTGGCCCACACACTCAGCCCAGCCTAAGTAGCTGTGTAACCTGATGGCAGAGCAGTGTCATGGGACACAAAGCATTTTTGTAAATGTTCCTGAAATGCTGTTGGTGCCACGTGCACTGTGGCCTCCCTGCCATCATGAGTAGTGCATCTCATTCCAGCACAACAAAATTGCATGTTTTCCTATGTAATGAGCTCACATTCACTTGTGAAGAGGATGCAGTTTGTGGAATTTGTTCCAGTGTGAGTCATCTTACTGACATACTTCTTTGCAGGTATTTTCCAAGCTTCTTATTATTACTGTGTTAATACTGTCCTGATTATACCTTTTACTTATGTTTTGCAGGAAGTGTTGCATTTATTTTACAGAATAGGATTCTGATTTTTTTTGCCCTCCAATTGTGTTATCTCCTGTGTTTGAACTGCAGACTATACTTACAGTTAACAATTAATTATGTTGAAACAGCAGTTTGATATTTTTTTCCCCTTTTCCCAGGCACAGCACAACACAAGAATGCTGGCTACATATGCAGCTATTGATCCTAGAGTGCAATATCTGGGCTATACAATGAAAGTTTTTGCAAAGGTAATACAAAAAGAAAGTGCTTATTTGTATAACACAGTGTTTTCTGGTACAGCCACTGAGTTTAGGTTTTGCTAATACCAACTGATTATCAAAACCATATATTATAATGTTTATTCAAGCTACACTATTAAATACACTCCCCAAACACATCCAAAGAAAGCTTAGTGAAACTGGAACAAATAAGAAATGAGTTACAGAGAGTGTATATCATGCTACCAGATGATAATGCAATAAAATGTATGAAGATGAAAATAACTTTGTTCCAGAATGGAATGGGCATGTTCATTATACTGTCACCAAGACTAGTAATGACTTACTTGTTTGGTGTGCGGTCACAGTAGTGCAGAATTTTGCCGTGTCTCTTCTGTGTCCAGATTAGAAATGTCTTGTGTTGATAATAATGAATCTTATTTTTTGGGGGGTAGTATTGCATACTATTGTATACATCCTAGAAATTGTTCTGTAAAGACCAGCTTTCTAAGTTCTGGGAGGTACACTCTTGAATGTTTATGAGTGGAGGTGACTTCATAGCAACACAAATACTCTGTGTTTAGGCAAGATGCTTCCTTCTCTGCATTGATAGCAAAACTGGGAGCAGCTGTCACTGCTGCTGCTAATGTGGAAGTAATTTGTGAATTGCTATTTTTTTCCAGACCTAGGAGCTTAAAAATGTGTTGTTATGACACAGGCTTGAAGCAAAGTGTATTTTAGAAGCAGCTGCTGTAGAAATCTTATACTGTACTAAGATTTTCAAGCATAGTAAGGTAATTCACTGATGTTTGTTTCATGCTGTGTTGTGCAGGCTGGGCTATGGTTTAATTAGGTATGTGTATGTATGCTCGCAAAATGCCAGGTATTGCCTAAGTTGTCAGTATGACATGGAAATACTTGCCTATTAATTAATTATTATTTTTTAAAAAGGAGGGAACCAAAAAAAAAAGAAACAGCTCTGTTAACATTAGTTGAGGTAAATTAAATTTTACGATATTGAAACCTAGGCTTCAGATGTTGGAGTTGTTCTGGGATTTCTGGTTTGAGGAATTTTGGTTTGTTTTTTTTCTTGTTTTGTTGCTTGTTTTTTTTTCAATTTAGCACCTTGTAAACTAAAAAAAATCCAAACATTTGTCTATGAGAAGCTTTCCTGTTTCTGTGTTAGTCAGAATATACTCTGGATTTGCCAGATGGCACTTGACTCCGAAGACGTTTATTTTTCAGGCTCCATAAAAATATTTAATTCTGAGATGAATGTGTTTTCTGTTGCTGGTGGGGTTTCTGTTTGCTCTCTGACATAGCTTTTAGTCTTGAATGATAAAATGTAAGTTCAGTGTTTTGTTTAAAATGTGTTTTTCAGCGCTGCGATATTGGAGACGCGTCCCGTGGCAGTCTGTCCTCCTATGCCTATATTCTTATGGTTTTATACTTCCTCCAGCAGAGAAATCCACCAGTTATTCCAGTTCTTCAGGAGGTAGGTTTTCAGAAAAAGAGGCTACAAAAGTTGATGCACTGTGTCTTCAAGCCAAGTGTGAGAAACCTGGGCTTTTAGGGTTGGGGATCTGAATGAATTATGTGGCCCTCCTGCATTAGCAGAATCCTAATGCTTGCTTGGTGGTAATGGGTAAAACCTATCAAAAAATTACAACAAAATCAGCAATCTGTTGGACCTAAGTCCTGCTGTTACATTTACTTTGGGATTTTGGTCTTGAGATGATATTTATATGCTTAACAGATAGGGAAAAAAAGTGGCTGGTGTCATGGAGAGAAGGCAATTGTAATGATGAGACTGTGCCAGATGCTCTTGAGATGCAAGTCCAGCTTTTCCATCAGTTGTTGTCAGAAGTATGATTCATTGCTCAACACCTTATCTGCAAGAAAAAAAGTTGATTTGCTGAGAGGGAAAAAAAGATACAACTTTGGTACAACTTTAAATATACTATTTTACATGTGCCAGGAAACTTTTTTAAGAGAGTAACATTCTGTACGACCATTGCATGGGTGTGGAGAATATAATTAGTCAGCTGTCTGCCTCTTCCTGAATACACTCTGAAACTCCCAAGTACTTCTGAAAATTATCCCTTTCTGACTTTCTTGTTGCATGCTTGCAAGAGGAAAATTGGCTTAAGCACTGCAGTTGAGACTCGGACTTTCTTGCTGATACTTAAATAGTTTTTGGAGGTTGTTATTTTATTGCTACCCTGAGAGTGCATTTAAATAATAGTGGAATTTCCCCTTGGCTTTGCTAAAGTCAGAATGCAATAAGAGTCATAAAGTCTCCTTAGAGATTTTGTGGGCAGGAGAGATGTTGGAATCTTGATGAGGTAATTCAGTCATGTTTTCTTAGTTGCAAAGAACAAGTGAAAATAACGTATCCAAACAATTTGATAGAGGCATAGCAATAATGCAGAAAGATTTTCAGACTTTGTACCAGTGGGAAATCCTGCCTATATAAGAAGTAATTGTTAAAATTAAATTGGTTTTATTTTTGTATTATTTCTTATTAACAAAACTGCAAGTCTTTTGTGGTGACATTGAATTAGAGTGGTAACTGTGTCCCTCTCTATTTTGGCAGATATTTGATGGAAAACAGATTCCACAAAGAATGGTGGATGGGTGGAATGCCTTTTTCTTTGATGACATGGAAGAATTGGTAATATTCTAATTCCAGAAGAGTCATTAAAACTTGGGGTTTTTTTTATGGGAAAGTAGTAGAATCATAGAATGGTTAAGGTTGGAAGGGACCTTAAAGATCATCAGGTTCCAACCTCCATGCTATGAGCAGGGTCATCTCACACTACACCTTTTCTAACAGTGTAAAGTGTGAAAGGGTAGTTAAATTTCCATATCCATATTATTTTAACTTCCCAAATGAATCCTGTTTTGCCAAAATGTATGTCTGCATTTTTCTTGGTTTATTTTAAATCATTCCTAAATAACATATATCAGGAAACACACCTTTTACTCTTGATAAACAGTCCATGATTGAGTTAACTGTAGTGATAAAACCCAAGTGTAACTGTTCATGGTAGACAAACCCCTAATGAGAGAGAGGTAGCTCAGGAGAAGTGCTTCACTAACTTTAGCTGAACAAGCTTCATCTTCAATTGCATGCAGAAGAAACGTCTTCCTTCTCTTGGGAAGAACACTGAGTCACTTGGAGAGCTCTGGCTAGGCTTGCTGCGATTCTACACTGAAGAGTTTGACTTCAAGGAGTATGTGATCAGCATCCGGCAGAAGAAGCTGTTAACAACCTTTGAGAAACAGTGGACATCCAAATGTATTGCCATTGAAGGTACTTCTGTGCTGAATTTCTGTTCCACTGATGAGGGAGTGATGAACACTGTTGCTTGAGGATCTGTTCTCCTTGTTCCTCTCTATGTGAGGAAACTATCACCAGTGTTTAAAAAAAGCATTGCTTGCAAGTCCTACAGCTTACAAAATAAGATTAGACTCCTGACATCCTAGTTAATTACTCTTACTTTATTATGGTTCATCACATTTTTAAAACACTCAGGACTGCTTTGTTACCATCTGCTCTGTGAGTGCATTTGAAATTGAATTCTCTGTTAAAAAAGTAAAATTGATGCATCATATTTTTTCCAGCTCTGATTTGCTTTTCTTCCTCTTTTACACAGATCCTTTCGACTTGAATCATAATCTTGGTGCTGGAGTCTCTAGGAAAAGTAAGCTGTTCATATCTACTAATTATTAACATTCACTGAATTCTGAAGCGTTGTGCCTTTTCTGTTGTTTTCCAATAACTTTGTCTTTCTTCGATAGTGACCAATTTCATAATGAAGGCGTTTATCAATGGGAGAAAATTATTTGGTACCCCATTCTACCCAACTGTTGGAAGAGAAGCTGTAAGTTTTCATAGTTTTAGCATGGTTTTCACTTATCTTCATCCACTGAATTGATGCATCCAAATAAAGTATCTTGCATGTATTCATCAGTTTGATGTGCACAATGTATGTAATTATACATCATCTGTGTAAAACATACAGCTTAGTGTTGGGCTCCTGCTATACACAATTCAAAGGAGTAGTTGGGTGGGTAACAGGTATTTTTGGCAGGTTTGGGGGAAGTAAACTTGTTTTAGTTTTTGTAGAACTTTTCATTGTGTGACATTAAGTATTGCAGAGAAGTGCAATATTGGCTGTAAAACCCAGAAATAGCTTTTAGAACTTTCCTAGCTATCCATGTAGCTAAAGAAAACAGACTTTTAGATGTTAGATTTTGCTTATTTTCACAGTTGATGGGGAAAGTAAGGATTGCTGCTTAAGGAAGGGAAAGGATTATGATCAGCTATTTCTTTTTATCAGTTAACATTTATCAAATTTGCAGTGAGTCAGGGTCAGGAATGTGTTCATGCAACATCATATCAGAGAAGGTGCTCCTCTGTTCTACAGGGTCCAATCATCAGAACTGTTTTGTTTGGTTTTTTTTAATATGAACAAACAAAATCAGCTGCAATTAATACTTTTAACACCTATTTAGAAATGAGTTTTTTAAGACAGTTTAGAGGACTGTTGTCCCAATGGATTTCAACAGGGTTTGTGTTACTGAGGTTTTGAAAAGCTTTTTACTTCCCCATATGCTTCGCTGTCTCCTATTTTCCACTTGCTTACTTTGTGCTTTTTCTGAGTTTTTATGAAGTGTGTTTTTGGTGCAGTGACAGTGCTCTGTGTTGTACTATGCCTAGTAAAATTGGACCTATTTTTACTGGGGCCTTTGAATACTGTGATACAAATAGTAATGAATTACAGTGTGGATGTAGTTACCTGTAACTAACAAATATGTGAGCATATGTAGTAACTATTGCTAGTTAAGGTTGGGGTTTTTTATTGTTTGCATACATGTTCAACACAAGGCTATAGTGCTTCTGGCAAGCATATACTTTGTGTTTGTGCATGTGGTAGGTTGGGTTGTTCTGCCTCATCCCAGATTTTCCCTGAATACTTTATGTAAGGATAAGAGGCAAGGCAGCCTTAGCATGCAAATGAGCTGCCTCTTATGTGAAGGAAGTAATGCCACTAGGATTACATAGCATTTTAATTGTCCAGAATGTTTAACGAAGAGAAGAGTTCTCAATCTTCTTCCTAAGCCAGTGCCCTGTTATTGCAGCTTGGTGGTACAGAGAGGAAGCTGAAGCAAAAAACAGGTTGAGTAAATGACTTGTCTACAGCAGGGCTTTGCTCCTGATCTGGGGTTAGAACATTTCTATTTGTGCCTCTCTTTCAGCCTTTCAGGCAAGATGTTTTATGTTGCTCAGAGGCTGTACATGGTGGCCTTTGCACTGACACATCAGAACTGCAGCTCTCCTTAGCAAATTCCAGGGGAAGAGGTCAGTGTGCAGATGCTCCATCTGCTTCCCACCTGAGCTTTGTTCTGTCTAGGTTGATATAATCAGGTCATTGGGGAAGGGACATAGGCTGCTTTGGAAAGAATACAAGCAGTGACTCAGACACCAAAATAGATCACAGACAGGAAGTTTCCCTCTGAAGAGCCTTTGGTGAAATGTAAGGTGGGCAGGAGACTGGAGCATAGATGAGCTGTTCTGCAAATTCAGTTTCTGGCCCTGAGACTAAATACCCCTTTCTAGCCCAGATTGCTCCACATCTCTGAAGAAGCTGCCATTATCTAGAGGAAGAAGAGGACAAGGTGTCATCTAAGAAGGAGTAAAATTTAAGGAACAATAGGAGATGTCAGGTGTCCGTTTGGCTTTTATTTCTCAGTCTTGTAAGTGATTGGCTTACATATTGCATCTGTCTGATGTGTTTTGATAGGAATACTTTTTTGACTCCAAAGTGCTGACAGATGGAGAATTGGCACCCAATGACAGATGTTGTCGTGTTTGTGGAAAAATTGGTCACTACATGAAAGACTGTCCGAAGAGGAGGAGGTAAGTAGCATACAAAGCTAATGTGAAGTCTCAGAGATGAAGTCAGGAGAGACTTGGATATTTGAAGTTTTAATGAAAATTAGGAATATGCTGGATTGCAGATAAAATCAAAGCTTTCTATCTAATCCTCAACTTCACATCTTATTTTTGCTTTCTTAATGCTTTTTCTGGTCATCTTTTTAACACACAGCAGAAAATCAACAGTCTATTGTATGTTGATTCTTTTTGTTCATTATCTGTCTGTAGTTACAGCTTACCTTAAAATTTAGATCACTAGATTATCTTTTTATAGTGTAAACATTCAGATGGAGACCACTTCACCTGACTGTACAATTCTAAAGTATTAAAATGTATTTCCTGTAGTGATCATGTTCAGAAGATAGTGTTGAATTTGAATTGTTTGCTAGATCTGATAATGTGCCTCTGCAAGGCAGGTAAAATTAATTTATTAAAATCTAGGAGTACAAAATGTACATTGTCATGCTTCATTTCTGTAACATCATACTAATGGTAGTCACTTAGTGATCTTGCACTTGTACATTAAATGCACTTAGAGAATTTTGGATCCAGCAGTCCTGCAGAACGAGTCCCTAGTACATGCAGGTCAACATCTCCAAAGAGAGTTTAGCAGGAACTGACAGAGAATGTGCACTCCTCACCTACTCTGTGTCACGTTTTTAAATAATTGGATTTTTAATGACCCATTCAGTGTATGTTGTTTGAGTCCTCCTAAAGCCTGTTGAAACCCATAGAATGTAGATTAAAGTCTGGGCTTTTGAATTTACATTTTACATTCATTTTTGTGCTCCATAGTTCTTCAAATACTATTGGTCTCTTCCTGGTACAAAGTCCTTATTTACAGCTTTTTGTTGGGTCAGCAGAGTTCAGGATATATGAAACTTGACTAGAACCAGAGGGTCACAGGTTGACTCTTTCAGCCACTCACTTGACACACTCCTCGCAAGCACTAGCACACTGAATTGCATCCCCTCTTTCCCAACATCTGGCTCAGGAAAAGAAGTTTTAATCTACTCTTCATAGAAACTGCTACTGCAGCACAGCCACACAGACTCTCCCTCCAATTGTATATACAGCTCACAAAATAGTATTAATATTTAACAATCCTACAGATACATGGAAAAAGATCTTTATTTCTTGTCTTGGTTTCTGATCACTAGCTCTTTTCCTGTTTGTTTTATTAGTGCTGAGTGTTTGAAAGAGCCTTAGTACTTTCTTTCACATTGTGTCTAGGCTCAGGATGATAATACAGTCTCATATATACACCATCTCCAGATAAGATACAGCTAATTTGTTTTGTGTCTTTTCAGTCTTGGAGAGGTTGTTGCATAGAACTACTCCCAAATTAACTGGCAGACTAGGCCTTCTTAACTGCAGGTATAGCTCTGCACTAACACAGTCAGATAGCTTCTGGAAAATTCTGGGGAGCTTCTAAGTTTGTTAAGTTTATACAAACAGGTTGTTAACCAGCCCAAATTCTGGTAGTGTTTTTCTGGGATTCTGAAGATATTTATTTGTATTCAAGTAAAGCTGCTGGTAATGTAACCATAACCTTTGAATCTATCAATCTAATAGCTCTGCAGAGATAATTTTTTGGTGGCTTTTAAATTGCTAATAAAAATTATTATTCAGGTTGAAGAAAAAGGAGAATGAGAAAGATGATGAAAAGGAAGTGAAAGAAGAAGACAGAGAAACAAGAGAGAAAAGGTGTTTCATCTGTGGAGATGTGGGTCATGTTAGAAGAGATTGTCCTGAATTCAAACAAACCCGTCAGAGAAATAATAACGTGCCAGGTAAGTCAGTTTATATGTTTGAGTGTAATTTGAAAGTTCTGAGATAACTTCTCTCTAGGTTTCCATACAGGCCTGGTAATTATGCTAGAAAATTGTGCAAATAAGTATTTCAGTCATTGCAAATACGGCTTTTGGTCTAAGTCTTGCTTTTTCTCAAAGGGAGTAAAGCCTCCTGAAGTAGAATGGGTGGTAAAAATGTACTCAGCACTAAGTATTGTGTACTTTAGGGTATTGCATTATTTGTCTCCACTCACAATGGGTGTATTTAGGGGTGGTAATAATAGTAATAATTGAACGCATTTCCTCCTCCAAATGTTTCTCAAATGTTCAGTTAACTCTCCATCATCTGTAAGAGGTAAGTAAATGTATTTTCACCAAAAATCAGTGATCTTAAAGGAACACTTCTAAAACCATACAGATGCATTAGGAAGCCAGAGCCAGTTTTCAAGTTACTGTTAGTAATTAGAGACGAGTCTGATTTCACAGGCATTCAAATTAGGCCCTTAGGTGCCTGCAGTATTTGAACGAGTAGAGAAAGCAATGATAAATGAACTGCAGAGAGAACCTTGCTGCTTTTCTGTGTTCTGATATCCCTTACTCTTTTTGTTTTGTTTTTGTTACTGCTCGCTGCTTTTCTGTGTTCTGATATCCCTTACTCGTTTTGTTTTGTTACTGCTTTTGCTATTTAAAATACCACTGCTGATAATGGTAGCATGGAAACCTGTATGAAGTAGCACTCCCACCTGATAGCAAATTGAGCTTTGTCCATGCTAGAATTTGTCTTACCAGATTTTGGGTTTAGCTGCTATACCTATGAATGTCTGATGTTCCCAGTGGAGGGAAAGCTTTCCACTTAGAAGAGAGGTTTACCTACTGTGTGTCACATGAGAATGAAGGTGTCACTGACTCCCAGTTTTGTGATAGTTATTCTGTCATCCATAACCTTCTTTGTTCCTTGATTAGGCACCCAGTTGGTCCGGAGCTTGGTAAATTCACAGCTAGTGGCTGTGAGTCAGCAGCAAGTGGAACGACCCTTGCGCACTAGACAGTCATCAGAATGTGTAAGTTCAATTAGCTGTAGTATTGAATCAATCCTGAGCCATGTTAGGAACAGGCTTGCAAAGTTTTTTTTCTCAACAGATTCTGAACTTCATAATTACAATATCGCACTCTGACAGTTAATGAAATTTGATTTAGAATGTAGTGTGTCTCAGAGGGCATTTATGGTCTTTCAGTGTGGAAGCAACGTAATCATATTTCATATGAGATAGCTTGCAGTTCTGAGAGACCAGCTTCACTGTCTCTGGGGTGCCTTTTGAAGTCTTCTGCTTAGTTATTCTGGTGATGTTTTTGTGTTACTAAGGGAAGTAAATCTGTAAACATAGGTCTGTGACTATTATAATTCTCTGTGGTTTAAGATAACTGTCCTAAAGGACTGTCATGAACAAGCAGGGAACACAGATGAATCATATTTCAGTTCAGATGTGATACAGGGAAAAAGTCTGCCAAGAGCACACTAGAAGCACAAACAGAACAAGAGGCAAATCTTTGGTGATTTCTTTTAGAACAGATAAAAGATGTTTAACCTGCTTCTAAGTGGAGATAGACAGCAGAGACTATTTGAACAAATACAACTGTTGGCATTTAATATTTTTTGAGTACAGAATACAGCAGAAATTCATTAATTTTAAGCTGTTAGTCTGAGAAACATGTGCCTGCTAATGAGGCTAGCAAGTGAGCCAGTAGAATAATCAGGGCTGCTGATCACTAATGCTGTTTGTTCAGTTTACTACTTCAGGGTATAGAGCAAGCATTAAAACAGCTCTAATCTAAGTGAAGGACTGAGCTGCCACTGTGCTATCCCATGACACAGGAGTATCTTTTTAGGAGTCTTGTATTTCTACTTGGGAAGTTGAAGCTGGACATATGGGTGTGCACGCAGGCACATCAAGCACACTGGACCTACTGCATGTGCACATTCTTATGTCATCTGGGTGTCATGGATCCTCTGTGTGTGTTGCATGGTTGTTATTTGATCAGGATTTCTTGGTGATTATGTGCTGTCTAGGGATTGTTTGAGGAGAATGGGAAGAGGGAATGTTCGTGGAGCAAGAGGGAGAGAAAAGGGAAAGCAGGAGTGTGAAGGCAAACCAAGAGGCTACAGCTCAACATTTCTGTTCTGCTGCTGGCATGTCCAGTGCATGCTTGTGGTGGTTCAGTGTTTACAGGAAGGGCAGTGTTTACAGAAAGCACTCTTTTTACAACATTTAAACTCTTTAAACTAGTTGTTGTCTTTTAAATCCCAGGTTTTACTTTCTCTTCCTGGTTTGATAGAAAAGCATAGGAGGCACTCATGCAGGAACAGTTGGAATAGCAGCAGGGAGTTATCCCAACGTCTGGGCTTCAGCTTTTGCTCAGGCTATAAGGCACACTCTGAAAGGCTGGCATGGGGAAGTCCTGCAGACCTCTGTTTATTGAAGAAGAGTGGCTGCCAGTTTAAACAGACAGGCAAGCAGTCTTGGATAGTGACAAGCTGCAGAGGTGTTTGACAGCAGCTGAATTACTTGGAGCTGACTGCTATAGTGTATGGAGGGAGACAACTCCAGAGGGAGATTGGGATCTGAGATTCAGGTAATTCTGTCTGGTTTGGGTAGCTGTCTGTCATTTGAATTTTTCTTTGGAGGCACCTATCTCATCATCACCATCTTGTCTCAGTGATTAGAACTTGATTAGTTTAATCCAGACATTGCTAAAAAATGTTGGCAGATAAACTGGGGAACTCTTTTCCCAGCCACCCCAGTTCTTAAAGTGCTTCTCTGCTTAGTTGCAATACCAAATGGATGAAATAGGCTCATGTTTGTTGCTGATGAAAGGGAAAGCTCTATAAAGGTTGTAATAATTTCTACTTCTGTGCCTTCAGCCATGGCCTCACATCAGGATATGGAGGCTGAAATTGGGCTTTTGAAGTTTGAACTTCTTGTTTAACAATTTAAATGAAATACTGGGAGTTTACGTTGGAATTACTTTTAAAAGTGTCTGTAGTAGTAAGAACCATTCTGTTTACAAGTAAGTTAATGAGATTCTGGGCTTTAAATAAGTAGGGTGGGGAAGACTGATTAAACGTGTGAGGAGTCTAATGAAAAGCTTGGGACTAATGATTGCTCAGAATCATGTTTCTGGTGGTGGGATGTGCCACATTAGCAGATGGAATTATTTGATGGTAAAAAATCGGTGTTGGTTGAACTGCACTTATTTATACCAGATGGAAGTTGGGCACAGTATTTGGGGTGTTGCTGGGAGTGCTTTGCCTTTTTAATGAATAGTTTTATACAGAGGGTGCTTATTAAAGGGAAACACCATTAAATAGCTAGTGAACTAATCAGAAATACATCCTTTTTTTTTTCCCCTCCAGTCTGACTCGCATCAGTCATCTTACTCTCCACAACCTCAGCAATTTACACAGAACTCTTCTCAGCCAGCCTCCATTAACCAGACTCAGCCACAACCAATATCCCAGTCTAAGCACGTTCCGCCACCACAGCAGGGTGCACAGCCACCCCATCAGGTCCAGCTGCCTTTGTTTAACTTTCCCCAATCTCCCCCAGGTCAGTATTCCACCTTGCATAACCTGGGACTACTTCAGATGCACCATCACCACCAAATTCAGCTTCCCAACACTTCTTGGCCTATTCATGGGCCTGTAATTCACTCTGCACCGGGTAACCCTCATCATTCTACAAATGTTCCATTTTCTATGAGATCTGGCAGCAGCAGCACCACAAATAACCAGAGCAGTGTAAGCTTGAATGATCCCAGTATCATCTTTGCACAGCCTGCTGCCAGGCCCATGGGAATCCCCAGCACTTCTCATGAGGGACACTGGCACAATCCTGTGACTCCAAACTCACTGGTGAACAATGGCACTGTGGGGAATTCAGGTAACTCTTCTCTGTTGTATCAAACCTCTCGCACGTTGTGTACAAACGTTAAGTGTTACAGAAACAGCTAACTCTTTCAGCTTGTTTTATATTAAAAATACAGTGCTTAAGAAACTAAGTAATTGCTTAAATTGTCTTAATATTTTCATAGGAAAAAATAAGGCAAGTTGGATGGTTGTAAATTGAAGGTATTGATCCTATGTGCCATTAATGGCTGGCAGATGAGAAATCATGCATTCAACTGAGAAATGTTCTAATAATTGTTTGAGTCAAAAGCCCATTTCCATGAATATGCTTACAAAGACAGTTTCCATTTATCTCGTTTTGTAGTTTATTCAATGAATGCTGAAACTGCAACTACAAACACAGAGACTGGCAGAATTATGGTTGTGCAAGTTGAATATTGCTTCCTTGCATTTAGTGCAATATGACATGATCTTACATATTCTTTTTTCCTGTAGTTTATCCTGTTACATTTAACATCCTTATCTTATAATCATTTCCTGAAAATACTTCATAGAGATTACCCCTGCAACAAGAAGGCAACAGCCTTCTGCCTCCCACCAAAGCCAAGCACATTTGTATGTTTGAGGCTGAGAGAAACAGTGTAGTTATGACCCGTGCAGTTTGCTCTGTGACATGAAATGTTGCAGCCCCTACATTTTAACTTACCTTTTGAATCATTATAATGGTCATTCAATGGATTTTGAATATCCTGCACACCCTTTCTCTGCACTAATAAGGAGATTGACAGCAACAGTAGATTTTAAACTGAGTCTGCAGTGTTGGATGAGGATTCACCAGTGAGTTTCAGATATTTGTTGAAGTGCTGGAGATACGTTTTTCTCTTCAGCAGTGTGTTTTCTGTGCCTTCAGCGTGCTTTGTCCCTGCCTCTCCATTTCTGATCTTAATTATCTGTCCATACTCGCCTGTCCCCTCCTCCATGTTCACCCCAGCTCTGATTTTTTTTCTCAAGCAGCTCCTTCCAATCCAAGTCTTCTTACCCAGGTAGCTGCATTCTTTCAGACAAGCTTCCCAAATCCTATTTTCTGCTCCATTCTCCCTTAGCGAGTCCCGTTTCTCATTGTGTAGTCAATCAGCTCCTGTCTTCAGTCTTTTTTCCTTTCACTCTCTCTTTGTTTATTTGCTTCCACTCTCATCATGCCTGCACAAAAGGTTTCCTAGTTTTCTTGTGCTGTCACTCACAGTATTTTTTTCCCTTCCCTCAACTTCCATGTATTTCCAAACTCATCACACTACTTTTCCTTGATCCCAGAGCTGGTATTTTTCCTCTTTGTGCTTTAATCAGTTTTGTTTTCTTTTTGGCTTAGATGCCATTAAAGTGGGGTCACTGGCTGAGTGCATGGCAGAGATGAGCTGTCTGCTCTCTGTTTGAAGCATGATTTCTTACTTGCCTGGGACAATTTTGGAACATTGAGTTTGTGGAGGCTTTGTCTTGGCTCACGTAACTTTGAGTTGGAAGGAGCGACCTTACTTTCTTCTCAGCAGACAACTGATCAGAAGTAGGATCATTAGAAGTTTCAGGCAGACAACTTCTTTTCATACTTACTCCAGAGCCATGCCTCATGTTTTATGGTATAAAAGTTACTTTTTTTTTTTTTTAAATGCACAGCTCTTATTTAATGCAAGTCTGTTTGCATGTTTTTTTATTATGAGTCTGAAGGGGAACTGATCTACTGAGGATGGTTACTTAAATTTATTTATTTTTAAATGCGCATTGATCAAATTTTTAAAATAGCAGGCATTGCTGTGTCTTAGGAAAGTGGGAGCTACAAACAGAAAGAGAAGAAAAATAATACAGCATTGGGCATTAAGTGTTGTGTGTCCTGCCTCCTTGGATGCTTGTTTTCTCATCCTTAATGCTGCAGTAATACTGGATTTGTAAATGGAATAATTTATAACTAGTGTACTTATTTCAAATAAGTTTTTGGTTTTCTCTCTAAAAATCCATTTGAAGTTTGTCCAGTAATCTAGATAGTAAGTTTCTTAAGCATACAAGTATACGTGGAATTCCAGTGTACATCTGAGAATTAATTCTTGAAGTAGGATAGTAGCTTTCATGTCACAGCTGTGTCAGTGATAGTGAATATCTGTGTGGGATCAGATATTAGTAACAATGTTCAGGCCTTGTACTTTTCATCGTGAGTATTACATAGGAATAGTGAAATTGTAGGTCTTGTTTTTAATACTGATTCATCCTCTGTCTTGCTCCCTAATAAATTCAACTATAGTGAATAATGAAGTAATTTGGGTGGTAATTTTTATGGATGTATATTGGAAAAAAAAAAAAAGAGTAGCACATCAGGCTAATCACATTAAGTCCCCTGCAAGCTGTTATTTAAGATGTAAATTGTGTTTGTGACTTACTGTTTAATTATTTCAACTTGCAATGTGCTTTTCCCTTTCAATTGAAAAATAGATCAGGGTTTCCAAGGACAGTTTGGTAAAATGAACCCTCCTTCTGTCCCTTGGGACCATGGGACCCCTACCCATTTTCCTCTCCTCCGAGGAGCGTGGCCTTACAATATGCCTCAGAACTACATGCAGCAGGGAAATGCCAGCTACCCACCGAACAAACCTTTCTACCCTCAAGGTACTAGAACTAGTATATGAATCAACAGCTCATGCAACATGTCTCTTTACTGTCTCAAAGGCTTTAAAAGCCAAGGAATCATGTTTCACTTGCTAGGCTCCCTGGAACCATAATGAATCCAAGAGTCAGATCAACGCTTCAGCTTCCTGTATGGATGGATGGAAAATCTTTGTGGGAGGGGAGGGGTTAAATAAAATTCTGGAAACTGAGACAATTTGCAGTCTCTTGCACTTGTAGCTCCTGCTTCACTGCTGCTGTCTCAACTGTAGATCCACCTCTGCTTCAAGAGAGGTCAAGATGATTTGCCCATCAGTGCAATAAGAATATGAAGGAATTTTTGTCCTAATTTATTTTATTTGGCCTTTGTACCTTGCCTTTTTTGAATTAATTGCATAGGCAAAAACTTGAAAGACCATAGAATAATTCAAGTTGGAAGGGGCCTCTGGAGGTTATCTAGACCAACCTGTGTGCAGTCAAAGCAGCAGTAACTTGCAAGGTAGATCAGGATCAGTTATTCAGGGTACTTTGAAGGACTGACTTTATCTCAGCTTTTTCTGATGCGAGGGAATGGTAAGTTAGGGGTTCAGCATCTGGCAGGAGTGGGAAAGGCTGTAGGGTTTCAGATTTTACTTGGAGACTTTGCAATTACGGTGTTGCTGGGTCACCTAGTATAAACCAAGACATACAGGTGCTAAATCCTGTTTTCAAAATGTAATCTATGTGCTGCAACAAGGTTTCCAAGTGAGACCAGTATTTAAAAATCCTGAGATTATTTTTATCAACTGACTAAGCCATGATGTGCAACCAAATGATGATTCTGAGGAAATTCTGGAGATAAGCTTAAAGTAACAGTAAATTGTCCCATTAAATGGGGTCCTCATAGAGGTAGCATTTGTGTCAGTCTAGTAAATGGCTTTATTTCTAAGTAAGATTAATAGATTGAATATAGCCAAGCACTGTTAAATATATTGAATTTGCTGAAGTAATTGTAATCCATTTTCTTTTAGCTGGTCCACTGATGCAGAGTAACCAGCGGTTCTCGCTTCTGTCTCAAGGACACCCACACTTGAATCTGAATTACATTCAACAGAAAAAGTGAAATTGAATGGGATTTTGGGGGGAGGGTGGATGGGGGAGGGTAGGGGAGGAAAAAAATAATCAGGTTCTGATTTAAAATCTTAATGCAACATGTTTAGATACAAGATTATTTAAGACTGTTTTTAAACTGTATCATTTGTACATAGATATGAAGTATAGTTTTTACTAGTATCACAAAACTGAGTGATACAAATGTCATCTATTTTATTACCCTATTTTTAAGGGGAATTGTGTTTTGTTTTATCTTGATAAACTGTAAAGAGAGAGAATTTTTAAAATTAAGTTCTTTATTTTCTATTAGCTGTATTCATACTTTGGTTGCTTCAGACTTTATATATATTGTTCTAAAAAAAAATAAAATTAGAAGGGGATTTCATGTGTTTAAAAATTTGTCACTTCTATTCTTTACAGAACTATGTAGTGCCAAAAAACTTTTTAAAAGAAAAATAAAACTGCAAAAAAAGGACATAAGACTTCTTCCTCTTCCCTATTCATATGCATGCTTGCATTTAACTGTAATTAGGAAACCAGAGTAATAAAATCTGCTTTAGAGGAGACGCAGGATGGGCAGCTTTAAGAAATTAATCAGTATAACATGTTTTTCCCCATGCAGCTGTCATTGCATGTGCTGCTCACAGCCAGTATGTCTTTCTTACAAATACTTGAGGGAAGAGCACACTTGCTTTTCTGTTCAACAACTTTGCGAAATAATATGAAAATACTATAGAAAAACTAGGCTGTAGTATGAAGTAATTTTAAGGAGGATTTTCCATAAATCCACTTGACATTCTGCTTCTTCTGTAAATACCCATGGGGCAGCACATGGAAATGCTTAAGCCCTAAATACAGTGTTCAGGAGATAAACCTGTCAGCCCCTGCTCCTGAAGCAAGACAGTGAACAAGGGGATGGTACACAACAGGTTTAACACAACTTACTTCCTGAGTGGTCTGTAATTAAATGTACTAAGATGAGAACTGTAATGTAATTATTCTTTATTTGAAAAACAGGGACTTGCTGAATGCTGACTTCATTCAGAGAAGGTAGAGCTGAGCATAACTGGCAGATTCTGTTGCGAGTCAGAAGTTTGCCACAAACTATGCTCAAAGTAGTGGGTTGCTGCCTTTAAATGTACTAACTTCTTGCCTGAATAGAACTGAGCGATGCTTTGTACTACTTCAAATTCTTAACTGTCTGATGGTAGCATCAGAAGCAGCATATCATGAGATGTGAGGATGATTCTTACCAAGGAACCACTAACTGGAGAGCTGGTTTAAGTTAGCTCTTACTTTTAGTAAACACATTGAGTTACCAGAGTCTTACTTCCCATCCTGTAGTGGAGGTTTGAGACAGACCAGGCTTGTGGCTCTTCAGTCTTTGTAACTCAAACATACTCTTACTTTGGCAACTTAATGCAGTGGCAGTTTGTCAAAACAACACTCTGATTCAAGAATAAATCCAGGTTTAACTAGAAGTCAAATATTATTAAAGAAACAGCAAGGAGCCTTTAAAGACAAACTCACTCCCCTTTTTTTCTTTATTGGTCTTCACTAGTTTTTACAGGCCTTGAGAAAAACAACCCTCAAATCCTACCACAAGGACAAGTAGCTACATAAAAAGTATCCATAGCTTTCTTTTAATTAAAAAAGAAACAAGCAAAACTTGTACAAGAGAAGGGGCAAAGAAATGGGCTGCTAAAGCAGCCAGTACATGTCCAGCTGTCCTGCAAAGCAAACAGGACAGTATCAGACTGCAGTTCAAGGTCCTTAAATGGTGTGTTGGATTTAGTCTCCTATTCATTCCCTCGTCGACTCTTCTTGTGACTTTTCTTAGATCTGAAACAAAAAACAAAAGCCCAATGACACAGCACTAGTAACTGTTTTGAAAGACTAAAGTGATTTGTAGCAGTAAGTGGTGTTTTCTATGGTCAACTACAGGTAGCATGACCTGACTACAGCACTGAGGTACCGTATGAAATATCTGATCTCCAACATTGTAAAAAGACCTACAATCCCCAAGAGTAAATGACAAGAAAAAGCACCTATAGCAGAACAGACACTCTTGAGAAACAGGCCAAGCCTTTACCTTTCAGGTGATTTGGAATGACTTCTGTGTCTGTGACTACGATGATGCCCTACAAGACAAAAAGGTAACAGTTACTTCCATGGACCATGGAATTCTTTTTTGTTTTGCTAATGTAATCTGCTTCTGGTGATCAAGTGTCCTAGAATAATGCCAGAACAGCCCCAGCCTTAAGTAGGCACTCAAATTAACCTCCTGGCAAATACCTGAAAAACATACTCAGGGCAATTTTGTGTGTATTAAAGGAGTTCTCCAGCTGTGCATTCATACAACTAGCAGTTTTATGAGCCAGATTAAGCACTTATGCTATCTTCTTGATACCGTGACGTGGATTTTCTTGCAGCAGTGGATGTTCTGCTGGTAAAGGCCTTGCCAGAGTTAATCTGTAAATGACAAAATTACCTGGAGACTTAGATCTCGATCTGTGGCGCCTCTCCCTGGATCTGCTCCGGTGCCGTCTTGGGCTTTTGCTGCGATGCCTCTCCCGCCGTGGGGATGGGCTGAGGGAGAGGAAGCTTGTAAGACAGACATCATAAAAATGCTCCCGTTTTAATATTAGATAATAAAATGAAAGATTACCTTCTTCTTTTGGGAGAGCGGCTTCGTCTGGAATTGGGGGAGAGAAGAAAAAAAAAGTTACTAGAAATCATCAGCAGAACCAGGTCTTATATCTCCTGTCTGCTCCAGCATCAGCACCAGGGTTTCTTGTGAACTCCCATGTCCCCAGCCCCCACAGTCAGGCAATCATGTTAGTAATAAGTTCTCACTGACTGATTTATTACTTGGTTCTCCAAGTAACTGTCAAATTTGGCTGAAGTTGGCAAGCAAGTTCAAGCATTACTGAAGGACTAGAGGAAGGGACAGATGGGCTGACAGTGGCTGCGCACTGCAGCTCCTTGCTTGAGAAAGTGGCTAAAGGAATTGGGAGGTGTAAAGAGGTTCTAGCTAAATTGTTATCTTTGCTTCTGTGCCTTGCTCCAGCCATCTCCAGTACAATAGGTAAAAATACTGCTCAAGAAGAGCCGTGTCACCTTCTCGGAGACCTGCTTCGGCTGCGCCTGTACCGCACAGCTGGGGATCTGCGAGGTTTGTCCAGGTCCCTGTAGCCTCTTCTGCGGTGGTCAGGGGAGGGTGCTCGCTCCAGCTGGGCACAACAAGGGGGGGAAGTTTCTGTAAGTCTTGTTGCATCAAGGTTTTTACCTACCAGTAAGGATCTCTGAACAATTAATACAAATTACAAAACTCAGGCAATCAAGTTTCCCCGTCCTCAAGTGTTTCATATTTAGGAATGAGTGCCTGAGCTTGCCAGTTGGAAATACAAGTGGCCAGATCTGATACTGTTAATTCTTAAGAAGTGCAGCAGAGTTGACAACCACAGTTGTCATAACCTCCATCATCACCTGTAGCTCTCTCCATTATACATGTACGTAAAACGATTTATCTGAAATATGACAAGGAATGGATGCAGATTTGTTAATTTCAGGAGACAGAAAAGCCTGACGAACGCAGAGCAGTCGAGAACTGCTTCAGGATCTAAGAAGTTATCACAAGCAGCTTATATGAAAATATGTTAAGGGAGGAGATAAGAGTCACAGGCAGGCTCCTGGTTCCTCTCCTCACATATTTTTCATAGGCCATGAAGTGTTCTGTTATAGCTCAGTACCAGCTTTAACTATCCCTCTGCAAAACACTTCACCAACCTTTTCATCCTCTTCCTCCTCCTCCTCACTAGATTCTACATCATCCATGTCTTCTTCCAGAGCACTGACACGAGGCTCAAGTTGCTCAGCTTCTTCCAAGACATATCGTTTCTAGGAGAAATTATAACTTGCTTTTACATAACCCAAGTAAGAACAAATACCCAGGGAGGTGTCTCGGGTGCCAGATGGGCCCATGTCATGGCTTGATGCAACAAGCCAGTAGCTGATACAGCTACTGAATCCAATGCACTTAAGAATTCAACAACTATCCACTTTTTAAATCCAGACCTGTAATCGAGGCAGGATGATATCGCATACACGTTCCTCATGGAGGAGTTCATCAATAAATTCATCCACGTGCATCAGTTCAAATTCTGCGGGAAGGGGGAAAACAGCATTTAGAAGGCAGAGAGGATGAGCACTGGTGGCTGAAGTAAAGAAATGCTTCAGGCAATTTAAGTGTGCTGGACAAACAACAGTTCCAAAACAACTCTCACAGATGAGGAAAACCATTAGGTCTGTCTTGCAAAAAGAACAAGTTACTGCACAAGTGGGATTAGCAGATTCACTGTGCTTAAACCAGCACTCAAATGGTGTCTCTCTGGTATTGATGAAACTGCTTTTTGATACCCAACAGAAAAGAGAAGCACGTGGGGATGGCAATGTAAGCAAAGCAGGTTTCACTTGTTCAAGTTAAGAAGACCAACAGCAGACTATCCAGAGCATAAATAAGTAAAGTTTAAAAAAGAAGGTTACACTACAATTTTTAAGCTTATATTACTAAAGAGAGCATTTACTTCTAGCACAGTGCATTTTTTTAACAAAAGGTCACCTATGAGTTACTGAGAAGCCACAACTAAGTAAGACTGCTTACCCCCATTTCTGTTCTGACTTTTTATTTTTCTGTAGTCATTGTAGAGTGGTTCAAGATACTTGTAGCAGTCAATGGCCGTGCCTGTCAGTCTCATGTACAACGCACCAAGCATTCGGACATACCTGGAAATCAACCAGATCAGGTAGCTGAGCTCTTCACAGAGTTAGTAATTTAGATGAAAGAGTTTTTACTGAAAGTTTCTGAGAGAAATCAGTGCACTAAAATCACGAGAATAACTGACCATTTAGACTTGCTACTTCAAGTACTGCAGTGTATGGGTTGCTCATGCACACAGGAACTGCATCACAAAGATGAAAGAAATACTGAAGAAAAAGTAGAATAAAAAGGCTCTCTGAATGCACCTCTTTCTCAGTACTTCAGGCAGAGGTGTTTTATCTCAGAGAACCATCGCCACAAAAGCAAAAGCCCGACTGCCACGAAGAGGCAGGACATGGTTTTCAACCAGAGTCTAGCAGGGCCCACTGAAAGCTAAACCCTGCAGGGAGGAAGAAGCTTCCGTGGCTGTTGTGAGCGCCCACGTCCCATTCAGCACCAGCAAAGGAGCAGGAAAACAGCCCGACGCGCCCCCGACTCACTTGAAGTCCTCGTTCTTGATGAACTCCACGATGATGTCCTTCTCCGGCTGGATCTGCAGCATCTTCAGCGTCAGGCACAAGAAGGGCGTGGGCTTGATGTTCCC
>NW_009954310.1:2809563-2827300 GCF_000747805.2 Chaetura pelagica | reverse complement strand
GGAGGGCCGCGCTGATAAACAACCCCCCGGGGAGGCGAAGCGGCCGGTAACGGGGGACCCGCCTGCCTGGCAGGGGCGGCAGCGAAGCGCTGGGTGTGAGCGAAAGGAACAACCCTTTGCTGGACACCTCCTGCTCCTGCCCCGGCCCCGCGGGCCTCGTGCGGCGCTGGGAGAACCGGCGGCGTTTCTGCGCGTTCGGCCTCTCGAGTCCTGCCCCTGCTTTTTATTTCTGAGTGATAATAACAATAATGAAAAAGTCCGTTTGTTTTAGCTTTCCCTTGGGAACATGAACACCCGGCAGCAAAGCAAAATCACCTACTCCTGGTATGGAAAACCCACCAGCTCAGACAGAAAGCTGAGGACTCTGCAGTACAAGTAAATAACGTTTATTTCTGGCTTGCTGAGGGGGACTTAATCATTGGAGGCTTCTTGACCTTTCTGACAGGGTTTAGGTTAGTGTAGCAGGGAGAATATTATTAAGGTTGTAAGTCGGGACACTCTTGTGCATGACAAAAATGTCACAAAGCTCTTGAATTATAACTTATATAATGCATAAACAAAGACATTTAATTCAATCAGTGAATAACTTGTCTATTTGAAATATGCATGAAAGCTTTGAATCAGGAAACTCAGTTGTAGCCTTTGCAGGAAGTAGCTTAAGCAGCTGTAAGACTGATAGGCCATGAGCTTTAAGAGTGTGTGAATTAAGAATATGAAATCCTGCTAATCTGTGTGTGTGCATCACTTTCTAGAGGAATCCTAATAAAATCAGAAAGAAGCAGAACAGAAAACCACATAAAACTTGGCGAATTTATTTTGGTAGAAGGGGAGAATGCAGACCAACCTTTTGTGGCACAACTCCTGGATTTATATGAAGATGGTAAGAGAAATAAAAATTTACCTCCCATGTCAGAAATCTTAAAGTGTTTTAAAGATACCTATTTCATGGGGATGTATTTAGCCCATAATTAAATGTAATAGGTAAACAGAGAGCTTAAGGACATTAAATTCTTACAGCCTTTTTGCTGAGTTGTCTAATTTAAAATAAATGGTTCTTGGGGAAGACAGAGTGAGCTCATGCTTTATTTAGAGAACTGGAGAATCCAAATGGAGCAAGAGCCCTGCAACTTGCATCTTGCTTTACATCAGAAAATTTAGCAATAAGGTACAAGGCTAAAAGGGGCTCATTATTTTTGTCCCTTGTAGAATTAGATAGGATATTAGATTGTTTATAGATAAAGGTAGATATAAAAAGATAAACCATGGAATGTGAGTGATACAAAGACTATGTCTGAGTCTGAGCTAGAAACTACTTGTTAGTTATTCTGGTTTCTTTGAACAGTTTCTTTTTGTTGGTTTTTGGGCCATCCTAATAATGTTTTGAGGTTTCGAAAATTCTTTAAAAAAACATAAGTACGTATCACTCCAGCTTATTTATTTATTAATGCAGATTTATTGTAATATAACTGAATATTCTCTTCATGCTGGACTAAAATCTGTGAGCGTTACTTGAAAGCAAGATTTTCTTTTTGTTACAGATTTTGGACAAATTTGTTAAAGATACTTGGCTTTGTTTTTCATTTAAAGATGAACACTTTAAAATGTGGAGAGGAATTTTATATTCAGTTGTAATATGTTTCAAATGTTTCTTTTAACTCTCCACACTGAAGCTGTTTGTAGTGTTTATTCAGACTTTTTCCTGGACATTTCAACAGCAGGATTCTCTGGTTTCTTAGGCAGTTGTTAATAAATGTGTTGCTAGTTTGCCTCTAACACAATGTTGAAATTGTTCTGAGATGGAAATACTGTTCTGAGATTTCTCACTTCTCCTTTTACGTCACTATTTTCAGTTAGTCGGGTCTGATTAGATCCTGTTTATGCAAATAAGGTATCTCTTAATTTGTGACAGTGAACTGGTGGATTGGCTGGTCTGCAGGCATTTTGTGGTTGATACGTACGTGTTATCTTGGTCCTTAAAAGTCTCAGCTCAAACATTTTTAGTTTGGCTTAGAAAATGGGAATTGCAGCCTCTTACCAGATGCTTTCTCACCTGTGTCCAGGGAGGATTTCTATCCTGGATGGCATTTCAGCTACAGTAATTGAGGTCTGGCAATCACTCTTTGCAACACAATAAAATTCTTAAAGTTGACTTTTTTTTTTTTCATTGTTACAGGCTCTCAGCAGAAACATGCAGTTGTGCAGTGGTTCTCTAACATCACAGAGATACCTCCAAATAAACGAAAGCTGATTAAAAGACGGCTTTCTCCCCAAGAGCTGTTCTTTGATCAAGTTTCTGGCTATGACAATGATATACTTGTGGAGACCATTATTAAAAGCGTCATGGTAAGTACTGCAACCCCTCTGCACAGAGAGGGAAGAAAGATACAGGAAACATTTGAAAAGCATAATGGAACAGTGCAACTAGTTTATTGCCTCCCAAACCAAATGCGTGATGCATGTTTGTTAATGCAGTTAAGGTGGGATTGGATCCCAAAATGACTTTGGTTGTTGGCAGCCAGCTCATTTAGAGGCTTGTGTGGGAAGAAGCAATGTGATGGGAGTCCTGTACTGCTATAAACTTACACTGGTGTAAATGTGGGTCGAAGGTGGTGTCCTGTGTAATGAAGGATTGTATGAGTTCCAATAATAACATCCATGAAAAGAAAAGAGTTGAATGCTCAATTAACAGTAATTATTGAGATGTGTGTGTTTTGGTATTTTTTATTTTTACAGGTAGTACCACTACATCTGGGGGAGGAACCACCTATTACATTAAACAAGGAACAAATTTTCTATGTAAAGCAGTCTTGGGATGGGAAGTGCTTTAAGGCTTTGTCCCCTGACACGTTCTCTAAGCTGAAAGAAGCTAATAAGAAAGGAGGTGGCATCCCAGACTCTTCAAACTCAGTTATTCCTTCGGACATTGTTACCCCTTCGAAAAAAGAGAGAGAGGGAGTTGTTCGAAGTGCTACAAAACCAAAAAGTGTTGAATTGGAAATAGAATCAAAACATTCTGCTTCCAAGTCTTCCATCGCTAAGGAGAGACATTCTCAAAGAATGGTTAATGGCATAAAAACTCCAACGGCAAAGAAGAAGTTAGAGTTAAACAGTATGTATATGGCAATATTCTGCCAGTGGGGTGGTTTGGCATGTGATGTGGTTTGTGCCTCTTCATTTTAGGTCGTTCAAACAGTGGTAATATTCAATATCTGTATTTTTAGCAATGTTATGCAGGCTTTGGGGTTAGCCCAAGCCTTTTGGGCACATCAGTTGTTTGTCTTATGCCTGTTATTTCAACCAGCTGTACTGCTTATATATTTGCAACTGCTGTTGCAAGTCTTTGTGTAGCTGTTAAGTTTCAGTGCTTGTTGGCTGAAGTGCTATCAATCAGCCTAACTTGACAGCAGAATGTCTCACTTTAATCTTCTGACTAGTGGTGCACTTGGATGTTTACATTGTTTGAATAAGCACATTAATCCTATATAACATGCTGTATTTTCAAACTGGAGCCTATGTAAAGTTGTAAATACTGCAGGTGGGTTAGAAAACTGAAAAAATCAGTTTGTATTCTATTTAGTTATCTTTGTAGAGGCAACGTGTGCCCTTCTGCAAGTATTTAGTCCCTTGTTCCTGGAGTCTAATGCCGTTGGGTTTCATTTAAATGGCTGGCAGCCTCTGAGCCAGTTCTACTGTGGCCTCTGAAAGTTAACCAAGCCATCCATATTAAAGCCTGACAGAAGTTCCTTTTGCTCTTGACTCCTAGGTTCCCCAAGATCTCCTAGAAGCAGGCTCCTGGAATGCGAAGTTTTGGAACTTTTGGATGATGACTCTGATGCTGGAGCACAGTTAGAACCTTTGGCTACTAAAAGAAAAGTGAAATTCACTGGTATCTTAGGCTCACCACCAAAAATCCCTTGCACCAACAATAAGTCAAAGCCAGTGTTTGATTCTGCAAAGGACTGGCAGAGTTTTAGTGATACAATACGATTATCCCCCTATGCTAAGGGCGGAGACTGCAGTGAGGAAGTCAAGAGCCTTCATAGAGATGATGACACTAGAGGGTAAGGGATAGCCTTTTTGTAATTACTTTCTTACAGGATTTATTTTTGTATGTAGTGCTCTTAAAGCATGTTTATGAAAGACTTCCTGAGAGAGGAGCAGGTGAAGCCTCTGTGTGTACCACGTTTTGCCTGTTGAGATCACCTGAAAAAGAGAGGGGATAGCCTGAATAGCTACCAGTGTGCTGTGGTGAAGCTCTAGTAGGTGTGTTATTTGGAGGTGAATGAATGATTGACTTTAAAGGTGGACACCAGCTGTTTATGGTTACAAGAACAGAAAGTACATGTTGGAAATGGAAATGGTAGGATGATATGGAAGGAAATGGAAGCCAAACTGATCATTATAGTTTGTATTTGTCAACATGGATAAAACTGTTTCCCTGCAAGAAGACAAAAACAAGTCATGTTCATGCTTTCAAAGAGTAAAGATGTGGGTACAACACTTGGTGGATCTGCACCCCATTTTTTCACTTATTGTATAGCAAAAAAAATAATTTATAAAATACTGACATTTCAGTGGTATTTATAGATGTAAAAAAAAATCTGAGAACTGTCTACAGATAAAGTAATTCATGTCATTCTGTCCTTTAAACTAGTAGGAAAGTTGTATTAATGGAAAAGTGTTTCAGTGGTAGGGATGATGAAGTGCCCAGGAAGGCAACCAAGGAATCTTGAAACACAAATAGAAAAATCTACTCCAAAGGGCAGATCAAAGAGGTGTCCTAAAGGAAATCATAATTGTCTTCTCTTTCTCTCAAAAAAACCCAACACAAACACAAAATCCAAACAACCCCAAATCAAACAAAGAACTAACTCCCCACAACCAAACAAAACTACAACTGTTTTGAGCCTCTGTCTGTTCAGTTTGGCAGTGTTATATTTGCAAAATAATTTGAGGAAATACAAATAGCTTTGTGTTCTTTCTTTACAGTTTAGTTGAAGAGCAGGACTTGGACAGTCAGAGCATTGTCTTGACCCCTCGTTCTCGTAGATTATGTGCACAGAAGACAAGTATGCGCATTGCAGAGCAAGTCAGGTAAACTTCTGCTTTCATGCTTTATTTAGGTTGCTACTGACAGCTTGAAGCCTTCATAGTTACTTCAGCTTAATAATCAAATGCAAATGTTTCTAGAGATACAGTGTAATTGCAGCGTGAGTGAAAACCGACATGTTCAGAAATGGAGTTAATCAGAAAACTGCCTTCCTTTAAACCAGTCTGTTAAATAGCCAGAGAGAATTAACAGCTCAAGTGGAAAGTATGTTGGCTTGCTGTTTATGCTGACTACAGATAAAGCTGAAAATGTTTCAAATTATACTCTGTAGCCTGTAGAGTTGTTTGTTGTTCTGTTGTTTTTTTTTAACTCATGTAATTTCTGCTTCTCGTAGCATATTAAATACACTAGAACAGAATGAGGAAGAAGATTCTCTGTCTAGCTCAGATAGCTCTTACTCCTCAAGTAGTGAGGAAGAGGACATTGATGTACCCTGTACACCGGAAAAGAGAACTAGCTCAACCAGAACATTGAGCACCCCAAAATCCTCAAGGAAGTCTTCAGATCACACTCCTGCTAAGACCCTGAAGAAAACAGTAAGATTCTGTTTAAAAGAGCTGTTTTTATTATTTCACAGCCAATTATTTGAATGCTTGATGGCTGCGTAGCAGAGTTAAGTGTATGGGCCTCTTAGCTTTTTTTGAAATGTTATCTTGATTCATATAAACTTTGGTATGAGTAGGTTATGCAAATGTGTAAACCCCTTGTGAATGTTGTGATAGGATTAATCAGAAAAATCTAGCCTAAAAAGGGAAGAGTTTGGATTAGGCTGGAGCTGAACAAACTGATTAAGCCATTTATGGCCACCACTTCTTTCACTGTAAGCTCTGCCCTGAGATGTTTTAGTTCTATTTCTGAGGAGTCTATTGAGTGCAGCCTGTGTATGTAGAATGAATATCTGCTGCCAAGCACAGTGTTGGTCTTGCCACTGTGTGAGTGCTTACACTAAAAGGGGTGACCTGCAGCCTCTGTGGCCACACCAGTGTGACCAGCAGTGCCTCGTCGTGTCGTGGCTGCTGGTAGAGATAAGGGTTCCAGGCTGCCTGGATCATAGGCCTGATGCATTAAGGCTGTTTTCAGCAACACTACCAGGTACCTACTGTCAATGGCTAATTTTAATTCTGTGTTTGAGATGCCTAACTCAGGAATTCTAGCTAACTAGAACTCATAAGCACAAGGAAGAATCATTGAGATATCATGTGGAGTTTGTTGGGTTTTTTTTGTTTGGACAATGACATGCAGACAGATCAATTTCTATTTGGTTGCTGTTTCTTAAGAACTGGATCACTGTGTAATACAGCACTTCAGAAGGGCATCAACATTTGAAAAATTCTTCAGACAGTTAAAAGACATAGTCTACATCACCAGTCCTCTTGCAGTTTCTTTTTTTCCCTTAGGAAGAAAAGAGCATGAGTCTTGTTTGATAATTCCCTTTGTAAAGACTGTTTCTCTTATCTTGTACTCTGGCATCCCTGGGTAGTCTTTGTGCATAAGTGATGTTTGGGAAACTTGCACAAATGATCAGTCTCCCAACAGGAATTGCTGTCTGTAAAAAATCTTTTTGAGGTTGTAACTTCTTTTGCAGCCTTTACCGGCAACACCAAAGACGCCCCGGAATGCAACTCCTGAAATTCCCAGGCGCAGCCATGCAGCAAAGAAACCAGCCAGCATACTAGAAGAAGCCAGACTAAGGTAATGTGTCTTCAAGGGAGGGAATAATCTTTTTAGCATTAGGTATGCATAGCAGTAAGCTCTGTTGAAATAGGGAAATGTCATCTTTACTGTGTTGAATGAATGTGGTAAAAGTGCATGGTGTTTTGATGCTAGAAGAGCACTTATTAATTTACAGTATGATACTAGATTTACAAATACCAGTAGTATTTACAGTACTGCTTCTGCAATTTCAAATCATTATCATCAGTCCGTGTTAAGTTCTTCAGAATTAGGTGTCTGTCTTTATTTTGTGCAACATCAGGAAAACAAAGATCCACTCTTACTAGGTTTAGATTTTAAAGAAACAATATCTGACCTCTCTTAGTGAGTGAAAAACCTTTACAGGTATTGTTGAATATCTTCACAGTGGGGAAAACGTGCATTCAGGTCTGACTGTATCTTACAAACTGAGTTTGAGTTTTTTTCAGCTTCCTATAAGAAGTCTTCCCTGTTTCATCCTACCTCTACTTTGACTTAGAATCTTTTTATGAATTAAAGCAGGTAGATCTTTATTGCTGGTTTGGTCTGGAGCATTTTGGCAGCAGGGAAGGGGCCCCAGGAGTGTCTCCTGTAAGAAGCTGAAAAAGCTTATATTTTATATATTTTTCTCAAAGTTGAGTTTGTTTTGCCTGTGATCATAACTGGTGTGAGTGAACATTTGTCTTGACCCACGAGCTTTGAGTAGGATTTTGTCCTCCCCATCCCACAGTAGGGTAGGGATAGGGGGCTGAGTGAGCAGCCACATGGTTCTTTCTTGTCAATTAGGCCCAAACCACCACAGTTTACCAAGATGACTGTTCAGCCCTCTTAAAACTTAAAAGCACATGTAGAAAGACTAGGCTATTTCTTTTGGGGTACTTGACTTTGGTGTTGAAATTTAAAGCATATAAGAGAGGTCTGAAAAACTGCACACCACTGTGAAATGTTCTGGCTATTTGTTTTCCTCAGCAGGCCCTTCAGGTAGAACTGTGAGAATGCAAACCTTGGACCTCATATTTCAATTTTCTTTTCTGTTTTAATCAAAGGTTGCATGTTTCTGCTGTCCCAGAATCTCTGCCTTGTCGTGAGGAAGAATTTCAGGATGTCTATAACTTTGTGGAAAGCAAACTTATTGATGGTACAGGAGGGTAAGTTTGTTGGTGAGACTGAGATCACATCTACCTGTGGCATAACAGCAGTCAATCAACACTGCTTTTACTTTAAAAGTTGTCATTTGGCTGGATTGAAGTTCCTAGTTTAATTTCCTGGTATTTTTCTTCCTTAAGAAGGGTTGTGCATAGAAATAATGTGGGCTCCTTTATTGCACTGGCTGAAATTACAGACCCAAATATAATTAGTCAATTTTAGATGTCTGGGAAGCCATTTTATGGGTTTTTTTAAAGACATAAATTACATTTATAAAGTATTTTAGGTTGTTAATTGATTCAGTAATAATAGAAGTCCTCATGATCCTCCAATGTGTTACATGTCCCAGTTTGCAAATAAAGTAACTGAAATCCTAAGAGTGTTACAATTTTGCTCAGGCTACTGAAGAGGTGTTTTCCTTTTGTAGGTGCATGTACATCTCTGGAGTGCCTGGAACAGGTAAAACTGCAACTGTTCATGAAGTAGTTCGCTGCCTTCAGCAGGCTGCAGAAAATGATGACCTACCATCATTCCAGTTTGTAGAGATCAATGGCATGAAGCTGACTGACCCTCACCAAGCCTATGTGCAGATACTAGAGGTAAGTGAAGCCTCTTTAGTGGCTCTCTGGTTTGAAAGAAGAGATCTTATCCTTTACCATCAGATCATTGATGTGTTACAGTATACAAGGCATTTAACCTATCATTACTTCCTTCCTGGAGACTATGCTTTTTATCTCTGAGCAGGTTAAAAAATAACTTAAGGTCATGGCCAGCTTCTTGAACTCTCAGCTGCATAGGGGCAGTGGCTGGGAAATAGCCTGCTTTATTACGTCCCTCAGGTTTTTTAAAAAAAATTTAGACAAAATTCTTTTTATATTTCCCACTTCTGTAACTTTTTTTGCACATAGATGCTTAAAAAGTTACTGACATTATAACTCTGGGAAGTCAGTGTAGCAGAAAAATAATTACTAAGGGGGTCTTAATGGTTAATTGGTCTGTCATAGCAACCCAACCTAAGGGACCATCTCTGGCAAAAATGCTGTATTTTAGATTTCCATGACAAACTAGTCCACAGTATCCCTTCTGGGACTGCTGACTTTGGTTGTGTTAGTAGGGGTGGGAATTTGCCTGAGCACTGGATTAAATCACTCAAATGGGCATAAAAGAGTAACTGCTGAAGACCTCTGTATCTTGGCTAACTTTTAAGGCAGTGATGTGGAAATGGAATTGTGAAGCATCTATTCAGTTTTCTTACAGACTTCTGCTCCATTTATTTAAGTATGGCAGCTTCTACCATAGCAGTAGGTGGTGTACATTGTTCTAATATCCCTGTCCTCATAGCTGGGAGTTAAATTTACAAATTTGCATCCTTTCCTCAAATAAGTATAGACTGTTTTTCTGAGGGATTTGTTGTAGCATGGTTGCTGTGTTTCTGTAGCATAGTGAAAAGCTTCATGACAATTGCCTTATTTCATGGTAATGCCCATGTATTTAACACTCTTATTTCCTATTCTGTTTAGCATAAAATTTAAAAATTAATAAAGAATAGGCCTTTGGAAGTAAAATTTGTTGCTATCCACAGGCCCTGTACTCTTTAAAGTTGCACAGCTAAATGTTCTTCAGGGGAGCACATAGTCAAACCATTTATTTCTCTGATTCCTTCTAACTCAGCTGTTACCCAAGTTCCCTAGCTAGGCTGCTGCTGCTTTTCTGATGGCTGCATTTCTTGCTGCAGGTCAGTCTCGAACTCCAGTTTGCAGATGTTTCTTTGCATAACTGAAGCAAATTCTGGAGTATTTACTACTGCAGTTACCTCACTGTCATGGAAAAGCTTAGAGAGAAGGAACAGGGACCTGAAGGCCTAGACACATGAAAGAGAAGGTTAAACACCTTGGGTACAGCAAGTGTGCCTATTCCACCACAACAAACAGAGCTCTATATTGTATGCTTGGTTCCCGAGCAGCAGAATCAGGATCATACCGTATAATTTTGAAATTAAAGCATTATTTAATTTCTGTGTATCTGCAGACCTGCAAAGGAAGAGTAATGTACAGTCAGCTCATCTATTTTGCCACATAAACTATTGCAGAAGAAGTGCTTGTTGAAGGTTTTTTTCTTTTTAGCTTAGAGTTGAATAAATTATTTAGTTCTAGATCCTGCTAATGATTCATCAATATGTTAATGGGAGTCCAAGATTACTGAAGTCAGGCTATTCTTGTCAACTGACTTAAGTTTTCAGTAGGACTTTTGTGTTGAGAGGTATCCTTGAGGTATGCTAGGTTTAGAGTCTGCCTCAGACTGAGGTCAGGATTTTGTAATGAATCTGTATTTAAGATAAATTGCAGGTAATTCTAATGGCCTTTCTTTCTAGCTGAGCATTGTTCTGTTTCCTTTCTTTATGGACAATTTCTGGTACATGTGAGTATTTTATGAACTACTTTTCTTTTTTCACTGCCCTGCTTCACTGTGGAAAAAAAAATCCAGATGCTTGGTATGGATTGTTAGAGAAAAGTTAGAACTGAACAAGAGTTAAACTTCCTATTTCCAGAGTTTAGTGTGATTAACCTGCAACATTGTTTAATCCTTGTGCAGTTACTGACAGGTCAGAAGGTGACAGCAACCCATGCTGCAGAACTGTTGGCAAAACTGTTCAACACCCCTGGACCGAAGAGGAAAACCACAGTGCTGATGGTGGATGAGGTGAGACAAAGAATCCTTTCTTCTCTTTCCTCGAAGTATTGTGAGAAATGAGTTTTGGAGAATGGAAAAAGACAAATTATACATGCTTAGAGTGTGTCATATGTGGTCTGAAAGAAACAGACCTAGGAGAGAAGACACACCTAGCTCCTCTTAGCCTTATTAGGAAACCAAATTTAAATGGCCAAGTATCCTGTTACCTTATTGTTCTCTGCCTTGGATTTCACAATGGTTTTATGTTTTGTTTTGATCCAAGTCATGGAATAAGTTGTGTTGTCAAGTCCTAAATACCATAAAATTCAACTGTATTTTGTCTGGAAGCTGCTGCTTTTCCAGTGAGAGAACTCATGGTAAAATAAGTCATCCAGTTTTTAAATTCCTTGAATGTACTATGTTCGGTAACAAATGCACACTTTTTTGTTGTAAGCTGATTCAGGTTCTCACATAGAGGGTCTTTTAATCTTGTTAGATGTAGTATTACTATCACAGTGGTGTCTAACAACTCCAGCAGTTTAATCACTCTACTCTCATTAATGCAGTTCAAGCATTGAGTAGCAGTGTGCTTTTCCAAGAGCCCTAATTCAGAAAATGCAGCCCTTCCTATTAGATGGATAAAGGAAACACAACAGAGACAGCTTGTTCAGAATCATGTAAGATGTTTTCTGTGTCAGAACTAGCTTTCACACCCCCATCAGATATTGTAAAATACAAGGCCCATTTTTGATCAGTCTGATTATTTTCTTTCTATCTCTGCAGCTTGATCTTCTGTGGACCCGGAAACAGAATGTGATGTACAATTTATTTGACTGGCCAACTCAAAAGCACTCCAAGTTAGTCATCTTGGCCATTGCTAACACCATGGACTTGCCAGAGAGAATAATGATGAACAGAGTAGCTAGCAGGCTGGTATGTCCTAGCAGTTTTGTTGCTATGCTGTAAAATGAGAAGAGATAAAAAACTGTATGCAGGGAAAGGTAGCATTGGTTACATCAGAGGTTAAACAATGCTTCTATAATTCCCTCCTTAGACTGTATTCTTCTAAGAATTACTTAAGAATACAGATGGCATTTTAAACATATTAAGATTTGGATAATCAAATGCCATGCTTCATGGTTAAGCTGCTTACTCTGGAGTTCAGAGGAATTCTCTTCTGGTTTCTCATGCTCTTTCCTCTTCCACCCAGACACCTAGTTCTCTCTGCTGTCATACCCTGGTAGATTTTCTTTGTTGGATTCCTTTGATGGAAAGTTGGATGCACTCTACACCTCTGTACATTTTCCTAGGTCATCTCTTCATCACTGCTCTGAAAAGAGAATTTCAGAAACAGTTTTCTGTGCCTTCATCTTTCTGTGACTCAAAAATAGTTCCACTGAGTGTGAATTGCTTTTCCCCACCCACTAAACCTGCAGATCAGCTGAGTCTATATTGTCACGAGAGAAGAATTTTGCACAAGAAATGCATAACTTGGGCCTCCTGTAAAGTATGAAAGGCAGTGCACCATCTATAACATTGTCCTCATCTGAAAGCAGTTTTTATTAGTTTGAGCCAGAAGAGAATTTTTAATTTTGGGCTGATTGCAAAGGTGAAGTCAATAGTATGACTACGTGTGTACAGATTTGCTAAGGGAGAGATTAATGTTTTTTCATAGCTTCTGTTTATTAAGAAATAAAGTGTAAACAGTTATAATCAATAATATTAGGTGGCTCTGATTTGTTTACAAGTTTTGTAAGACAATGCTTCTCACAGTACTGTGTTATTTACTACAGGGCCTCACCAGAATGTCCTTTCAGCCCTACACCTACAAACAGCTGCAGCAAATTATTTCATCTAGACTGAACAGTGTGAAGGCATTTGAAGAGGATGCAATTCAGCTGGTTTGCAGAAAGGTAAGCACAGTACAGGTGTGTGTTCTTTGTGCTAGGTAGAGGTGGGAGGGCAGTGGGGGAGGATTTTGTAACAGGAGTCAGATTTTGGTTCTGTGGTTTTGGGCTCTGTATTGGAGGCAAAGTGGAGCACAAGTAGTGGGTCCAATAGTGTGCTCTCTGTAAGTATACAGGGTGTTTTTGCAGGAAACATTGCTAAAGCAGTCTCCTAGCTTTTTCCACCTACTTCAAGTATATTCCAAGAGCTGGAGGCTTGACGACAAGTCGTGATAATGCAGAATGATAAGATGTCAGCTTTCTCCAGTGTTTGGCATAATGAGTCACTGGATGATCTTGAAAAAAACTTAGTATGCCAGTGGAAATATCCATGTTCATTTTCTTTCTCAAGATGTTTAAAGCCTTGGCATAACAGATAGTACCTGTTCTGTTTTCAGTCTTGATAGTCAGTTCTACAAAATATAAATAATGCATTAGGAGTCATTAGCTTCTCAAATGAAGATGTGTACATAGCTTAATGTCTTATGTCAGCAATCATATGTTAAAATAATATATTAAAATTATGTTAGAACATCTACCAACCAGAATGTGCTTAAACAACTTCTGCTAAGCATCATTGTAGGCTTAAAAAAGAGTACTCATAAATGTCAGAAGTAAATCTAAGCATTTGTTTTGTTATGAAGGAACGACCTTTTTATTAGAAAAATAGTGATCATTATGCAGACCAAATAATCTGTAGGGCCTTTTTAAGTATGGATTTTCTTCAGAAAATCTGGATGAATAACTCAGAATTAGATTTTGTCAAGAGTTTCTCATTCTTGACTGCAGCTGCATTCTGGGGCTTTCATATGTTTTCTGAATCTGCTGGGAAAACTAGGCCAATACTGTGTAAACCACAAATGAGTGTTTAAGAAGTATTTTGTTTTAGAAATTTCAGACACCTAAAAATTTTCAGGCATTTGTTCACTTCCTGAGTTGTTTCTTTAGGGCCTACTAAAAACGTTTATGTACTCTTCAAATCAGTTTTCTATTGTGTATGGAAAAAGTGAGTTGCATTTATTTTTTCCATTCATGAACCTGGATTGTGGTAGGGTATTTTATCAGTAACATTTCTGAAAACTTTTGATGTTGAATTGAATTCCTCACATTGAATTTCCTGGATTTTTTCTTTTTAACCTTACATCTGTGGTTATAGAAGAAAGTTCAGAGTCTTGAATTTGATGAATGGATTGGAGTTGGAGGTGTTAGTGGGTTGCTTCCATTGTTTTTTGGGATTCTAGTAACATAATTCACTCTCCTGGTCTGTGGTGGGTTGTTGGTTTGGGGGTTTTTTTGGTCTATTGATTCCTGCTAAACCCTTTTCTCAGCTTGCAGGATCTGCTGCTACAAACCTGTCGTGTTTCCTTCCAGGTCGCGGCGCTGTCCGGTGATGCACGGCGATGCCTTGACATCTGCAGAAGGGCCACTGAGATCTGTGAGTTTGCTGGCCAAAAGAGAGCCCCTGAGTTAGTCAGGATGGCCCACGTAACAGAAGCCATAGATGAAATGTTTTCGTCTCCATATATAAATGCAATCAGGTAAAAACATTTCTCAGAGGAATTGCTTTTGTGTCTTTTTCACTGAGGTGTTTTTTTTCAAGCAGTTTCATTCTGTCGTCACCACCCTCTGGGAGCATATGCAGTGAATGCATTGAGCTTTGTTGGAGTTTGGTACAAAACAAACTTTGCAGTACAGCTGAGAGAGAGGTACCAAATAGGAATTAAAGACAGGGGAAGCCAAGGCATAGAAATCACTTGTGTAAGTTTATACAGGATGTTTCCATGTTAGTGTGTTAGCTCAGATCAGGGTGTGGCTTTTGAAATGTCCTGATTGTCCCTGCTCACTGTGCCTTGGTTTCACTGAACAGCAGTTTCCATGTATATACATTTGAGTTCCTTCCAGTTGTAACTAAGTCTGGAAGATAAGCTCAGGCATCCACACCTACTAACACTCCTGGTCCTTCAGCACACTGGACCAGACTTTTAGCTAGACTGAAGGAAAAACCGCTCAGATGTGTATTGTGTGGGCACTGGCTCCTCAAGAGTCAGCTGTTCCCCTCTACATATCTGCTTGTATTATGTCACTGTCTTTGCTCCCTTGGATGCAGCAACAGATGTCTGAGCAGAATGCAAGACTTGCCCATTTGAACTGGTTTCTTTAATGTAAATAGACTCTCTTAGGACTTCCAAAACGTTTCCTGAGGAAATACATACGAGGAATTCTGTTGCCTTTCACAAGCTATAACTGCTAAAGTGCTTTACTGGTTTCTGGTCAAAAGGAAGAGCATCTGTTTCATCAAAGGGGGGGACTAAGGGGTGCAAATATGATGTTTTGTTGGATATGTAAGTACTGCTTTTACTATGTTATTTGTGCCTGAAAACCTGAATGTTAATTCATGAATGTAAGTTGACCATAACACACTGCAGAACATGTGTGATGTATGGAATGAAATGTGTTCAGACGCATTGGAAGAGAGGTGAGGTGAAGTGAAATGCAGCGTTTTGTGATGCCAGAGTTTCATGCTGTTGTATAATGCCCAGTTGACATAAACTGCCCCTCTCAGGTAGAAAAATACCCTGCAATATAAATACATGGTTACCAAACAAATTTCCTTCCAGACTTGCTCCTGATGTCCTATAAGTTCTAAAATTCACAGGTTGTTTTTTTGGTCTGTGTTGTTTTGATATTTAGGAATGCCTCATGGCATGAACAAATGTTTTTGAAAGCAATTTTAGCAGAGTTCCGCTGTTTGTGTTTGAGATTTTTTTTTTTTCTCTTAAAAAAGGGGAGGGGCACTGTCAAAATTATCAAACAAAAGTGTAAATATAATATTTAGGGGTTTTATTCTTTAAATGTGATAAGAGACAGTATGATGGCAGTGTAAATTAAGGCATGTCTGTCTAGGCTAGGTGCAAAGACTAATTGAATGTTACCACCTGCTTTTCAGTGGGACTAGATACTTGAAATTGGAAACATCTGCTGTTGTGTTCATGTTACCTGTGGTCTGGATCAGAAAATTTATTATTTTTTTTTTTGTCTGCATCTGAAAATATTGCATGTCCCCACCTAACATGCTTTAAAACAAGGGGGGGAAAAGAAAAGAGAGCTTGAAAATATCAGGAAACATAATTAAAGGTGGAAATCTGGAAGTTGATTCAACTTCTGTATTACAGTCTCAGTAGAGGACAGGTTTATCATTAGTAGCTTAAATTTTTTAGTAGACCCATAGAATACTTGGAACCAGGAGAGCTGTGAAGACTCTGCACAGGCTCTGTGTTAGGATTCATAGTGTGGAAGCTAAATATTGATACTTATAAGAATGTTTAGAACTATATATTTATATGTAAAACGCATTGCAGTTTTATCTGGTTCTACAGATTTGGAAGTAAGCAGTTTTAATTGCTTTTTCTGTAACTGGCTCCTGAATCTGCATCAGATGAGTTCACAGATATAATGGGCAATTGGTTCTTGAACTTCGAATAATATTTTGTTAGAATGATTTATTCTTTTTTTCTCTTAGTTTTGTTCTAACACCAACTGATCCTTGTTACTGGTTTACTGGTCTTCATAAGTTGTGACAAGTGCATTCTCCACTGCTTAAAGGTGCATCATGGCTTTCTGAGCTGTGGTCTTTCATGGTTGTAATCAGGGTAACTTGTGCTTCCTCATCACTGGGCCTGAGGATCAGTTCTGAGCAGATGGATGTGTAACTAATTGCATGAGTCACCTCTTAATCTTCTGGATAAGCTTTAGTACGCATAATCCAAGTGAGAATCACAGAATCACTTAGGTTGGAAAAGGCCTTTAAGATCACCAAGTCCAACCATTAACCCTGCTCTGCCAAGTCCAGCACTGAGCCATGTCCCGAAGCTCCACATCTCAATGACTTTTAAACACAACCAGGGATGGTGACTCAGCCACCTCCCTGGGCAGAATAGGTGTAGTAACAGATAAAATTATCTAATTAAAAGACTGTAGACAAGTTAGGTTGCTAATTGTTTTGCTTTTTGGCTATATAAAAAAGGAAAATAGAGTTTGGTATTGTTCCTTCATTGACTAAGTCCTGACAGTCTTTTTCACCTTGGCCTACTCAATTGCAGCAGGAGGTAGTGCTGACCTGTGTCCTTTTCTCCTTCATTTCAACAGGTTTATCATCACCACATAGCACTGTGTAGAATTGAAGGCATGCAGAGTCCTACAGTGTCAGAAATCATGGCCATTTGCTCAAGACTTGGTGCCTGCAGGCTCTTGCTGGTGGAGTCCAGCAATAAGTATCTTCACACGCGGGTGCGACTCAACGTCGGCCAGGACGATGTCTTGTATGCACTCAAGGATGATTAATAAGGCAATAGAGGTTTTATTTTTTTAATATGTATAAATATTTTAATTATGGTGTATTTTTATAATTTTTTAAAATTGTCGATAAATGGAAATAGTTAAATGTATTTTTTTCTAAATAGTTGGCTTAAGTGTTTGTATTAAAGCACTTTTTATATAATAAAGAATTAGCTTTGAAGCATTTTAAATATTTGTAATCAGACTATTTGTTTTTAAAGTATTTTAATGTGCTAGTAACTGATCCCCTTTTAGCTGAGGTGTATGGACTTGAAATTGTTTACTTGCACCCCTTGCTCATGCTGAGAAGCTTTTTTTTTGTCAAGACCAGCAGTGTCTTTTTGCCCTTGCAGTTGAGGTGGCTTTTCTTCATGGACTTACAAAAGACATTGTCAACACCTGCTGTGACCAACATGAATGATAACGTGAAAATGAACTTTCAGTTTGCAATCCAGGCTGAATATTTTAATTGAGGAGACAGCAACCAGGATAGGTGAAAATACCTGAAGAAACTTGTCATTCAAGTAACCAACTGTGATTGATTGATTGTTTTATTGATTGATTGGTATCAAAGATTGCTTCGAAGGAATTGCCTCAGGCAGTTGCAGGTCTGTTGAAATATTATTTTGTAGTTGAACGTTCGCAGTAAGAAAAAAAACAACACACTATTGTTTTTTAATTGTTCCTGTGGAACAGGCTCCAAAAATGGTTGTTGGTAAATAAAGAGGGGAACTCGGCCTTATTTACGGCCGCCACCAGCTCCAGGCAGCTGTGTGACGGGCTGCCAGCAGCCCGGCCTCAGCAAGCCCGGCCTCAGCAACCCCTGCCAGGGCCGCCC
>NW_009954310.1:2800988-2809425 GCF_000747805.2 Chaetura pelagica | reverse complement strand
CGGGGCCCTGGGGGAGGTGCCGGGTCTGGGCCCCGGGAGTGTGTGGCGCGGGGTGCGGGCCTCACGGTGCTGCCCCGTGCCGGTAAGAGCTGCTGCTCCGTGCTGCCTTCCCCCGGGGAAGACTGACGTTCCGTTTCGTGTGCTCTCAGTCCCTTAGAGAGACCCCTCTGAGGTCCGTGAGCCAGCATGCTGGGCAGGAGGCCTAAAAAAAGCCCTCAGGCGAAGGGCCAGGGAGCTGCGGTTGCAAAGCAGGTAAGGAGGGCGAAGGGCCAGGGAGAGGGGGTTGCAGAGCAGGGAGAGAAACCTCCTGCTTTTCTTGAGGGTGGTCTCCTCAGAGCTCTCGCTGGTGTCCTGCTAGAATCGCCTGTGCCTTAATAAGATACTGCAGGACCCTGAGAATACTTACATTGTCTGGTGCCTGTTTTCCTGCTTTTATTGCGTTCTTCCTACCTGATACGCAGCAGTGGAGGTCTTGCAGGGAAACCAGGACGTTGTAATGCTGTAATCTTTGCATGAGACCTCATGACTCATGCTTGTGGTAGTTTCTTGCCCCGGTTATGTTGAGATTTAATAATAGCTTTGGAAACTCTACTGGAGTTTTTCTTACACCTCTCAGAAAACAGAAATAAGACCAGGATATTAACTGGCAAATTCAGGAGCACGTATGGGAGAACATTAACATGCTACACCAGAGACACTTAAAATTAATTTTTCTCTGTATATATATTTTTTTCTTGCAACAGATAGACTTACAAAGTCTATATCCATTCCCTATAGCTAAAAGTGAGCTTAGATGTCTTCATGTGTTGGTGTTCTTTTTCATGCTCTACCTTTGAATGTAGTGTCAGAAGCCACGAGGAGAGGAACATGATTTGAGTTGTGGTCAGCAGGTGTAGGAAGTGTCAAAATTAGAAATACAGCCAAGGCAAAATTCTGGTTAGAGTAGTGGAAGAAAACCAGATAGAGGTAAAGAATATGTGGGAACAAGAATGGACCTTCAGAAACCACTGAAGATAGAATAGAGGCAAATAATCTTCAGAGTAACTGATAAGAATATAGGGAAATATGAAGAGATTGAAATAGGATGTTAAAATAGAAGAAATAGGTAAGATACTATCTTCTGGTGATTTCTTAGGAACCAGTACACTCATACTGGAGGCAGAATGGTTTTGTTAAGAGGCACATAGTGTTCTAATACAGAACTTTGCATTTCTCAGAGAGGTTATATGTAATTTAGTTCATTAGGGAGAAGATAAAGGGTGAAAATATCTTTCTCCTTCCCCAAAAAAAGCAAAATCTAAAAAGATAAAGAGGAAATAAAGGACCTGATTAACATTTTATTAATTTCTAATTAAAAACAGTCGTTCAGCCTCTCTTACAGCATGAAGGATTGTTTCCTGAAACACACACACTAATGGCTTGTTCACTTGCAAATTAACTCAGTTTAAGCTGTTCTTGTGCCATGTAGTGTATCAACTGCAAAGTTTTTGTAACCTCTTTTTTTCCTGTCTTTTTAAACATTTGTTTAATGCTATTAATTTAATCAGAATTATGTCTTACTGAGGAGATTGAGACTTAGACCTAGAACTGAAGGATTCTGTTCTTCATTTGTTATTACACTTGCTTCACTTTCTACACTTGCAGTGCAGCATCACTGGGCTTCTGACCCATTTTGCACAGTGATAAAGGTGTGCAAGTGTTCCATAGAACCTGAATGCTCACATCACCTTTATAAATATTTACTAATTAAGTCTAGTTCTGACCTTTTTTGCCCATTCTGTCAAGGCAGTAGTCACCAGCACCTTGGTCCCTAAGGGTTAAAAAAAAAAAAGTTATTACTGATTCACACTAGTTGATAAGCTGAGCTTCAGCTTCTGGCAGCACTTCAGATCCTCTGAGGCAGGAGGAGGTTGTTAACCCTTGTGTTACAAGATCATAGAATTGTTAGAGGTGGAAAGGACCTCTAGAGATCATCTAGTCCCACTCCTCTCCTAAAGCAGGATCAACAAGAGTACATTACTCAGGACTGCATTCAGGTGGGTTTCTAATATCTCCAGAGAAGGGGACTCCACAACCCCCCTGGGCAGCCTGTTCCAGGGCTCTGTCGCCCTCACTGTGAAGAAGTTTTTTCTCATATTTAAATGGAAATCCCATGTTGCAGTTTATGCCTGTTGCCCCTCGTCCTGTCACTGGGAACTACTGAACAGAGTCTGGCACCATCCTCCTTGCACCCACCCTTTAGATACTTACAGGTATTAATAACGTTTCCCCTCAGCCTTCTCCAGTTTAGAGTCCCATCTCTCTCAGCCTTTCCTCATAAGGGAGATGCTCCAATCCCCCCGTAATCTTTGTTGCCTTCCACTGGACTCTCTCCAGCAGTTCTCTGTCCCTCTTGAACTGGGGAGCCCAGAACTGGATGCTGGTAATTGATTTTTATTCCCCGGCTAGAAAGGAGCTGAACTCCTGCCTGCTTGTCTGTGTGAAGACCAGTAAGTCAAAAGGGGCTTGTGCTTGAAAAAGTTTGAGGAAAGCTACTCCACTTACCTCACAGGATGAATCTGATTCAGTTAATTCATGTTCATAAAAACACTTATCATACTTTGAATAAAAAATGTTGTTATTTCTGGGGCATTTCGTATCTTAACCAGCAATATAAAAATAATGATAAAAAGACATCCTAGAAAAACACCTTATAGACCAAGGCCTCAGAGGCTTCTCTGATACTCATGTCCTTTGGCATATTTTACAACAATTGAGTGATAACCCCCACTACTTTGTCAAATTCTGGTTACTGTTATGAATAATGCTCCCTGAGGTGATTGGCTGATGATTTGTTCCAGGCAGTTGTTTTTATCCAGTGCAGTGTGGGCTGGGTTTGTAGTGGCAATGTTCCTCTCTATATGTGTCTGGGCTTTCCACATGTTTATGATTTACAGACTGAGCTAGTGAGAAGTACAGGACAGTTCTGTTTATGTAAATATAGCTTCTTCAGAGAGGTAAGGGTGAAATTGCTGCAGTTTATGCATATCAGACTTGTATTGTGGGAACTATGATTAAATATCTTTTAGCTTAGCTGTTCCAGAAACTTCCCTGGTGATATCTGCTTCGCAAGGATCACTATCACAGACACAATTAAATTTTACCTTGTTATGTCAGACCATTAGCCTTGATTTTAAGAAATCATTGATTGTGTAGATGTTTAGAGGGAGTATTTGTGGCTTTTTAAGATTTATGTACCTTATGTCAGCTATGGGTGCCTGGAATGCACTGTTTGGTAACAGAAGTGGTGTGATAGCAGGCTTTAAAAAACATGAACAGAATCCAGAATGCAGTATGATGTTTTTGAGTGTCACCTCTGTTCTAACTGCAGTGATTTAAAAAATATTTTTAATTTTCCCTTGGCTCCAGCTGGGGCTGTTTATAGATTTCAACCCAGAAGAGATGCTACTGGAGGAAGGTGGGGATGATGGGGATCTAGAAGCAGAGCTTGCTGCCATCACAGGAGTGAAGGTGAAAGAAGAGAAATCAAAACCAAAAGGGAAAAGTAAGTTAAAGTTTTGGGATTTTATTTATTAACAACCTGAATAGTTTATTAAAGATACCTATTTGCAAAACACTGGTTTATCTAAAATATTTTTAGTCACTGATAGAAGCTGAAATTGCAACTCTTCTTTCTTTTACTTTGAAAGGTTTAAGTTGCTTCTCCACAAAGAAGGGTACGAGCTTTTTTATCTGTGCTCTTGTAGACATAGGAAAAAAGATATATGATGGCTAGCCAGCTTAATGACTAAATTAAGATATGCTCATTTACTATATGAAGTCATAAAAAGGTGTAGCAGGTGTTAGGTGAATTCAAACGGAAAACGTGTTTCTTGTGGAGGTTTGATTATTTGCTGTTTGGCTGCTGTTCTGTTTTTGTTTAAAGTCTGCATTTATGGAATGAGCATTACATTTTTGGAGTCTATAACCAAAACTGAAAACCTTTTTAAGAGGGAAATCCTGGAACTGGTGGAATTACTGGGGGAATCCTATAGTTCATGTCATGCATGAGGTTAGAGTGTCTCTTGGAATGGATCATTACTATTCTTATTATTTTAAGCATCTGTTGATTTTGTCTGGTAGCATTTGCATGCGGCTATGCAGTGCTGCACAGGATTGCTATCATCTGCTGTGAATGAAGGCTGCTGCTGAGAGGGGCAGCCTCCAGTGAGCATGCTCTGCCTCTGAGCTGCTATGCATATTTATGGAGCTGTGGGATGAGCTGGTTCAGAAAACTGATCTAGAAAAGTGAACTTCTGCTGTTGTGCTAGAGTTTCAGCTGAATGGGTTCCTGGATCTGGTTTGCTGCCTGCCTGTTTGACTGCTGCTGTGACTGCAGGGGAGGGGTGGCAGCAAGTGGTTGAGGTGGTACAAGGGGAATGGGACCTACCCTCACTACAGGTGTGTGAGCAGATGCTGGAAAGATGAGTCAGTGCAACTTTTTTCCAGCTCTGCAATAATCTGTCTATATTTGAAGGGTCTTTCACCCAGAATACCAGGGGAATGAAGAATTTTAAAATGTATAAACTTTTTGAATGCAGTAATTGATGACAGAGGAAGTGTTTTTATCTAAATCTAAATTTTAATTTCCACTGTCAAGATTTCAAGATTGTAGTAAACTCTGTAATGCCAACAAGCACAATTGTGCTAATATTTACAATAGCAGAACTTCTGCCATTAGACATAGGTTACTCATTGTTAAAACATGTAGTAAAGTGTTTTGAGGATGAACTTGGATGTCAGGAGCTCTGGAATTGTGAGCTTCTCAGGTGCTGACTTCATTCTGGCCCTGATCATGTCACTTAATGCATTTTTTCAGTCTCTTTATTCATAAGAGGGAAATGAAATTTCAGACAGTGCAACATTTACTGTGCTTTCTGAATGTATGTGTTATGGCTCTTAAAACTGTTTTCCAAAATAATTTACAACTATTCTGTTTTCCTAGTAGAACTGGGAGTATATAGATAAGATTGTGGAAAATTAACAACTGGATGGCTGTTACTGGGAACTCATGGGACCTGGTACTGGGGACATGATGTGTGGTGGGGACAGGATGCAGGCTGGCACTTGGGAAGGAGGAGGGTACAGTAAGGATGGGGAAAAAAAGATCTTGTTTGGAGAAAGACAGAAAAATGGACCCAGTATGTTCTCTCCCCCTAGCTTGAAGAAGCAGCCAGCAGAAGCTGTATGTACTGTTGCAACATCTTAAGTACAAAGATCTCTGCTGTCAGTGACAGATAAATGGCAGTTGGTCAGCCACTTGGATGTCTGGAATCGTAACTCATCATATTGGATTAGAGCTGAATCAGCCATCCAAGGAGGCTCTGGTGTTTTTTTTGCCCCTAGTGGGGTTTCATGTAAGGAACACCCTGACCCTTACAGCACAGCCAGTTGCCTTTGGGTATGTCCTACTATCCTAGTTTCAGAGTTTACTAAGGGTCAAATACATGAGCAACGTGTTTGGTGTGGGTACTGAGGCACTGATATGGTAAATGCGATTCTTTGAACAGGAACAGCTTTTTACCTGGGTTAATTTCTGCAGGAGAAGGATGTTTTAGAGTCACAAAGTAGTCAGGGTTGGAAGGGACCTCTGAAGATCATCTAGTCCAAGCCACCTGGTAGAGCAGGATCACCTACAGTAGATCACACAGGAACACATCCAGATGGGTTTGGAAAGAATCTGGAGAAGGGGCCTCCACAACCTCTCTGGACAGCCTGTTACCCTCACAGTAAAGAAGTTTTTCCTTATGTTTAGCTTGAAAAAGTAATTTACAGTAATTTAAAATGGCTGTGAAACTTTGTCCTGAAGGTCTGAATTCAACATTTTCTGACAGTGGTGAGTCACAGTCATATGTCTGCATAGGAAAGTATCAAAGGTTTTTATGTGGACATTTGGGATTTGTGTGCAAGTCACTTGACCTTTAAAAGTGTGTGGAGGAAGTTGATGGTTAAGGAAGATGTGGTTGGCACAGCATGGAGTAGATATGAGAACTCAGCAAGGAGGTGTTAAGTAGAATTTTCAGGTTGAAAACAAGAAACTTGAGGAGAAATTGCAAGATAAAGTAGCCAAGAAAGATTTGGAAAAAGGGAAATCTCATGGGCATGAGACAGCAACGCAGAAAATGTAGAAGTGTAGTTAGTGAGGCAGAAGAAACAACACTTTTTTTGATTTGCTTAGCAGATCTCTGTGCCAGCTCTGCTGCTGCTCTTGGGATCAGGACAAATATGATGCCCTTAATTTAGAGTATTCTGTTTGTGTATACAAAGTGTGACTTTGCAATAATGTTCAGTGTATAAAACAAGTAGCTTTTCAAGGTAAGGATATTCTTGTCTTCCTTTCTTTCTGTCTTTGAGTATATGGATAGTTTCTGTGCCTCTGTGTTTGTCCTATTAACAACCAGTAGTTTGCCTCATGGCTGGGGGTCCTGGTAGACGGGAGGATGACCATGAGCCAGCAATGTGCCCTTGTGGCCAAGAAGGCCAATGGCATCCTGGGGTGCATTAGAAAGGGTGTGGTTAGTAGGTCAAGAGAGGTTCTCCTCCCCCTCTATTCTGCATTAGTGAGGCCACATCTGGAGTATTGTCTCCAGTTCTGGGCCCCTCAGTTCAAGAAGGACAGGGAACTGCTTGAAAGAGTCCAGTGCAGAGCCACTGAGATGATGAAGGGAGTGGAACATCTCCCTTATGAGGAAAGGCTGAGGGAGCTGGGTCTCTTTAGCTTGGAGAAAAGGAGACTGAGGGGTGACCTCATCAATGTTTACAAATATGTAAGGGGTGAGTGTCAGGGGGACGGAGTTAGGCTTTTCTCAGTGATGACCAGTGATAGGACAAGGGGTAATGGGTGTAAATTGGAGCACAGGAGGTTCAAGGTGAATATCCGAAAAAAAATTTTTACTGTAAGAGTGACAGAGCACTGGAACAGACTGCCCAGGGAGGTTGTGGAGTCTCCTTCACTGGAGACATTCAAAACCCACCTGGATGAGTTCCTGTGTGATGTACTCTAGGTGACCCTGCTCTGGCAGGGGGGTTGGACTAGATGATCTTTTGAGGTCCCTTCCAGCCCTAAGATTCTATGATTCTATGATTCTATGATTAAGTTGTTCATTATCTCTCTAGAATTGATGTTCATGTGCATCCTCATAAATTTGTACCCAGTTTAGTAAGAGATGGAGAGAGACATTCTTGTGCTTAAAGACTGCAGATTGGGAAAAAAGATCAGCTGTTGGAGTCTCAAGTGTAATGTAGATCCTATACAAAACTCCAACAGTTTAGTTGTAGCTTAAATTGGAACTCTTTGAACTCTTTATTATACCTGCTTTGAACTTTGTTCTGGTTTGTGGCTACATGTGATCTTATAAGACAATAACGTATTTTTTTTGCCTTGAAAGAAAATATGAACAGAAGTTTTACTTGCATGTGTTGGGATGTTTCAAGTGTTTATCTTCCATAATGTCAAAGTTTCTGTTACTAGTTATTTTTGTAAATAATATCATAGAAGTACTAACCTAGGTGCTTCAAGTGACTTCTAATAGTTTTTCCCTGAAGCAATTGTTTCATCTAGTCCTACTTGTCTTTCTTTTTCAGTCTTAACTGTCATTACTGTGCAAAGCTACCACAGTATCTTTCTCTTTTGTGGTTGTGCTTTCTGAGCACTGTTGTGTCACACCATACCTGCTAATCTGTCACAGTGCTCATGGTTTTGACATTCAGGTTCCTTGTACTAGTAAACAAGCATTATATCTCCCTGAGATCTAGTTTCTGAGCAAGGTTATGGGATGCAGTTATTTTCCCTGTCTTACTGCCTGCTGTCACTGCCAATTTGAGGAAGACTAATACTGTTTTTTTTTCCTGGATGTTTACTTCCCCAGTCTTTGTCCTTTCTCCATGGATAAATATATCCTCATTTACCTATGATACTATCTGATGAAGGGAAAAGAGAAGTCACTGCTTTTTTTTATAGTGGGTAGCAACTTCTTTAGAATTTGTATCCAGTGTCTGTGTAACTTAGGGTTTATGGCTCCTTGTGGGTTCTTCTTGCAGCTCCTCTGCCCATGGATCATATTGAAAAGATGGCTGCAGAGTGTATGAAAGACTTGGATGAAGATGAGGAGGAAGAAGCAGATGAAGACTTGGAGAAAGATACAGACCTGTTGGTATGCGAACCTTTGTTAGCAAGAGGCTCTAGTATGTCTTTGATTCTTTCGTGGTTTGTTTGGTTTTTAAATTGAACTGCATTTAGCAAAAATATGTTAGCTTTGCAGTGAGAAGCTAAAATATTGTGAAAGCATTCCTTTAAATACAAGGCTTTGCAGAATCCAACCCTCTGCATATCAGTGCAAGGATTTCCTGGCTGACATTTGTAGTGTGAGGGTCTTGGAGAAATGAGGGAACAGCAGGA
>NW_009954310.1:2785340-2800571 GCF_000747805.2 Chaetura pelagica | reverse complement strand
AGCAGGAATCCCAATCTATGTCAGCTGGTGAAACACAGCAAGGGACGTTCTCCTTAAAGTGATCTCTGTCACCATTTTGCTACTGCTTTGAGTCATGCTTGACCTGACAGAATCTTCCAAGTAATCTTTGTCATTTCAGTGAGTGGTGTAGTTGGCAGGGTTTTAAGGAGGAGCTCAAGCAGTATTTTTGACCTCCATTGTTAATAGATACTTTTTGCTGATTTCAAATGTGGAGGTTGAATGATCTTTATAAAAGATTGTAGTTCTGTGAACTTCTCCAGCTTCAAATCTCTAATCAGAAACTTCTGTGGTGATCCTGGAGCTGCAGTGTGGCTTGTGGGTAGTATGTGTCTTCCTGTTGTGGATACAAGTGTAACCAGTGGAAGCAGTTTCATTTAAAAAAACAAAAATTACCAGGATGTAAGATGTTTAGACTCTTTGTTTGGTTTCAGGATCCATCCAAGTGTTTTGGAGCTTGGGACTTGATTGTATTTTGTCTTTTGAGGAAGTAGAAGATTTTGAGGAAGAGCCTTTTGTTGACTTTTACTTTAGGCAGAATTGCAAGAAGTTCTGGGCATGGAAGGTGAGACAGGAAGCTGTGAGGATGAAACAATAGCAATGGAGCCATCCACAGATGAACCAGAAAATGAGCAACCTGAACTGCAACCACAGGTAGGAAAGGGCTTTGTGTCCCTCAGAGTTTTGCTGAATCACTGTTGGTGTGAAGCTTATGCTAGTGTCACAAACAAGGATCTAGAGGGGTGGTCTTGTCCTCAAAGGAAGGAAGAAGTACACTATTGCTGTCCTCTCTGTGCACACCAATGCTGTCTTGAAATAAGTGGATTTTTTGCTTTGTTCAGTGCCTGATTTTTAATGGCAACATAGAATTGAAGAGGTAAACAGTTGGAATCAAGCATATCGTGTCCCTCATACATATGGGCATGGAGATTTCAGTTCAGGCTTTCAGAGTTCCTGACTTCCTCTTCAGAGTACTGAGTGGTGTGCTGAAATAGTGTAACTGCTTGTAACTTAGCATCTTTGACATATTTGTGAAATTCTTCTCAGTAGCATTAGCATTCTCAGCTTAATTTGTCAATCCTCATGCAGTAATATCCTTTATTCAGTTACTGCCATATTTCTGTTGTGTACTTCAGGATTCCAGTGCCCATGTGTATTGGTCCCATTAATAAAAAGGTATGGGAGCATTTCTATAGAAATAATGGCAATAATGACATCACTGACTGTCTGAACAGTCTCCGTAGCTGTGCAGGGTTTGTAAGTAGCTACTTTTGACACTCAACTAATTTCATGCTGTAGGATGAGGAAAAAGAGCTCTTGTAGTAAAACCGGGTTGAAGAAGCCCAGAAGGGAATAAACTAACATGTTTTAAAAATAAGAAAAGGAAAAGTCAATGTTTATGCCAAAATACCTCTTCACACCCTCTGTTGTGTGGCATTTGAGAGACTTTACTGTTTTCTTCACCTACTCCCTAACCACATGGTTCCAATTACTTTGTGACTGGGAGTTTTCTAAATGTCTCCACCCATTCTTCTCTATTAGGCCTTTGTGAGAAAGCCCAGTGGTGGAATCCAGGGTCCGTTAGCATAGCACAAGTGCTCCTGTGTTGTAGAGACTGTTTCTTTTCAGTCTTGACTAACGGGGGGTATGTGGAGGAGTATTTGTTTTTCAGTGCTGTGGGAAAACCTGTATAGTTGGATGAAATAAGTTTTCTTGATTTGTTTTATTATTTTTTCTGAGACCACCTCACTTCCTGCTGTTACCAGTGAGCTGCAGCAGACAATAGAGAAGAGAATTGCTAACTATCGGGCAGCAATTTCTAATGCAAAGGAGTCAGGTGAGAGCTCCAAAATACGTCGGTACGAAAGAGGCCTTAAGGTAAGCTGGGTTCATCAGGTATGGGAATGAGGGGGAATTCTGGGGTGTAATTCAGGGTCTTTCCAGATGTGTAAGTTTGTTCAAAGGGGAAAGAAATTACATGCTTCCTTGAGTAACTTTAAAAACAGTTGTTGTTACTACTAATATGATGCAGCAAATGCATAAAGTGTAACTTCAAATGCCTGTTGTGCACCTACTCTGTGTCTGTTGAAGGTGGCTAGTGGTAGCTGGAGGGACTGTTTGTGGTAAATGTTGATATTAAACCCACCTGTCTAGATCTGAATTTGAGCTGTGGTAGCTGTTCAGTGTTACCCTAAAGCAAATTTTAGGAGCTTTCCTAGCACATAAAACTTCCAGCTCATCACTGATGCCTTCTTTTAGATACCAACCTTCCACTTGGTTACCTTTTCTGAGTGTGTTGGCTGTGCTTGAAAATGAATCGAGCAGGATTTTTCATTAAGGCATTGTCAGCTTTGCATCTTTTCAGCCAGGTGGCGTGCTTGTAGTGAGTTGGTGTTCAGTGATATTGCTGTGCAGACTGCCTTTCCTTCTCTGGTTGCTTCATCTGGTCTCCTTCTTCACCTCAGCCAGCTTTATTTTGTTGAGCAAAGCTTTATAGCTTAGCACTGTCCACTGAGGGAAGAACGTGGTGTGTCACTAGCTACCAGGTGTCTTAAGGTACCAGGGAACAATTGAGGCCAAGCCCAGGGGAGTAAAAGCACAAGGAAGGACATGTCTGTATGTGTCCACGGCCGCCTGGCTCTGAAAGGAATGTGCATGAAACCACCTGACCTTTCCAAGAGCAAGAGGAACAAGTAAACCAGCTTATTGCACCCAGCAACAAAGATTAGTGCACTGTTTGCCACCTTCTTTATTTTTCAAGGTTGGGAGTTTCCCTGTGCATTAGCAGTGTAACTAAAGATAATAGACTAGTTCTCACTTCACAGCTCACAGTTCCTTAATTAGCAAAATGACATGCCAACAAATGGTGTACAGTTGTCTTGTACTTACTTCTTCTAACTGTGAACTTTAATCTCAGCATTTAATTCCATTTCAAGTAAGTCTGCCATCCCACACGTGGAGAAGAGAGAGCTGTGTGTGGGTTGCTGTACTGGTCTGAACCCCAATCTTGCATGCAGTCAGAACCAAAGTATCTCCACCACTGTTGCTTAATAGGTCAAACAGTGTTGTGGCAAACCAAAAATAGCAGTGATTCTGGCATTGATAAGATTTAGTTGTTGTAGTTGTCTTTCTGTTCTTTGATTTCAGTTTCTGTGGAAGATTAAAGAAGTAAAACTTATGTTTTAGCTTACAGTGCTTGGTGGTCTTCTGTCTGAACATGAAATTAAAAAAAAATACTGAGGCAGGTAACATCTGGGGTGGAGAAAGCAATTTTAAAAAGCAGCACCTAATGTTTTACAGGTGGTGAGGACTTTTTGCCATAGATCACCAACTGAAGCTCCATTTCCTTTTTAATTAATTAAAGGCTTCTTTCATTAAATAGTTATGCGGACTCCTTCCTTCCTTGAATCCACACAGTCAGTGACATTTTAGAGTGGTGTATTTTATTTTGTTTTAAAGACATAAGTGCATCTATAGTTGTTAAGCATGGCTTCCTTGGTGACTGGACCACATCAATAGTTCCACCAATAGTTCTAGGTGTTGAGGTACTTGCAATAATGCAGTTTGGGTAACAAGTCCTTGTTGCTCTGATAATTGATACCTTTCACTAACACTGAAGTTGGCCTTGGATAAAAACAGGAAGCTAAGGGGCAGGAATCCGTAGTGGTGTGTACAATAGATCCCATAATGGGTAAGGGAATTCATTTATATTTCAGTTATTTTATTCTAGTAAAATGTTTGATGAAAATGTCTATTGACTTTGTTGTTCTATCTTTGCCAGACACTGGAAACCATGCTGGCTGCAGTGAAGAAAGGCAAAAAAATCAATGAGGAAGAAATACCACCTCCTGTTGCAACAGGGAAGAGTTCTTCGCACTTACCTCAAGCCACAGGAGTGGAGCCAGAGAATTCAGGAGATTCAGTTGGTGTCCTGCCAGAGAATAAAGCTGAGTCTGCTGCAGATGGTGAGCAGAAGACCTCTCATGAGGCAGTGCAGCATGTGGAATCAGAGTCTCTACAGGGTCATGCTGCTTCTAGTCCTACTGTGGAAACAGGTACCACGATCTGAGAGGGTAGGCAAGTGCAACACAATTAGTATTGTGTGGCAAAGCTCTGTTTATGTGGGATCTTCCCTGCAGAATGTCTCAGATGGGGTTGTCAGTGGGATGCTGAGTTTCTGGCAGTGGAATCAGTTATTCTTACAGATCTGTTTTATTAGTCACTGTATCAGTGACTTTCACTGTGCCTCAGTTTCTCCTTCAGTATTGTGAAGTGGAATTCCAAGCTTTGAAGAGTTTTGATATATTGACTAAATGACTTCTTGTTTTTTGTTTTGTTTTATTGGGAAAAGTGGGATTGTTATAGCTGGTAGGACTTCTGGAGGCTGGAGAAAACAGGGCTGTTGTAAGATGACTCTGTGATTCAGAGCAAAATAAGACTAATACAGGTTTGAATAGATGGACACAGCAAGGGGTGGGTACCTTGCCTGCCCTGTGTAAATCTCAACATTGTTTCATTCTTGCAGATCTCCAGAGCAGCAGCACACGAGCATTATTACTTAGGAGACAGAGGGAGTATAAATTAGCAGCTCTAAAAGCCAAGCAGCAAGGGGACCTGGAGAAAGCAAAGGAATACATGAAGGCAGGCAAGGTATGTACACAAGAAATCCTGAATGTTAAACATACCCTGTGCTGTACCTACATGTGCTGAGTATCAAATATTGATTGTGGCAGTCTTGGACATACTAGTGTAAATTTTCTGGGGTTTGTTTTTTTCTGCATTAGAAATTTAACATGGTCTTGGAAGCTGTGGATAGTGGGCAGCCAATAGACCTCCAGAATATGCCTCCATCTCCTCAGGGTAAGGCTTGTCTTACAAAACCCGTTTTAGAAGTTTCTCTATGCTGTAATGGAATGATTCTGAATTTGATTGCAAAACTGGAAAAAGAGTTGAAGAGGACTTAGGCCTGAGGCTTACTGAATATTCAAACTGTAATCAAGACCAATGAAGAAAAGCTGAGATATCATTATTTATATTGAAGTTACTCTCCTGTGAATTACAAGTTCAAGTAGGTTTTGATGTCTGATATTCCTGTTTTTAGAGCTTTAGATAACAGAAGCCAAGATGTGAAGTGGAAAGAAGGAAATGACACATTTTTCAAGGTTACTGTAGTACTTGATGGTGTTGTATTTCAATGGAAGTTCATAATGTTCAGATTAAGAGATTAGCAAGCAACTTGCAGTGCAGTGGGAGGCTGGTGAGGCTGGACTCTGCCTCCCCTCACCTGGGGGATGAGCTGCAGGGCAGCTGCTCCCTTTGTTGTCCTGCAGGACCTGTGAAAAGGTTTAAAGGTGATCCCAAATGGTGAAATTAAGATGCAAATGAGGTCAGATGTCACGTGCACAACAAACTTTACTGGAGTAACAGAACAAAGTCCCTAGAGTGGGTAGGACAGGGAGGAAAACGAGACAGAAAAGAAAGGAGAAAGCAGAGATCCAGAGGATGGCCAGTGAGAGAATAGTTACCACCACAGTCCAGCGATGCCATCAGTGGGAAAGGGGTTCCTGGTGGGGAGGTGCTTCTCTGCACCCATAGTGTCCCATATTTTTATACAGTTCTTGCCCACTGCACCCCCACTTTTCTCCCTGTATAGATGAGAAAATCCTTCTATCTTTTCTGTGCTCCTCTGAGGTAGGAGGAGGGGGTATGGTGCTGGGGCTATGTCCTGCAGATAGTCTTTGTTTGGCTAATTAACAAGATCGGCCATTGCAAAACAGGGGGTTGAGACAACTGACACCACAGGATTAGTTTACTGCATTGGAGGTTTGGTCCTAGGAGGCAGCTTGGGACTGGCACTCTTTATCTTTTCCTGCTAAGTCGGTGATTTTCATGAAATCTCAAGGCCTGGTTATCACTGGCTATTTTGCTCCCAGTGCCAACTGTGGAACTCCTTTATCTCAAATCTCTGCATGTCCCACACTAAACTCCCCAGTTCTCAGGTACACACCACAGGTGGGGAAGAAAAACGGTTGGGTGGGCTGCTGAGATATCTCTTTAGTCCATCAGCAAATCTTGTTTAACTCTTACATGATTCAAGACAAACAACAGAGATCCTGAGTGCTTAAGTACATCACTTATCTCTTGGATTGTTCAAGACAAGCATTATACATCCTGAATGTCACAAAATCTTGAAGCAAGTTGCCAATATTAAAGATAATTTGGTAAGAGGGAGGTTTTATTAAATAGATCTTGTATCACCAACACCAATTCATATTTCGTCTGTGCAGCTCCATGTTTTAAATAACTTTATTAGATTATTTATTCTAAGAAACTAAATGACAGATTATCTTATTTCAAGAAATCATGAGATTTATGACACCTTGAGTTATAAAACTGACCACCAAATTGCATTAGAGACAAACTTTGCCCGTGATATAATCTTGCCTTAAAAAGTCCAAGGTTTTTGCAGTGCATATTTTTGTAGTTTTCTGAAATAACCACAGTTAGAAAATTCCAGAAACTTAGGTGTCTGAATAGATTTTATTAATTGCATCCCTTTTTCAGCACATCTTTTGTTACTAGGATATTTTAGTCAATTAGCAATCTTGTTCGCTCTTCCCATCTGCCAAGATACCAAGGTATATTTTGGGGAGAGAATTCTTAGAATACTTGAACTGGTTTTACTTTTTATTTTTTCTTTTTCTCTGTTCTCTCAAGCAGCACTAACCTAAATTAAATCAGCATTTGAGATTTTCTATTATAAAGCTTTTTCTCTGAATAAGGGCACCTTAGACTTATCCAGCCATGCAGATAAGCAGCCATTCAATCTTCTGAAGCCAGAAAGCTTTTAGTAAGATGGTGTGATCTAATTGATGGTTTTCTGAGTTACATGGGTTGGCTTGCTGTTTGGGGCACACATTGTGAAATCTGCTTTCCTTGCTTTGCAGATCTTGAAAAACTAGCAAATGTACAGGATGCATCAAAGCAAAAGGTACCAGCTCCAGTGGGAAGTTCTCAGGGTCTCCCAACTCCTGGATACCAGACACAAGAAGCTTCAGGTAGGACTTTCGGATTTCTCTAGCAAAACATAAAACCAGCAAAGGTGGAAGATCTTCCCTATCCCACTGAACTCGAGCAGGACCGAGTACACCTAGGTATTGTTCCTCGCTATTATTTGCTGCTGATCCCATCTCTACTTGAGTCTGGATCAGTAATGGAAACAGAAGTTAATAAACTTAGTTTAGAAGAACTGCATTTATAAGACTTCAAAATGATGTTTTTGTCTCTGCAGAAGGTAAGGAAGGGGGGGAAGAAGACAACTCATGTTGAAATCTGAATCATGTGGCATTTCATTGTCTGTCTCATTTCCAGCTTCCCTGCAGCAGCCAAAAACAGTGCTAGAAGCTTTGCAGCAAAGGCTGGAGAAGTACAAGGCAGCAGCAGCACAGGCTAAAGCCAGTGGGGATGATCGGAAAGGCAGGATGCACGAGAGGATAGCCAAGGTAAAACAAAAGTGGAGCAAGCTGCTTGCATCCAGCAAAGCCTTTTGAATTGGTTCTTTCACTGAAAACCTTTTCAAGACTGAAAAAATGTGTGCAGTATCCTTCTGTTAGGAGAAAAGCTCTGGTAAAAAAGCTGTAAAGCATTTGGAGGAAGGAGAAATAGAGACAATGCACATATTGTAGAAAGATGCTATGCATTCTGCAAGGCTTATGCTGGTTAAATAGAGATGATTGTTAATTTATAATCAATTTCAATTATGTCTTACTGAGTGCCCTTGGTTACAGCAATACCAGGATGCCATAAGAGCCCATAAAGCAGGGAGAAAGGTGAATTTTTCTGAGCTACCTGTTCCTCCCGGTAAGTGTGAATATAAGATGTCCTAATACCAACTTTTGTATATCTACTGGGCTCTGAAGGAGCTGTGTAGATATTGCCTCCTCATTCTGTGAAACAACTTCTCCTTTTCCTCAGTGAGAGGTTGGCCTTGCTTTGGTGCTGTTGTGAAACTGCTTGTTAGTATGCTCCCAAACTTTCACACTGATGAATGTTCCCTGACTACTGACTGCCTCTTTGATGGCATTGGGACTTGAAACTGGCCCTATTTGAAATGTTAAACATCTTAACCACAGGCAGGTGATGACAATGTCACCTGTCTGTCCTCCTAGAGGAACAAGTAAACTGGAGTTTACTGCAAGGAGATTTTTTTAAACTGAAAAAATGTGCCTGATGTTTCCTGTTCTGTTGATTCCCAGAAGGAGCCTCAGAACTGTAATTAATCATCTTCTTGCAACACCTCACAAGTCAATCAGTATTGCAGCTCTCATGGCTAGTAAAAGTAGTCCACAGAGATGAGGCAAATCATGCCCATGGTCACACTGAGACAGTGACAGAGGCAGAAACTGACCCTTCTTCTTGAGACACTCAGTGTCTTTTTTATCTTCTTCAGCAGGTGCAGTGCTGTGTTTGTAAAAGTTTGGGCAAGGTCCTCTATGAAAACCTCTGGGTTTGCATGATAATCTTTGTCTGCTAGGAACCATCATTCCTTTTTATCTTATGCCCAATGTGTTAATCTGAAAAGATACACTGAGCACTGCAAACTGGTGCCTAGATCATGGACCTTGTGGCTTTTTGTCACTGTCAAATGTGGCAATGGATGCACTGTAGTAGTAGTAAAGTAGGCAGTGCCAGCTCTGCCAGCCCACATACTGCTCTGAAGGTTTCTTGCTTTGAAGCTGTCCCGAAGAGCAGTTTAGCATCCCTTGTTCTAGAACATGAGCTATTTCTTAGTAAATATAATTTCCCATAAGAGTGAGATATTCCATGTTTACACCTCTGAAAACACAGATAACTCCTCAGCTCCCTTACATGTTAGCTGTGGGCTTTTCAGCCATCCTTTAGGGGCCAAATTATTAACATTGAACACAAGATCAGGCAGTCACTGAAACCAGCAGTAAGATTGTAATGGCTCGGCAGTGCCTTTCATTGCACCTGGGCTATGATAAGTACAACAGAAGTGCTGCTGAGTAAAGGATCAGGTGTCATGAGGGGACAGCAGCATAGGAGTCTGTGTTCTGCCTGCCTGTGGCCTGTTTGAAGCTAGCACTGAACTGATAGCATGAAAATGAGAGTTTATCTTCCATCATAAATTCTCCCTCCCATCCTTACAAGGATAAGAAGATAATCAAAAGGGTTATTCTTCACATACTTCAGATTTGACTGTTGGGATTCTGCCTTTGCAGCCTCTGCATTGAGGTAGATTTTCTGTAGAGGCTGATGTTAGTGTGTTGCCTCGGTGTCAGAAATGCACTGTTTGTTACTCGGTGTGGCACAGATTTTCTGCTGGACTGTGTACCAGGTGAGCCAGCAATGAGAGAGGGGGAAGAAAAAAGCCAGCAATTTCTTGTACAGCCCCCTGTCTTTGTGCAAAGGAGAGAGGCTAAATTCGTGGCTGGTTCTGGGACCATCTCTATTACCAAAGTCCTGTGGTTGAGGTTCCTGGGCTGGCTGCTGGTTACTGAACTTACATGATAACAGAGCATGGTTTTATCATTTTAGCATCAGATCTGATCTTAAGCCCACCACTCAGACTTTTATCTAGCAGGGCTTTGTGGCCTCAGTCTAGTTATACTGAGTTCTGAAATATGTTAGATACTTGGATAGATATAACTTACAGAAAGAAGAAATATGAAAGGCAAGACATAGGTCTTACATGACTCTTTACTTCTGAATTCCTTACCTCCTCAGGATTTCCCCCTCTTCCTGGTGTTGGATCAACAGATGGTGACAGTACAATAGCTGCTGTTCTGGAAAGTGCCAGCAAGCTGGCAAATATGGAGGAGGATGATGATGAGGAGGTTAGTATTTCTTAGTAAGATGTGTAAAAGTTAAAATGCTGTCTCTTGTGGTATAGCAGAGATGAGGCCATTGGATTTCCAGTCAAACAAGGCTAGTGAGAGGAAGTATATTTCCCAGAAGTCTGGAAAGTACAGAATCTCAGTGGTAATTTCAGTTTGCACTGTAGTGTAGAAAAGAAGTTATTACAGTCAGTACCTACAGAGACTGTGACTCCAGAGTTTTACTCTTTCATACCTGTCTTGTATGTGGGTTTTATTTTCAAAGCAAACACTTCAGATCCTGGTCACCTCTTCACATAGTTCTAAAGTACTGAAATCTGTACTTTGATCCTGCATCCCAGTTGCTCCTGTTTTTGTACTTCCTCAGGATGTTCAACATGTACTGCTTTTTGTCAGGCAGCACCAGCCTTTAGATTTTGATTTGATTTCTTTATCTCTCTGGATTTGGTTGCTGATTGTTGGCACTTTCAGCCAGAGTAGCTTTTAAAGGAAAGAATCCCTGGATGTTGGTTTTACTGCATGCATCTGCTTTTTTTTTTTTTTTTAATTACTGCCTTGTTGAACATTCCTTTTGTCCCTTCTGCAGCAAAGGTTTGATGCTTGTGTAGGTCAGCTCCTAGTGGTGTGGCATGGCTCATAAACCCCCAAAGTTAAAATTTGCTGTCTGGAAGGTTATGCTCCCCTTAAAAGTTGTACCAGAAGGCTGATACAATGCTCACCATGGCTGTTGGTTCTTGGGATGCTGTCCTCAACTCTGGAATACGTTTTATGCATATATTATGGAATTCTTTCTGTAATGCTAGAATGAAGGTCTGACACAGGCCCCAGTGGCCAAGAAGCCTGCTCAGCTGCCTGGAAAGCCGACTCAAGTTGTTAAGCCAATTACAGTGCCATCTGCTGTGGCTGAGGAAGAGAGCTCTCCTGAGCGTCTGAAACAGGCTACATCACCCTCCACCCTGGACAAGGCAGAGTCAATGGATCATCTCCCTGCAGCTGGTAAGGGATCATCATTCCCAGTGATCCATGTGCATGTCGTTTGCATTAATTTAGTTTAATACCTTTTCAAAGACTTCTCTGTGTTATAGTTCAGATACGACCCTGTGAATGTGTGGCATGGGTTTCCTCTGACAGGAGCCTCAGTATGTATCTGCTGGAGGCAAATCCAGACCAACCATACAGCTTTATTAAACAGAGTGAAAGAACTATAAGGGTGTGTAATTATAAGGGTGATTGGGTTTTTAATTAATTTTGATGTAAGAAGTATATCGATTCATCATGTTTAACGCTGCTCACACTTGAACTCTACGTAGTCTTATTAGAATGGATGGCTTGTCATGTGAATTATTCATTGATCTAATTCAGCTTCCTACATCCAACAGTGGTTTCTGCCTTGTGCTTCATCCAGGGATCCCAAACTGGCAGATAGGCAGTAGTTCATCAATCTCTAGTTGGTCACTGCACAGTTGTCTATGCAATATTAATTGGACAGATAGTAAGGGGCAGCCACCACCTCATGGTGTGATTTGGGCACACACTAGCAGTGTTCAGGCTCTCACTGATTCTCTCGTCATGCCTTGACTATAATCCCAGCCTCCTTCTTCCATTCTGGCCTGGGTAGTTCCCTCAGGACACACAGAACTGCCTAGTTGGCTGACACAAGTTCTTCTGCAGAGTGCAAAGGCATTTCATAGTGCCACTGTGATTAGTTCATAACTCTGCTCTCTAGAAAATTCCATTACTTGCTTTGGAAAGACCACTAAAACACAGTAGTTGTCCATATTGGTGTTGAAAATCTGTGAATCTTCAGGAGTTATTTCATTTGTTGGTTATTTTTTATTTTATTTTAGCTTGATTTATTAGTGTCTTGAATGAGTTACTCTAGACTCCTGCTGTGAAGGACTTGATAATATCTGGTTTTAAAGTAATATTTCCTGAGTATTTCAAGTATTTTAAAATAAGACATTTATGTGCAAGAAGAACCTGGTCAGATTGATACTGACAAGATCTTCACAACAAAATGTCAGTACTTCAGTATTACAGAGCTATATTTCACTAACCAAAGTGCATTCTGTGATCCAAATGTTATCTCCTTTTCTCCAGAATTATGAAGTGCATCTTACAGCTGCCCATAGCTGATAAATCAACTGTAATACTGTCTGTTGTTGGAGAGCACCAGGCATAGGGAGGTGTGGGAGAGCAGTGGAGCAGTTGCACTTCAGGCCTATACCTATACCAGGAAAGTCAAGGAGCCAAGAACAGTTGGATTAATAGCCTTCCTCAGTCTGTACTCCACATATTTTCTTTGAAAATATCTGTGCTCTGTGTCTCAGCCTCACAGAGCACACTGTGGGGTTTGTCTCAGTGGAATCTGGGCTATCTACCTTGTCTAATTAGTTTGGGTTTGGCTGATTGGACAAATAGCTCACAGCAGCAGGCCAGCAGGCTCTTTTTTCAGGATGGGAATAAGCTGATTGTCATCTGACAGCAGTGAAACATAGTGTGAGAGTCATTGGTGTATTTATTTGCTGAGACAGGCACCTCTCAAGTGTTGTTTAGCTTCTGTAATTGTGAGTAGAGTGCAGTGGTGAGTATCTTTGGAAATGGCTGTAATCAGCTCCTGCTTTACCATTTCCTAGGTGAGGTGTAAGTAGAGGCAGGAGGCATTGACCTGGTACTATGTAAAGGGATCTTTTCTGACTCTTGAGGTTGTCCTTACTGTTTTAGGAAGGAAAGAGGAGGCACAAGAATAAAAAAACTAGAAAGGCAAGGAGTTACAAAGAAGCAGAAATTATATGTCTGAATGTGCCTGCCCATTTGTTCATCTGGGTTTGTTCTGACAGATCAGGGGTGAGGCAATGCATGAGTACAGAAGATGCTGATGATAATCACTGTCATATAAGTTAACATGTCAAGCTGAAAGTTTGAATTCAGATTCTTCTTTGGGCCAATCAGCTGTGCTGGAGTCTGTTTCCTGCCTGCAGATAAGGGGCTGTAATTACTGTTGACACACTTGTGAAGTGCTATCAGGCTTCTTGATGAAGGGTGTCATGACAGAAGGAAGCTTGTTTCTTTTTCTGATACTTGAAACTGGCCAAGAAATTATTAACTACAGTAAGGAAGTGCCCTTATTTGATATCTCTATTTTTACTGACCTTTTTCTGGCTATAAACTGAACATGATAAACCTGTCTCAGGGGCATAGCAGTGTCAGATGAGTGAGAGTTTTTCTACATCTGTTTTTCAGCTAGGGAACAGCTGGAATTTCTGGAGAACAGAAAGAAGCAATACGTGAAGGCAGCCATCAAAGCAAAGAAGGAAAATAACCTTGAGCAGGCTAAGATGTATCTCAGAACAGCCAAGGGCTTTGACGTAAAGATTGAACAAGCAAAATGTGGCAAACTTGTTGATATTTCTAAGGTTAGTAGGACTGTTGATTGTTCTGCTTTGCTCCTTATTATTGAACATCAAAACGCTTACATCAAACAGTGATTTATTTAATAAATATTTCTTGACATAAGTTTATTTGCTCAAGTGGCAAATCTGGATACTGAGCTCTGAAATTACCCTGTGTTTTCATTTTTGTTTTGGTTTGTTTCCTTTGCTGCTCCTCAAATGTGCCAGATTTTGAGAAAATGTAGTCTCCTTAATTTACAATGGGACACTTATATCATGCAACTTGGAAGTGTTACCTGGGCTTAGGGTGTGAGTACATATCTTATCTTTGTCCAGACTCCATTTTGAGATGAGGATCAGATGCATGTGATGCATTGATGCCCTGGCATTTGGTAGATGGGGAAACCAAAATGAACTTTAGTAGCTCTTCTGACCTTAATAATCAGGGATCTAGTCTGCAAGACATTTTGCAGGGTTTTATGACTTAAACCATGGTGGAAGCAGTGGTTGGGTTGGAATTGCCTGGAGAAGAAAAACAACCCATCTGTCTCCCTTCATTGACCTTTCTATGCATTCTGACTGCATTTTGTCTGCTTCATTTTTTTTCCTCTTAAGGCTCTGACATGTGGTTCTTGTGTTGCAGCTGCCATCACCCCCTACAGATGATGAGGGGGATTTTATCTTTATACATCATGAAGACGTCAGACTGTCTCAGAAAGCAGATGAAGTATATGCACAGCTTGTAAAACTGCTGAGGGACCAATATCAGGTAACCATTTAATCTTGTTTAGAAGTGGGTTTTTTAACATTTTTCTGGATTTTATTAATATTATAATCCCATAATTGTTTCTGTGAAGTATTTTGTTTTTCTTTTTAAATACTTTTGATTTTGTGTGTCCTAAAGTGGAAGATTTTCAGAGTCAGGTTCCCTAGCAGTTGAAGTCAGAGGGTGTACTTGGAGGCTGGGGACTATCAAATTATCACTATTAAATATGAGCCCTCAAGTTTGAAAATAGCACCTGATTGATTAAGACAAGCCCTTGGATGAACCTCGTATCTAGAAATTAAGTGATTAGAAAAAAATAATAGGGCAGAACCACTTAAATGCTGTGCTCAGCTTTGGGCTTAAAGGACTGGGGGCTGGGTGTCTTTGGGTGACTTGGGAAGACTCTTGGCTTTTCTTAAATCAGGTTGTCATGAACCACAAAACTCTCTGCCAGTTGTGGATCTCTGTGTAAGGATCACTGAGTGCATCTGCATGTGTTTGGTTTTGTTTCTGTTGACAGAGGTGTTTGCAGTATTCCAAGCAATTCATGCATCTGGGAAATGTAGCAGAAACAACTCGGTAAGACCCTCTGCCTGCTTTTGGTCATCCCACAGTGTGGTCAGTTGGGGCTTGAGGCTGCCTGACCCACCTGAAGATGATGGGGATTCGGGTTGATAAGATTCTCATTGCATGAAAGGGCCAATAACTGTGAGGTGTGCATCTCCAAGCTGCTCTCAGACCAGAGGTCTGAGGCTGACCCTGTGGCCTGTATCTGGCAGGATGTTTGATGTCCCAGTGTGTGTGTAGCTTTTCTACTGTTGGTTTGTCTTTTCTATAGGTTTGAGAAAATGGCACAAAGTTGTAAAAAGGACATGGACATCCTGCAGCTTGCACGAGCACAAGGAATGGAACCTCCAAGCCATCACTTTGAGGAAAGAACATTTAAAATGATACGGTATGGAAAAACAAAGGGATTTCTCAGGCAGGCTGGAATGAGTTTCATGGTTACTAGCTCTTGTTTAGGGAACTGTGGGCTTCAGGAAGCCCAGGTGGCACCTAAGGTTAGGCTCAGCATTCCTGAAAGGACACTCTTAACAACTTAAATACAAGGAAATTTTTCTCTAACTTCTCTTCTTGGTTCTTTTGTTCTCCAGATATTGCCAGCTTCTTTTCTTACATTCTCCTACTTCAGCCGCTC